>NC_136483.1:143591066-143861066 GCF_053919585.1 Euprymna scolopes
GGTGTCAGCAAATATACCCATTTCGGAAACTATTTCATCAGGGAGGTCATTTATGAATATGACCTTTTTTTTTATTAATCCATGAGTAACAGTTGTGTTTGTGTTGGATAGATTGTGGTTCATGAGAATGGCTTTTTTCTAGCATTAAAAAAGGAATATTTGGGTACTTTAAAGCTTTATCGGAGGAGTCTACGATGCTATGCTCATTAGTGAGGTATTATGGACTGCATATACTGCTTAGAGATATAGACCTGAATAGAGGTTGTAATTGTCTGCATTTTTGAGATGTCTGTATGTTTTCATTGATTGAGATTGTCCTCATCTTGGTTATTATCGTCACAACATTTCGGCCGTTTTGCTCTCCGGCCTTCATCAGGTGTTTTGTAACGAACTGGGGAACCGTTTGTTAGGAGTCTGGAACCCAACCCTTTATTATTACAGGGGTACCGTGTTCGGACTCCAGCTAGGCTCTGGGACATAGTTGCTGATTCTGTTTTGAATGTTACTTTTCACTGCCTTCGTTCAGGATTGAACTCAGCACCTTTGGGTAACTGTAAACTTTGATACAACGTCTAGGACCACTCGACCATATGTCTGGATAACTATATAATAATACTCCCCTTCTTAGGTTGAGGATTTGTTTTTTTTTTTTTTTTAAGTATGATAGATAATAGCTTCTTAGTTTCTTTTCCCATTGCAGGATTAGAAATTTTTACCATAATCTGTTGATTATTGCAACCAAATATGAAATCAGAAAAATTTGTAGAAAAAATATAATTGCTAACATTAGAAAGCTTAAGGGAAGAAAATATAAACAATTCACACTCCTTAAGTTAAGGGAAACTTCAAATTAAATTATTTGCATAACTTCTTTTTATTTCCCTATTACTGAATTATTCCAGTATAATTCACACATAGCATTAAAAAGTAGGTGTACCTATCCGGCACTACCTGGGATTATTTAATTCAGAATAAAAAAATTTGTTAAATTTAATTTCTGCGTTCATCTTTTCTGGACTGTTATCCTCAACTTCATAGTTGTTTTTGTTTCACCACGTTTCGGCTAACTCATCCTCTGGCTTTCATCAGGTGGTTAACTGCGACGGCATAGGAATGTTGAGTCTTGTAACTGTATCCTCAGTAATTACTGCCTTCCATAGTTGTTGTTGACCACGCTTTGGCCAACTAAGCCTCTGGCCTGCTTGGGTAGGATTGAAACCGCTATCTTCAGACAATGCTTACCTGGAACCGTAGAGACTCAATGCCTCTATCCACTGTGCTACAGGCCCCAAAAGGCAATCAATGTTGGATTTTATGGTCTTATAAATCCAATTTTGTGCATTTATCTGGTCTTCCATTGTTAGATTCGTATTGAATGGTATTATATATTTAAATTTCATTGCTGAAACAACAACTATGGAAGGCGGTAATTACTGAGGATACAGTTACAAGACTTAGCATTCCTATCCTGTCGTAGTTAACCACCTGAAAAAGGCCAGAGGATGAGTTGGCAGAAACGTGGTGAAATAATAACAACTATGAAGATGAGGATAACAGTCCGCAAAAAAAAAAAAAAAAAAAAAAAAAAAATGAATACACAAATTATGAAGGCTCATCTCAAAGGATTTCAAAAAATACATAATTAAATTTAATTGTTACGATACCATTTGGTCATTAATTTAATTGTTATAAAACTATTATTGATTGATAATTTATCTTTCTATAACATTTTTGGGTGTAAATCCCTTTCAAAACTTTTAATCTTTTAGAGATTCTTTTTTCTTAGAACTAGAATTTTCTTATAAATCACTGTTAAAGATCACCCACAATTTACATTTCTAATGACACCATGCCAGGGGGAAGGAGGGGGGGGACCCCCAAAAAACAGTGTCTATGTCTGATGAAGATGTGTATCATCGAAACCAAGTTAATTTTAGATATTTTTTTTTTTTTAAGAAATTCTGTATTCTATTATTCGCTTCGTAAACTTAGAAATTAAATTTCAAATATTTAATTAAATGAGGATAAGAATCTGAAAACCATGATTATGATCTATTCAACAGCTTAAATACTTCAAAATTCCTTTCAAATTTTGTAAGGCCACATTTTTTTTTTTTTTTTTTTTTTTTATTAACTAAAGATTAAAATGGTTGACTTGTTTATGAAAAAACACATGCACTGTAGTAGACTTAATTTGTTTTTATTCATCCCAAACGAAACACATTGTCACAGTGACATAAGGGGTTACTGAATTATGGACCGTACTTATAGGGATATCCGAAGTAGGGAATTGCGCAGCGAGAGTTCTTCACATTACATTTCAATGTTAATACAGTCAAGGAAAACAAGAAATGAAGAGGAAATTTCAAAGACTAGCAGTTTCAGAGAGAGAACAAGTGAAGCATGCATGGTCTCTCGTGAGTGCACAGTGAACGAGGCATTAAAAAAATAAATGACTAAATTCAGCATTTGCCCCCCCCCTCACCCTATTTAGCCCCAAAAGTCCCCAGGGGACATCAAATCCTGGTGAAAATGAACAAACGGTGCAGTTTTAGGCCTTAACATATATAGATTTGAGTTCTGCATCATGCAAAAAAAAAAAAGAAATGACTAAGTTCATCATTTGCCCCCTCCCTTCCATTTAGTCGCAAAAGTCCTCAAGGCCTTAATTATTTAAATTTGAGTTCAGCACCATGCAAAACTGCTAATAAATAGACATACACAGAAAATTTTGGACAAATATGGTAAAATAGTCACAAAATGGAGTGTTTTTATTAGCCCTAAAAGAACCCCTGGGGCACACCCAAGAGTTATCGCGAAGTATAGACAAACAAAATTATATAGAAATTAGTTAGTTACAACTTTGCAGAACGTTTTATAAAAATCCAAAGCATAAGTATTTTTTTTAAGCACAAAAGTCTCAATTTTAGCTATTTTCATCTGAAAGAAACCCCTAGGAGGGGGAGGGGGCACCGGAGTTTTCCCAGAGAATCCATTATTACTTTTTTTTTTTTACTCATATCATGTTTAATGTTTGTGCAAAATTTCAAAAAATTCCAAGGCATAGTTATTGGGAAAAGCGCGGACAGATGAACAGACTAAAGGACAAGGAGTGGAAGCTTAGTTGACTTTTTTCTTTTTTAAATCAAATTCACCCAAAACAAGGCATATCATCATTTGGATGTAAGGGTTACTATTTGGGACCATGCCCAGGGGAAATGAGAAAGATGTTGGTTTACATTAAATTTATGCATGTCTACAGTCAGGTAAGCAGATAGCAGAAAGGAAATTCCAAAATCTAGCTGTCTAAGGGAAAAACTATTAGTGGAAGGCTTCCCGGCATTTAGGGACATTAACAGTGAAAGGGTGCGAGTTTGTTGCTAAGTGGGTTTGTCTGGGGTATGTACATCGAGGGGGAACAAGTACAATGAGTTCATCAGAACACATTCCATTAAAATACTTCTAAAACAGGAACAGAGATGCAACAGTGCGGTGATGGGACAGGGATTGAAGCTTAGTTTGACAGTGCGGGACCTATTAGATTGGAGACTCTTCTTTGGACCGTGTCCAAGAGGGAGATACTAGCAGTAGATGCATCAGCCCCGATGTGGAAATACTCCATGCATGGGCGAATGGTGGCTTTTTAGAGGTAAAGGATACTATCAGGTGAGAGTAGTCTCCTAGCATGATAGAGAAAACCTACCTTCTTTGCAGCAGCCTTCACAATGTAATGTATTTGTTCCAGTTCACATTGCCTGTGAATGTTAAGCTGAGGCGTTTGAAGGAAGAATTCTCAGGTAGGGTGCTATTTGTCATGGCTATCAGTGGTAGATTGAAGACTTTTTTGGACCCCATCTAATAAGGAGAGGCTAGTGATTAACACTGTAGCCCAAATGTGGCAAAAATACTCCATGCATGGCAAATGGTGGCTTTGTAGAGATATAGGACACTGGCAGGTGTGAGAAGGTTTCTAGCCTGGTAGAGGGAGTCCATTAGCTTTGGCTAGATCTTCTATGTATTTGCTCCAGTTCATGTTGCTTGTGAATTAGGAGTGTACCGATTAATCGGCAGATAATCGGTATGACCGGCAATCCGCAAATTTTGCTGATTAATCGGCCGATTACTGCCATCAGATAGCTTTGACACATAAACATAGTAACTGCTAATTTAACTTAGCATTTGTTAAGTGTCTGAGCAGTATTATGGCTTTTTGCCTTTAACTAAAATTACAAAATACAATTTCCAATTCTTAAATGAATGTAATTAAATAAATAGATAAGAAAAAAGAAATTATAAACCAACTACAAAGTACAAATTGTTATTTTTTAAGTGAATAACTATAAGCTGAAGTTCTGCTGCTGCTGCTCTACTTCCTTTTCTATTTTTGTTGTCTGCCTCTTCTGCTCTCACAGTCTCCCTAGTATTTAAAGTTGAATACTTTTAAGTTGTAATGTAAAAACATTAGTTTCTCTATTCTCAAGACAGAGTTTGTTCCTTGTAGGTTCATACACATGAACACCTGTACTAAAAGAGACTCTCACTCTCCACAGATGAAGATGGTGCACTTAAATATTTTGAAGCCAGTTTACTCAGCAGTGGTAAGGTTTTTTGTGTCTTCTTCCACCACTGAAATGGATCACAGTTTCTACCTGCTCTGTTCTGATTTGTTACTGTAGGCTTATTTGAAGCTATTCATCAAACAGGCTTCAAAGAGATATAATTTTACTTCCACTGCGATCTTGACTCTCAAGACAGCTTGAAGAAGAGCACTCTGCTAATTCTACTTCATTTTCATCAGTAGAAAGATGTAGAATCCGATTCTTAGTGTTTTTCATTGCATTTTTTTTTTAATTTAAATTTGAATCTTGGCTCTCGGAAAGTATGTCTCCATTGATTCAGTGAATTGTTTAGAAGTGATAAGGATTCTGCTAAAGTCAGAAATATGAGAATTACATTGACAGCTTTTTGAAAGAAATAACCTCAAAGTTAAAATTTAGGTATTATCATCGATATTGTTGAAGTTCTATGACTTGCTTCATTGGTGATTTCTTCAAATGAACTCAATAACTGGACAATTTTTGAACAAGATCCCATTGGTAAGTTGTTATGGTAGAAATCTTATATCGTCTCATTCTCATATGAAGAAAATGAACGAATCTCTTATTAAAAAATTCTGGTTTGTGCGAATCATTCTGCTTCACACATATTCTATGAAAAAGTTCTTATTAATGTTTACCAGTTAAAAAAATATTCTGTTCTCCTAAAAAACAGCCAAATTCGTTTGCTTATTCTAAAACTGGTAAACATTAATCAGAGTTAACTTTTTCTGGGCATTCAACGTAAAGTAGAATGATTTGCACAAACCAGAAATAAATCATCTGTAAACAATCAAAGCGTTAACTTAAACCCAATACAAAAATAAAATAATAATGTTAAAACAATCAAAAAACAATAGTACTTATTCGGAGAACTTTTTAGAAACATTTCTTTACATGTGGGGGAGAGGGTGTTTTGTAACTAGTCTATGCTTTCACCTAACAATTTAATAAACAATACAAAACAAGTGATTTGTGCACCAAGCATCGAAGAAGGGCAATTGAAGTTTTTTTCTGTTTGTGTTTGACTGAAGAATGGGTTGAGGGAACCATCTCAAATGGATGAATATGATCAGTGCCAAGCTAAGAATTCAACAGACCCCCCCCCCAAAATACCAATATTATAAAGAACTATCATCGATAGCAGTTCTCTCTTTTATTAAAATTCAATTGATATTGAACATGTATGTTTACTTTATTACATCACCATGAAAAACGAAGTGAAAAACAACATAAAATTATTAAATTTTCTTGAGTACTACTATTTAAGAAGTATATAGTATAGCATTCTACAATATGTATTGATTAGACATGCAATATTCCAGATCTGTGTATTTTAACAGTTTTTGTGATGTGTGATTTTGAAACTAGTAAATGTTTATGACGTTTGGTACTTTATATCCATAGCCCTTGAGCCCCTGGAGGGACATAGGCCATCTACAACTTTTTGTAGATGTTTTTGTAGTGAGTTCTTTTTACAGGGTGAGGGTTCTGGCCCCATGCCCAACCTTCCCAGAAGGTACATACAGCACCTAGCCTTCCCAAATGGTCACCCATATAGTACTGGCCAGGCTCAACATTGCTTAACTTCAGTGATCTGGCGAGAACCGTAGTATCAATGTGATTGTGCAATATATTTGGTACTTTATATCCACTACCAAAATTGAACATATCAATATTTTATCGACTTATAATGAAGTTGCAGTTGTAATTGTTTAAAAAAGTAGACATAATAATCATTATGTATGGAATTATACTGAATGTTCATATTTACTTTAATTTAATTGTTTTATTTCATGATACTTTAAAAATTGTCCATCAGTGCAATTTTGCTATTATAAGTGATGCTCACTTTTCATAGCTTAAAACTGAAGGCCGAAATTGAATTAGAAATAATTGTACTTTTACTTCCTATTGTCTTCTTATATTAGGAGTGATGAAAGCATCCTTTGTGACATTTTTACTGGTTACTTTTTTGTTAGTTGTTTTCAAAGTTGCCAGGTTGTAATTTACACATGTTCGTGCTTCTTCACCTTCAGCAGTAGTAGTGTCTCCTGCTGATTCTGCTTCATTATCATCAGTGGAAAATAGGTGTAGAATCCAATTCTAAATGTTTTTATGCTAATCTTTTAAAATTAATATTTGAATCCTGAGTCTAGGAAACATTTAGAAAGGATGAAAATTTTGTTTCCATTAATAACCTGAATTCCACTAAAGTGAGAAATAGTAGAATTAGATTGAACAGCTTTTGACAGAAATAACCTCAGAGCTAAAATTTGTACGTATGATTGACATGGTTGAAGTTCTGCGACTTGTTTCTTTGGTGATTTCTTCAAATGGACTCAGGAACTGGATATTTTATCAAACAAGTTCCCATTGGTAAGTTTCTAAAGTGGGAATCTTAACATTACAAAAGCTTTTTGTTGATCTTTATTTTCAGTATATAACTGTTGAATTTCACCATGTGGTCACATCTTGAATGAGTTTGTTTTTCCAAATCAAGCTGATCCTGTATTTCAGATAATTTACTAATTGCTAATAGAAAGCAATTAAAGTGAGAAACTGTATTTCTGTTAGATGTAATGGTTGTCTTTACAGACTGAGTTGCAATGTATGATAGTTATTCTAAATCACATTTCCTGACACCAACAACCATATTTGCACCTGTATATGCACCAGGGAATGGACCAACTCCAAGCACAGCTCTGCACGGTTCAAAGTCATTTGAAAGCCAATGAACTGTCAAACACTCAAAGGGAGCATTATCTGTTGTAGCTGTCTAAATGCTTATAGTTCATGAAATGCTGCTAATTTCAGCAAAGGAGTGTTGAACTTTTGTTAATATATCAAATTATTTTGCAGTGAAATACTTTTTTGATAGAATTTTGTAATTTGAGCAAAGTTTTGCAATAAGCCTATTAAAATCCAATGTCAGATGTTACAGAAAATAGTTGAATATCAACAGCATTTCTCTTTTCAGATAATGGATTTCTTGTGACCTGCCATGATTAATATTTCAAACTTTCTTTTTGTCCAATAGTGCTTCTGTAGTAGCTTGGTGTTTCGCTGGAGGCTCGTAGTTGCTTTCATTTGTTCCTGGAATGTCTGTCCCTGAATATTCATTGTCTCCTTTTTTTATCTGCAACTTTTGTTTCTTTTGAATGAACCTTTCTAAAGATGGTTTAAACTATTAGTCATTGTAAAAGTTTTTGCTGATTTGCTTAATATGATGTGATGTGCTTAATGTGATGTGATGTGATTTGCTTAATGTGATGTGATGTGATTTGCTTAATGTGATGTGATGCGATTTGCTTAATGTGATGTGATGCGATTTGCTTAATGTGATGTGATGCGATTTGCTTAATGTGATGCGATGCGATTTGCTTAATGTGATGCGATTTGCTTAATGTGATGCGATTTGCTTAATGTGATGCGATTTGCTTAATGTGATGCGATTTGCTTAATGTGATGCGATTTGCTTAATGTGATGCGATTTGCTTAATGTGATGCGATTTGCTTAATGTGATGCGATTTGCTTAATGTGATGGTTCGACATAACCTGCAGGCAGCTGTATTCTTATTCTTGGGATTGACATTAAAATACTTCCAGCAGAAACTGGTTGTCAAAATGGTTTTAGTTAATATTTAGTTATTTTTTACGTATTTAAAATACTTATGTCTGACATCTAATTAGTAATTTATCTCAATGAAATATACATTATCTAAACAAGAAAAATAAAACTATATATATAATGGTAACAAGAATCCACAAATGAGGAACAAGAATATGACTGATGAAGAATGCTTTATTTTCAGTTCACACATCATTGCAATTTACTGTACAATTCCTCAACATGAAAACTGAAAAATAAAGCAATAATTTTCTTCAACACTGATTTAAAGTACAAAATAATGTTAATTCAATAGGACGAGAAAAGATGGGAAATTTTGCATATGCTTACATCTATTTGCCTTTAATTCAGTGCAGTTGTAAAAGTCTATATGTTATTTGATGATATGGTGTAGACGAGAAATGTCTCTTCGATAAATTTTCACTGGCAAGCAAAAAAGGGAGTTAACTGGTCTTTCTTTCCAATATAATTAATATTAGCATCATTTATGACAACAAAATTAGCTGATAAATCCGCATTAGGAAACCTATTAATTGGCCGATTAATCGGTAATCGGCCGAGTTGATAATCGGTACATCTCTACTGTAAGTGTTAGGCAGAGGAATTTGAATGATATACTCTCAGGTAGGGTGCTATTAGACATGGCAAATGGTGGTTAAAAAGTTAAATTTGTTTTTTTTTTTTAAATAGGATGTTAAAAAGTTCATTTTAATACTATTGCAATTTTATTTCAATAAATCTGTTGATAGTAAATAAGATAATTATTACATATCAGGAATCCTACATCAGTTCTGATTAAGTTAACTAGTGTGAATTTTGCCAAGGGTCACACCAAGTGCATTCTGATAACCCATATATGTAAAACAGAAATCGTTCCCAGCGTTGAATCAATGATGGCTGACAAGGCAGGGCTCGAACGTCATAAATAAAAAAAGTTGAACTATATGAGGATAGTTTTTTTTTTTGTTTTTTTTAATTACATTTTCACCCCAAACAAGGCAAATTGCCACTTTGGTGTAGGGGGCTACTATCAGGGGCAACAACTACTGGGATTTGGGCAGCAAGATGTCGGTTCACATTACACTTAAACTTCTGCACGTCAGTACTGTTGGAGAAGCAGGGACCTGGAATGGAATTCCAGAGTCTAGCGGTTCTGGGGAAGAAACTATTGAAGTAAAAAGATCTTTTACATCTAGAGATCTCTACAGTGTGGGGGTGGGATTTAACAGCCTGTCGGGTTTGTCGAGGGTGCTCACGTCGTGGGGGCACAAGTGATTACAGTTCGTCAGAGCATTCACCACTAAAATACTTGTAGAAAAGGCAGAGGGATGCAACATTTCGTCGATAGGACAGAGGCTGAAGCTTAGATGCCAGTTCAGGGCTTATCAGGTTTGCGACTCTTTTGAACCTTGTCAAGGAGCGAGAGACTAGTAGCAGATGCACCAGCCCAGATGTGACAGCAATACTCCATACATGGGCGAATGGTGGCCTTATAGAGGTACAGGATACTTTTCGGGTGTTAGTTGATAAATGGCATCGCATTTTCGAATGAAAGAAGACTAAGGTTTTCAAATCAGTTCTCTCCAGGAAGTCATGCGAATGAGACATGGCTCATGATGTGGAAAATTGATCATCTAAGGCGAATGTTACTTTCATGTCTGTCCGTCTGCGTCACTCATTTCATAAAGTTAGAAAGTTAAGTTTAAGAAGTATAAAATTATTAGCATAACATTAATCTCACTCTCCCACGTCCATTTTCTCCAAGTAAAACCTTGAAAACTCAGTGAATGTTTCCCTTGTCTTTCCTGCATGAAAAGTTTTATTTGTCTCGCAGCACTGATGGCGAATCACGGCCACAAGAAAAGAGGAAGATAAGGCAGACCATGCAACAAACATTAGACGAAACAGCGACCATGAAAAGAAACAAAGAATGCGTAAAAGAGCAGCACATGTAAACACGTGTGTACATATGCATAAGGATTTTGATTTGGTTTATTGATTGAAATGAAAATAAAACGAAACTGTAGCACTAACCCTAAGGTGAGTTTAACTGGCTTCTTACAAAGAAGAAAGTTTCATGGGGGTACGAAATTCACAAGCAGTCTTCAATCACATGTATATCCCCATTAGGGAAGATAATAACATTAGGTTTTTGCAACTATTGCAGGGAGGTGTTAACGTCCTCCTACATACAGCGCCTGGTATTTCCAAATCAATCACATATCTGCTACTAACCAGGTTCAACATTGTTTAACTTTGATAATCTAGCAAGAACCAGAGTGTCAACATGATTATGGCATATGTCTTGATTACTCATTAATGAAAACATTACATAATAATAATAATAATAGGCGAAGAACATGTAACATAAATAAAAAAAAAGTAACATGTGGCTGCAGCTGAGATTGAATTCACTACACAAGTTTGTAGTGTAATTCAAATCTTTTCCGTAGCTGAATACTTGATACTTTACTAGGGCTATCAAGGGTATTTTTTATCATGACGCCATCACTAAATGGGTTGCCTGCCACAGTTTAAGAAAGCCCTATCTACCCTTGAGGGAAGGATAGACTGTGCCAGTTTCCCAACCTGGTATTTTGCCTCACGGTACATACAGCACCTCGTCTTCCCAAATGGTCACCCATCTGCTACTGGCCAGACTCGACGTTGCTTAATTTCAGTGATCTGGCGAGAACCGGTGTGTCAACGTGATTGTGCCGTAGAAACACACACGACAACTGGTCATGGAATTTTATGAATAGAGATAGCAACAATAATATACAAACGCAAGATTATTTTGTTTATATTAATTTTTTGACATGAAGAAATTTGTTTATTTTATCGCATATGTTTTAATTTGCAAATTCCTTTTAAATTTCGAAAGGTCATATAGTAATTTATTCTATTACTTAACCCTTAGGTTATGCTGGCTGTTAATTTTTTAACACCTAGTTTTCTATTACAAACAACTGCAACAATGGCGTCTTCAATGACCATGGAATTTTTCTTTGCCTTAACTGCATTAATCAATGAATGAAACCCATGCTTGAACGCATGTTTGAATGCTTGTATTGTTTTTTGATAAAAAAAAAAAATTCTTTTTCAAAGATCCAAGATTTGATTTTATGTGATGTGAAAAAATTGACACCCATCATAGATAATGTGTGTAAAAATACCATCGTAGCTCAAGGGTTAACTATTATTAACGCAGATTAAAAATGGCTGTTTTGTTTGCAGATGTTCTTGAATTTTTGAGATGAGAATTGGATCATTTACATTATTCGGAATACCGTTCTGATCTTGAGCGTTATTCTCACATTGTTTCGGCTGATGTAGTCTGCAACCTTCTTTAGGTTTATCTTGTAGAACTCTGGAATTTTTCTATTGAACTGAGGATTGAACCTCCAAGTGCTCCGTAAAATTCAGTTTTAATTGACACTCTTATGGAGGTTGAAGGTTCAATCTTGAGTGTGGGCAATACACAAAATACACTTGCAAATTACTTAGGACTTCTACCTGGTTGTGGCAGACGAAACTACCCCTGTGGATTAAATGAAGAGTTCCATTTGAACTTCCCTGCAGATTCCAGGGTTCAATCCAAAGATTCCCAGTGTTTAACAAGGTACACCCAAAGAAGGGCAAAAGTTACATCGGCCGAAATGTTGTGAAAATAACATTCAAGACGAGAACAGTAGTCTGAATAATCCAAGCAATACAAATTGTTTACAGATAGAGTTGTCGAAAAAAAAAAAAAAAAAAAAAATTTTGCTACAAATATGCTAAATTAATTCATATTTCTTTATATATATATTGTACTCTTTTTAAGATATCATGAAGCCGAAAGCCTTTTTCAATGTGGAGATTACTTAAATTACCAAAAACAATACAAGACTTTATTGCAGTTACACAGCATTTCCTATCAGAAATGTATCCAACTGGTTTCTAATGGATTGCATTGCTTGACATATTTCAGATACACTTATGATCGATAATACCGTGAAACTGTAGTAAAATGTTAAGTACAATTTATTATCATTTATCATTTATATAGCTCTATTCGAAAAGATACCAAGCTCTTTGTCTAAGATCTACTGTCTTAATTCGGTTCTGTTCAGAGTTTGATAGTCTGATTTCTGTTGAAATATACAGAAGAAAAAGTAAAATGAAAATAAAATTGAAAAAAAAAAATTTATATTTATTAATTCATCAAAAGTTCAAAAGCGAAGAATATAGCAAAATATTTTCATAGAATGTCGAAAATTAGAATTTTTTCCTCAGAAAAATAAAAGTATGTACTTGTTAGAATTGTGAGGTCATAAAAATTAAAAACTTTGAAAATTCTAATTTTCCAAAAAAGTGATTTAAAATTGTAGAAAGAAATTGTAAATCAGGTCAATCGATTTATACTAATTTTTTTTATTTTTTTATTTTTTTATTGAGCATTTCCTTATCAAGATAGGATCTAATATATATATATATATATATATATATATATATATATATATATATATATATATGTTTTATACTTACAGACACTAATGTTTCATGCAGGAAGTGACAATTCCTACTGGCGGAAGGTTTGAATCTAGCTACAAAGTCACCTTTTACTCCATTTGCTAAGAGGTTACCTCCAGCCCACTAACAATACCCACGTTATTTAAGGGAAATTTAACACCTATAAATGCCAAATACAGACAACAGTAAATAATCGAGAGGGTTCAAGCAAGCGGAAATTATGAACGTTGCATAATGCTAGGTGACTGCTTTTTTTGTTTTTATTTTCTAGACAGTGGGTCAACTTTAATATTCTTAAAGGAGCTAATAATTATAAATAATTTTTATACAGACATTAGTGTTTCAGGCTTTTGCAGTCATCAGTGCAAGAAGTGAGGATTCCTATTCGTCGGGAGATTTTTGACTCCATTTACTAAGTTGCCTTTTGGTCACTAACAATTGCCACAAGGTATATATGGGGTGGAATGATCAAATAGTCACCCTAGAAAAGACGACATGATTCCATTTCCGTTTGATGAAAACCGGTTTTCTTTTTTGTTGCAGACCGTCTACTAGTAGGTCATTTGTGTACAAATCCCAAGAGCGATAGGAACCTTTTATCATGTCTGTAAGTGACAATGTTCAACGAGCGAGATCGGCGATGCACTGCTGTACAACTTATGCTCTGTACATATCCAAGTTGTCCTAACAGGATCATTGCCAGCATCCTCAATATGCAAATTCAGTTGGCTCAACACTTGAGGGCACAGCTCAACATGCATAAGACAATCCACGACTATGATCTTTGATGTGGTTTCAGGTGAAGGCCACAACATGCAACCTCAAGTCAGCTTGAAAGTCAACACCACAGTGTACCTGAATATGCTAAAGAGTATGCTGATCCCCTGATGCAATCAGGTGGCTGCTGACGACCATGGGTGTGGCATTAGGACTCGGTGCCGGCCCACAAGTTCAAAGGGACCCAGGCTTGGCTTCAGAAGGAGTGCTACGACTGTACCAGTGCTCAATTATTTGTGCAAGAGAATATATTTTAATTTGATGGACATTAGTCTGATCTTCCATTGGTATTTTCGGTTTCATGGAAACTCAACCCACAGGATTAAAGATAGCTTCATCAGCTGATGTTTTGAAAGTGTCTTACGAAAGAATCACATTTGGTATCTTTAACCCTGTGAGTTGAGTTTCCATGAAATCGAAAGTACCAATGGAAGATCAGACTAATGGCCATCAAATTAAAAGATATATACTCTTGCACAAGTAATTGAGCACTACGGTTATTTCTTCTATAAAAGTAAATTGCACACACACATTAGGCAGCAAATCGTCATCAATACATGTCTAATTAACAACAGAATTTTCTGTTTTCGTAATTTTCTTAATCTTTGTCTCAACTTGTCAAGCTATTTACTAGGTCTCTGGTGCTAATCCATGATATATGCACTCGCGAATTCTTTTTTTTTTTTTTTTTTTCAGCCATCTCAAGTGCTTTAGATCTTTGTGATATATTTTTTTAAATTGTGGAAAAATAAAATTTAATTTATTCTTTTTTATGTACTTGTGCTATATATATATATATATATATATATATATATATATATATGATTTTCAGAATGTGAGAGATTGTATATAATAAATTCCACAGCCAAACGACGTTGCAACCCACAAGAGCCATGACAGTCAAAGAACCGGAAGTCGAAGACTCGAGTTTCACCCTCATTTGGGCTCATCAGTTAGACACATTCGTAGGCTGCGACGTTGTTTGGCTGTGGAATTTATTATATATATATATATATATGCTTTTTCTTTCTCTTATGTTTTCCATCCATTCTTTTTTCTTATTTTTTTTCTCAGTTTTTTTTTTTTTTAATATAAACCTTACTCTCCCTTTTTTCCGCATTCTTCACATATTAAAAGGTGTTATCTTTTTATTCTTAATTACAAGCGATGTAACCTCCTGATTTTTTTTTTTTTTTTTTTTACGTGGTTGTGAATCCCTGAATAATTTACATTACGGACTAAACTTTTGTACAAAAAATATCGCCCGAAGACGTCTATAGTTACTTGTAAAATGGCTGACCGAAACATGCTCACAAATTTGTAGCAACATAATGCTTATGTAAAAAAAAATAAATAAATACATAAAAAGTGGGTTTGTATTACTGTACACAGATTCGAAAAAGTTGTCAAAAAACAAATATATAACAAATAAATGTTATCAAAGGCAAGATAAGTTACTTTTCTACCAAACTGGATATATTTTTCGTGTTTTTATTCAATGTAACATGTTTATTCAGCTCGAAAAGCATACAGTGTTTACCGATGTATTCGAAAATTCAAAATGGCGGCCGACTCTTTCTTTAACACGGTAAGTTCGGAAAAAGGTGTAACAAATAATAAACTAGACAAAATACTGTTAGAAATTCGCTCAATATATGTTACCGTGACATAACTTGACATATATTCGGTGGTTTTTTAATAGTATTTTGTCTAGTTTATTATTTATAACACCTTTTCCCGCACTTACCGTGTTAAAGAAAGAGTCGGCCGCCATTTTGAATTTTCCAATACATCGGTAAACACTGTATGCTTTTTGAGCTGAATAAACATGTTAAATTGAATAAAAACACGAAAATTATATCCAGTTTGGTAGAAAAGTAATTTATCTTGCCTTTGATAACATTTATTTGTTATGTATTTGTTTTTTGACAACTTTTTCGAATCTGTACAGTAATACAAACCCTAAAAAGTATATATATATATATATATATATATATATATATATATATATATATATATATATATATCACGAAACCGGGCGTTATGCCCTATATATACAGTTGAATGATCACACAAATGTAGTCAATATGTGACGAATTCTGGGATTGACTACATTTGTGTGATCATTCAACTGTATATATAAGGTGTCTCCAAAAATGTATTGTAACAACCTGTTTCATGAAATTTGCAAATTTCTTGGTGCAAATTATCGGCATTGTCTGGGCAATAATGGTATGCATGATCTTTCAATTACATTCGTTTTCTGTATTCGAAGCTGTTCCATTTACTATGTTCATAAAGGTCTTATTGTCATTTGAAGCGAGTACATTGTTGAGACACTATATACAAGAGTCTTTTTTATGTAAAATTTGGCGTATGAATTTTTTTGACAGTTATGGGATTGTAAACATTGCCATAATGTATACATAAATATAATTTTATTTTAACTTTCAACAGTTTCAATGTTGTGAGCGCACAAAGCATTAAATCTCCCCCTCCATTCTATAGTAAAGACTAGTTCTCCCCCACTGCAAGAACTGTGACACCAGGCTCAGAAAGTGGGACTGAGAAGTCAGCGCCCCAGAGGAGGAAGGGCACTCTGACTTGCAAAATTTGGCTGGGCAGCCCATCGGCATTCCCACTGTGAGAGTGCCGCAAACGATTAGCAATAAACTAAACCCAAAGAGAGAAGGTAAGGCCTGGGAAGGTGGACCTCCTAGAACTGCACAAAATTTTTATTCCCAAAACTAACAGAGACCGGATCATCACAGGAATGGTTTGATATTTGTTGATTTAGGGGCAGAGGATAAGAATTCCCAGCCTTTGCGCCAAGTAAAAACTAATATGTATTTTTTTTTTTTTTTTTTTTTTTGTATATAAACAAATATAAAACCGCACCAGCACCACGCACCATCACGCAAATGGTTAGCGAGTAAAAAACGTGTCTTTCTATCCTCCGGACGAAACCATTTTAAGTATTGAGGAGGAATCTAAAACAGTATAAGACAGTCCTCCCAGACTTACCCCAGAGGGCCCAGCGCGTGAAATGAATTCGCAAAGAAATCCTTCACTATGACATGAAATTTACGGGGTTAGTGGGAGTGGGTTGTGTTTTTCTTTAGGTTATTAAAAATTACCAAAAATAAAATTAAATTGCTGACAAAAACTGTATGATATTATATATATAGTTTAATACTATATGCAGATAAATCGAGTAAAACACAGGCAAAGCATATTTTACGTCATTTTTTTTTCGGAAACACTAGTACACAAGAGTGGTCGGACAAGTGTAGTCGTGTGTCAACCCTAGACCTTATCAGATCATTTTTTTGTTTAATGTATTATAATGATCTATTGAAGATTATTGAAATAACACCAAGATTAATATATACACATTATATACATACATTACATGCACATAGATACACATACACGCACGTACATACATAATATTCGGCTATGTTATATACACAAATCTATAAACATTTAAGTTAACCTTGAAGACTAAAAGAACGGCGACATCAACAATGGCACCGAAAATAAAAAAAAGGAAAAAAAAAGAAAGAAAAAGAAATGGGGATGAAGAAAATGAATGCCGCCTGTTGTTTAAGAAAGCTAAGTAATAAAGGGGCGCCACTATTTTTGTTCGACTTACCATTGCAAGGTTTCATCACAGACATTCCAAGCGATCGTCACTTCGGCTGCGAGAATCTTCATAAAATCAGCCGAAGTTATCGGTCAGGTGTTTTAGGCCAAGGAAAATACGGTAAAAGCAGGAAAGCTGATTTTGGTGAAGGGAAAAAAGAGAGGAAAGTTCGGAGGTGTTTTCATATGAATTTCTTTTTTTTTTTTTTTTTTCCCCTGATGTTTTAATGTCCCCCCCCCTCCTGCCGCCCTAGAGTTTGAAGAAAGAGAGAGAGAGAGAGAGAGAGAGAGAGAAGGAGGGGGGACTATAGTGTTAGATATAGAAATATAAAGAGAGTTAGAGAAAACAGGCGCACCGACAGTGTTGATGAAAGATATATAAAAAAAAAAATGGGGTGGTTGGTTGGTAGGTGGGCATGTTACTGCGAGGTCTCACATTACAAAACCATATGACGCCAAATTCTGACAGCTGTTGAGAGAGAGAAACGTGCGTGAGAGACATAGGGAGACGTATACGAGAAAGAGAGACATGAGAGAGAGAGAGAGAGAGAGAAGGAGACAAAAAGAGAGACAGGAAAGAGAGTGAAGCACGAGAGAGAGAGACAGGAAAGAGAGAGACAGGAGACAGATGGAGAGACAGGAGGGAGAGACAGGAGGGAGAGACAGGAGGGAGAGAGAGAGGGAGAGACAGGAGGGAGAGAGAGGGAGAGACAGGAGGGAGAGAGAGGGAGAGACAGGAGGGAGAGAGAGGGAGAGACAGGAGGGAGAGAGAGGGAGAGAGAGAGGGAGAGACAGGGAGAGAGAGAGGGAGAGACAGGAGGGAGAGAGAGGGAGAGATAGGAGGGAGAGACAGGAGAGAGAGGGAGAGACAGGAGAGAGAGACAGGAGAGACAGGAGAGAGAGACAGGAGAGACAGGAGAGAGAGACAGGAGAGACAGGAGAGAGAGACAGGAGAGAGAGGGAGAGACAGGAGAGAGAGGGAGAGACAGGAGAGAGAGGGAGAGAGACGAACGAAAAATAGGTAAGACAAACGACAATTGGAGAAGACGAATGAGAGACGAATATTAAAAGGAAATAAAAAGAAAAAAGTGTTTGTGATTTTTCATCGTGTATTACTTTCAGGTTTCGTTTATTAAACCAAATATTTTAAATTGAATTTCGACCGTTGAAAGAGATCAATAAATAATATGTGGAGCCCCCCACTCCACCCCGAATCATAGACTAGCAAGCATCACATATAAGTAAAACGAGTTATGTACACCACTGTGTTCCCCAAACTCTACTTTGCATGGATCATGGGGTATAAAATGCATTTGAGAACATGGTCAAAATCCAATGTTTATGAAGGCGACCTCTGCTGAAAAAAAAACAAAAAAACTGGCTGATGTGGAGTCTCTGCTCACTTTTTTACCCCCTGCACATGCTTCTTATCTCCGTGGTGTTAGAGATGAGCAAAAAGCCTCCTGTCAAGAATCTGATGACGTTGATGATCACAACGCAGTCATGGATTATGTTGACACCAACATTAGCAGATAATAACTAACAAGCAGTGTAAGTGCAGTAAAACTGTTTCTTTTACTTTATTAAACTTTATAAATATGTTTACATAATTGACCCCCCACCTCCGCTTTCTAGCTCCTATAATGTAAAATCATTGTCTTAATGAGAATTGCTTCTCAACACCCTGGAAGTATGTCCCATATTTAGAAATTCGGGTGATCGCTCATTTCCATCTCAACACAGACCAATTAGTCTCCTGTGTGTCATGAGGAGAGCGAGCATATTCTTTTTATTGTTTTTACTCTCGAGTATATATACAACACAGACACAATTAATCAACCGAGAACCACATCACTCTACAGATACATAAGATATCAATGGATATACACCTGAGAATAAAAACAAGGAAAAGAATATGCTGTTGTCATTGGCCTAGTCATGAGTAAGTTGCTGGTTGGTTGGTTGGTTGTTTTACGGCATATCAACCCTTTCCGGGTTATTTAATGCCGAATCCAAAGATTTTGAAAAAAATTTTTAATAGAATATATTTGTTGTTTTCACGTTGGTTTCTATTTAACCCATAGTTGGGACCCTAACAGGTACTACCACTCTGGGTCAGAGTGGACCTGGGAGCAATGGTAATTAAAGGGTCACTCCACATTCCCCAAAGCCCACAAGCTGAGGCCTCACCACTAGATATAGTTTAAGGTCATATCCAGGACCCCCATTGAGGGACTTTTACCCTCTGCAGGGGGACAGTCGGCGTATTTTAATGCCCCACCGACAGGGCCGTAAGTTGCTGGAATCTGTTAAATAGAGATGTAGTAAACCACCACAGCAAAAATAACCTCCTCAGTGACATGCACAATGCATCTACAGCAGATGTGTCAACAATTATATCTCATAGGATTAGTGAATCTCTTGACAGAGGCTTCCTTTCTAGGGCAATTGCCCTTGACTTAAAGGCCTTGATAAGGTATGGCATAAAGGTCTACTCCACAATATCTCCAGCTACGGTATAGCTGGAAATGTCTTTTCAATTATTAAATCATTTCTCTCTGATAGGTTTATAGGAGTAGAGGTGGGCGGGCAGAAATCTGAAGCTCACAGAATTAATGCTGGAGTCCCTCAGGGGTCAATCCTGGGCCTAACTCTCTGATCTACACAAATGATCTCCCAAATCACATCCTAAGATCATTTATAGACATTTATGCTGTCGATACTACCATCTGTGGGAACACTTCAAAGACTGTAAACAACTAAGTTCTTTCTGATTCTCTCTGATCTTGATCATGTGGTGCAATTGGGAAAAAGGTGGCTGGTTAATTTAATGCATCTAAAACCAAGCTTCTATCTTTATATCATCAATGCTCTGATCACCGTCTCGCATCAATCGAAATGAATGGCTCTCGTCTTGGGGAGGCTCCATGCTTTGACAAGCTTCTAATTCTAATCTTTACTCCTGATCTGAAATGGAACACATACATTAAATCTGTTGCCAAGGTCACTGGAAAACATGGTGGGATTGTTCTTCTGCTCTAGTAGATATCTCACTGCTGATGCAATTCTCTACATACATAAGAGCCAAGTACATCCAAGGATGGAGTACTGTTGCCACATTTAGGTAGGAGCTGCTAAAAGCAGCTTATCCTGCCTTGACAGAGTTCAAAATAGCCTTTGCAGCCTAGTGGGGATGTCCTTATCTCTTCCCTGCAATCTTCTTCCCACAGAAGGTGTTGCGGGTCTGTCTCTACTTTATCGTTATTTTTATGGCAAGTGCTCGTCTGAGCTCCAGTCTATGGTCCCCCTGTTCTGACTTACACGAAAACCACTCGTCTAATTGAAACCACTATCAATACTATACCCCACTGTTTATCTGTGTCTAAACCTAAACTTAGATTCCATGAACAAAGCTTCTTTCTTAGAACTACATGCCTGTGGAACTTCTTTTCCTGCTTTCCAACTGATTACAATATGGTTATCTTCAAATCCAATGTGAATAAATTCTTGATGAGCAATCCCCTTATGTAATTCAATTTACCAAATTTCCACTACTAACGATTACTACAACATGTTCCTCTTGATCACTACATGCATTAACCCTTATCCTCGAGTAGCTTCCGGGCCTTGATAAGTGGTGACCCCTTTGTAATAATAATAATAAAAATCTTTATAATTTAAAATTAGAGTAAGAGTTTCTTTCAGTTTTTATATAAAAGTAACTCAATGGCCATTTTTTCTACATATTACCCAACTAACCAATGTGTAAAACGCAAAGTTTAAACATTTTTAGAAGGTCTGATATATTTAATAAAGGCTAAGACATTGGAACAACTAACTAGATTGTAATCAGATATCAGTAATGCACCAGCATTTCAGTCAAAATATCTACTGAAGAAATACTATCTGCTTGTGAAACTCAACCAGATACCCAAGCATCAGCATCACACACATAAATCAGCTACAACAAACAGCATCCTCCACTTGATCGAAAACCCAAACACCTTTCGCACACAAACAAGCAAGCTAATCCGCGGCACAACTAAACTGCTACCATTGATTACTGCAAATATACATTTTACCCTTCCACAGACTTTATATGATAGTAAAAGACATTTCATTCACATAAATACTCTTAATGCAACTTGCTTTCAAACATCTTTCAATAAATACACACACATTATATATATAGTGTTGGGATTAATTTATTGAAATCAGGATACGGAAAAAAAAAATTCAGAACTTTTTTTTAGGTAGTGGGATTGGCATTAGAAAAATTGTGTACTTTCCAATGCCTAAAATGATTCTTTTATGTATTTTTGTTTAAAACATCTTTATACCTTTTGTACATTCATTTACTTAATTAGTTTATTTTTAATCAGTTCATATGAGTGTCATCTTAGAACAGTGATAACATCACCAGCTTTGAATACTACATGATTTTGATTCTAGCTGATGGCACCCAAATGCTATTTTTTTTTTTTTTACTTTTGAAATCACGACTATAATAATATATACGAAATCTGGACGAATTAAAATCATATTTAAGCGTATTTTACGTTCCAGTAAAACCGAGCCCTCCCCCCTTCTCCGCTACTATATATATATATATATATATATATATATATATATATATATACACACACACACACACACATATATATATATATTCTATTTTGGCATTTTACTAATAATGAAATATAATGAAATCCTCAAACAAAATTTTTCAGGTTATTTATTACCGAATTCAGTGATTTTGAACAATTTTTTTATAGAATATATGAATATATTTTTTTTTCAAGTCGGTCTCTATTTAACCCATAGTTGGGACCCTAACAGGTACCAGCACTCCGGGTCAGACTGGACCTGGGAGCAATGGCAATTAAATGGTGAGTCTACACTCCCCAAAGTCCACAAACTGTGGTCTCACCATCGGATATAGTTTAAGGTCATATTTAGGACCAATACAACTTAGAAACAGGATTTTTACTGTTTGGTAGATAATTTCGTTGTCCCTGTCTGGAAACCCTTACCTCTGACCCTCAAGATTTTTTTCTTTTCTTCTACATTCTCAACCTCTTCTCTAGTCTAGTTTCCACTTTTTTTTTCAAGTGTCAGCAATTAAGATCGGTCACAGAAAGCAGCCAAAGAGCTGCGGCGTGGACACTTTTGAAAATAAACACATTCTGTTCATGGTTATTCAGTTGAGCTGTTTGATAAAGGCATGTACATTTTATTTTATTTATTTATTTTTTGATAGAATTACTATTTGAATTATATAGAATAATCACGTTGAAACATCAATTCTCGTTAGATCACTTAAGTGATGTTGAGTCTGGCCAGTCTCAGGTGAGTGACCAATGCATAAAGTCACTGATATTTCAGTCTTTAAATCCAACCGTAATCATTGTAGAAAGGGTTTTGTTGAAAAAGAACACCTTATATATATATATATATATATATATATATATATATATAAATGCTGAAGAAAATATTATGTTAAGTTCATAGAAAAAAAAAACGGTTATTAGATTTAATTCATTCCAGAAAATACTTTGTCTGCATCGGACATTTTAAAAATAAATAAAGATGAATAGCTGTGTATTCATTATTTGGAGTTCACAAACTACTGTTCTCATCTTGAGCTTTATCTCACAACGTTTCAGATAATCTAAGCTCCGACTTTCTTCATAAGAGGGGGAGGACAAAAGAGAGGGAAGAGGGGGAGGACAAAAGAGAGGGAAGAGGGGGAGGACAAAGGAGAGGGGGAGGACAAAAGAGGGGGAGGACAAAAGAGGGGGAGGACAAAAGAGGGGGAGGACAAAAGAGGGGGAGGACAAAAGAGGGGGAGGACAAAAGAGGGGGAGGACAAAAGAGGGGGAGGACAAAAGAGGGGGAGGACAAAAGAGGGGGAGGACAAAAGAGGGGGAGGACAAAAGAGGGGGAGGACAAAAGAGGGGGAGGACAAAAGAGGGAGGACAAAAGAGGGGGAGGACAAAAGAGGGGGAGGACAAAAGAGAGGGAGGACAAAAGAGGGGGAGGACAAAAGAGAGGGAGGACAAAAGAGAGGGAGGACAAAAGAGAGGGAGGACAAAAGAGAGGGAGGACAAAAGAGAGGGAGGACAAAAGAGGGGGAGGACAAAAGAGAGGGAAGAGGGGGAGGACAAAAGAGAGGGAAGAGGGGGAGGACAAAAGAGAGGGAAGAGGGGGAGGACAAAAGAGAGGGAAGAGGGGGAGGACAAAAGAGAGGGAAGAGGGGGAGGACAAAAGAGAGGGAAGAGGGGGAGGACAGAAGAGAGGGAAGAGGGGGAGGACAGAAGAGAGGGAAGAGGGGGAAGGACAGCATTTCTTGCCAAACTCAAGAATCTGTACAGATTTTCAAATCGATCCATTTAATCCATGGGGATAGCATGTTCACATTTCGTTAGCCATGACTGAGTAGAAGTCATAAGTTATTCGCAATTGTATTCGTAGTATTAAACATTCACCATCCTGAAGACAGAAAGATACCCAAGTTTAACAAGACACAGCTGGAGAAGGTCGAAGGTTACATCGATCAAAACATGAGAATAAATTAAGATGAGAACAGTAGTCAGAATGATTCAAGCAACACAAATTATCAATCCTCATCTCATAAATTCACAACTATAACTGTATTCGTCCATGCATTTTTCTCTTTTATAGAAACAAAGAAATTTTTGGAGAAAAAAAATTGGTATTGTTTAAAAAAGAAAAACAAATTACAAGCAAATACACTACTAGGTACAAACATCTAATCTATTATATAAAGGCTAGTTGTTTTTGGGTTTTTTTCCATTTTTTTTCTTTGAAGATTGCAATGCTGTGTATGTGGCAGCCAAACCAGCTGCCAACATTTCCCTGCTTTTTATTGAAACTAGCCGAAAGCTCTTTTTAGTATCCTATCCTTAAGTGTAATTGTCTGGATCTCTTTTGCACTTGGTTCACCAGGAATATTAGTTAGGTAGGACTTCAGGTTCTTCTTCATAAGCCCTGTGGCACCTATAATCACTGGTATGATTGTTGGGTATATCTAGGTAAAAGAAAACAAAAACTACAAAACAAATGATCAAAGTTGGTATATTCTTGATCAGCATTACCCCGATGATTAATATCTAAAAATTAAAAGAAGTTTCTTCTTTTTTTTGGGGGGGGGGGGGGATCAATTGGATCATTTTTTTCTCAAGATAGATGTATTTTTCATCCATTTCCAAAGTTATGCTGTAACGATTTTGAAAGAAAATGCTTTATTCCTCAAGAAATTTATTATATAAATAAGAATTGTTTGTGTGCATGTATGTCTACCTAGAAAGGAAAGTGGGAGGACAGACAGAAAAGAGGGAGGGGGGAGGACAGAAAAGAGGGAGGGGGGAGGACAGAAAAGAGGGAGGGGGGAGGACAGAAAAGAGGGAAGGGGGAGGACAGAAAAGAGGGAAGGGGGAGGACAGAAAAGAGGGAAGGGGGAGGACAGAAAAGAGGGAAGGGGGAGGACAGAAAAGAGGGAAGGGGGAGGACAGAAAAGAGGGAAGGGGGAGGACAGAAAAGAGGGAAGGGGGAGGACAGAAAAGAGGGAAGGAGAGGACAGAAAAGAAGGAAGACAGAAAAGTGAAAGGCAGCATTTCTCTCTAATAGGTTCATAAGAGTAGTGATTGATGGGCTGAAATCAGTATTAATGCTGGAGTCCCTTAGGGGTTCATCCTGGGCCCAACTCTTCTCCTGATCTACATTAATGATCTTTCAAATCACATCCTTACATCATTCGTAGACATTTATGCTAACAACACTACAATCTATGGTGGCACATCAAAGACCGTAAATGACCAAGTTCTCTGATTCTCTCTCTTCTGATCTTGAGCATGTGGTACAATGGGGAAAGAGGTGGCTGGTTACTTTTAATGCATCTAAAACCATGCTTCTATCTCTACACCATCTACACTGATGCCAATCTGGCATCGGTTGAAATGAATGGCTCTCGTCTTAGGGAAGCTTCATGTTTTGACAACCTTCTGGGCTTGACCTTTACTCCTTATCTGAAATGGAACACATATCAAATCCATTGCCAAGGTCGCAGGAAAAATGGTGGTATCCTTCTACTGCTCCAGTAAATATCTCACACCTGATGCAATTCTTTACCTATAAAAAAGCCAGGTACGGCCAACGATGGAGTACTGTTGCCACATCTGGGCAGGAGCTGCTAGAAGCAGCTTATCCTGCCTTGAGTTCAGAGTTCAAAATAAACTTTGTAGCTTAGTGGGGGATGCTCTTCCCTGCAACCTCTTTCCCACAGAAGAGATTTTGCGAGTTTGCTTTATCATTATTTTCATGGCAAATGCTCAGCTGAGCATCAATCTATGGTACCCACCCCACGCCAAACTTTCACGAAAAACACTCGTCTAGCCAAAACCACTATCAATAATTCCCCACACTCTTTATCTGTGCCTAAACCTAAATGTAAATTCCATGAACATTACTTCTTTCTTAGAACTGCACGCCTGTGGAACTCTTCCAATTGCTTGCTTTCCAGCTGACTACAATCTGATTGTCTTCAAGTCCAACATAAACAAGTTCTAGATGAACCGTCCCCCTAAGTAATCCAATTTACAAAATTTCTACTACTTATGCTTACTACGCTGTAATCACATTGACTAATGTATACCCATTAACTCTTATCCTCTAGTGGCCTCTGGGCCTTGATAAGTTGTGATTCCTGTGTAGAAAAAGGGGGGGGCAGAAAAGAAGGAAGGGGGGAGGGGAAGGACAGAAGGGAGAAGATAAGGACAGGGGGAGGAGGTTAGATAGATAGAAGTTTTAATAGTAATAGGTTACACTTTTGCACCTGGTAACGCCGGGTAGTCCTGTTAGTCTAATATAAGAAGTGTCTATTGAATCAGCACGTTTGGCAATAAAAATGCTATTTCAAATGTATGTATAACTGACCTACTAAGTATCAGATCCGCTTATAGAAATTGGTGGACGCTTTTACAATGAGGCGTCATAATTGAATTTGCACATTTAGCAAAAAAATGCTACTGCAAGTGTTAGCGTGACAAAGCGACGCATACGCTCTTACAAGTCTTAGCGTAAGAGAAGCCATCAGCTAACGCCCACTACCTTTCACTACCCACATCACATCTTTTCTCCCACCCTAACACACTCCCATACCTTTTTTTATTATTTTTTTGTTAACGATTTTTTACTCCTCCCACATCGCCATTGCATATATATTATCATTATCAATGTAAAGTTCGTTGTACATGATGGCACGCGTTGGCTTGCTTTTAGAAATTGAATTTAAAACTAACCTATCACTTTTTCTTTTTTTTTTAACAAGGGAGTCACCACTTATCAAGGCTTGAAGAGGATAAAGATTAATGAATGTAAGGTGGTAGTTTAGTAATCGTTAATAGTGTAGATTGGTTAAAATTTGGATTATTTAAAAGGAACGGCTCAACAACAACTTGTTTACGTTGGACTTGAAGGCTACCATATTGAAATCGGCCAGGAAGCAGGCCAATGGAATATGCAGGCAGTTCTAGAAAAGAAGTTTTGTTCATGGAATCTGCGTTCAAATTTAGGCACAGAAAAGAGAGTGGGAAAAATTGTTGATAGTGGTTGTAGTTAGTCGAGTGGTTTTTTTTGTGAAAGTCTGGCAAGGGGAGATCATAGATTGGAGCTCAGACAAGCACTTGCCATGAAAATAACGCGATAGAGCACTGACAGGTTAGCAACGTCTCTTCTGTGGGAAAGAGATTGCAGGGAAAAGAAAAGGGCATCACCTACTAAGTTTTGAAAGTATGTAGTTTTTTTTATTCAGACTTCCACTGAACTGAATATCTCAACTATTCTATGTCTACTCATTCACTTTTCCATTATTATATGTTAAAAAGAAGTAAATCTCTTCAATATTGCGAAGTAAAATAAAAATTTAAATAAAATTAAATATAACTTGTCACATGTCTTAATTTTTATTAGTCAAGAAAACTTTTTCAGCAGAAAAGGTAGCGCTTAAACATCTCGAAATGTAAGAAAATATCTTCGAAGTCAACTATTCTTCAAAAGAAGAGAACAGAGCCAGCTAAGTAATTGTGTGCTCCATCCCAACTATTATCAATGGACCTGAGGTAATCTCATCAGCATCAGACAAAGCCAAACTCTTTGTCAAGAACTTTGCAGCTAATTCTACCCTTTGCGACCAAGACCGCCAACCCCCAATATTTCCTCCTGTATCAGAAAACACGCTATGTGATATACGTATATCTGTACGTGATGTTGCGAAGCTAATCAAAAACCTTGATTCGAGTAAAGCAACTGGCCCTGATGGTATTCCAATTATAGTACTCAAAAAACTTCAACCTGAACTAGCGCCCATACTTACAAAACTGTTTAAACGTTGTCTTAAGGAGAATAGTTTCCCATCTCCCTGGAAAATCTCATCAGTATGCCCTGTATTTAAGAATTCAGGTGATCGCTCATCCCCCTCTCAGTACAGGCCAATAAGTCTCCTGTGCGTCATGAGTAAGTTGCTAGAATCTGTGTTAAATACAGAAGTAATAAACATCTCAACAAAAATAACCTTCTTAGTGACACTCAATATGGTTTCCGTTCTGCTAGATCTACAGCAGATGTGCTTACAGTTATATCGCATAGGATTAGCAAATCTCTCGACGGTGGCAATCTTTCTAGGGCAATTGCTCTTGACATATCTAAAGCCTTTGATAGGGTATGGCATAAAGGTTTACTTCATAAGATCGCTAGCTATGGTATAGCTGGAAAAGTCTTCTCAATTATTAAATCATTTCTTTCTGATAGGTTCATAAGAGTAGTAGTTGAGGGGCAAAAATCAGAAGCTCACAGTATTAATGCCGGTGTCCCTCAGGGATCCATCCTAGGTCCAACTCTTTTCCTGATCTACATTAATGATCTTCCAAATCATATCCTTACATCATTTGTAGACATTTATGCTGACGACACTACCATTTATGGTACCACATCTAAGACAGTAAACGACCAAGTTCTCTCCAATTCTCTCTCCTCTGATCTTGAGCACGTAGTACAATGGGGAAAGGAGTGGCTGGTTACTTTTAATGCATCTAAAACCAAGCTTCTCTCTTTACATCATCAACATTCTAATCCACATTTTTCATCAATTGAAATGAATGGCTCTCGTCTTCAGGAGGCCTCAAGTTTTGACAAGCTTCTGGGCTTGACCATTACTCCTGATCTTAAATGGAACACGTATATCAAATCTGTTGCCAAGGCCGCTGGAAAAATGGTGGGATCTTTCTATCGATCCAGTAGATATCTCACTGCTGATGCTATTCTCTATCTATATAAGAGCCATGTACGTCCAAGGATGGAATACTGTTGCCACATCTGGGCAGGAGCTGCTAGAAAGGACTTGTCCTGCCTTGATAGAGTTCAAAATAGACTTCGTAGCCTCGTAGGAGATGTCCTTTTCTCCTCCTTGCAACCTCTATCTCACAGAAGAGATGTTGCGAGTTTGTCTCTGATGTATCGTTATTTTCATGGAAAGTGTTCAACTGAGCTTCAATCTATGGTCCCCCCTCGCCAAACTTTCACAAGAAACACTCGTCTAGCTGTAAATACTATCAATAATTTCCCCCACTCTTTATCTGTGCCTAAACCTAAACGTAGATTCCATGAACAAAGCTTCTTTCTTAGAACTGCACGCCTGTGGAATTGTCTTCTGTTTTCCTGCTTTCCGGCTGACTACAATATGGTTGTGTTCAAGTCTAAAGTAAATAAGTTCTTGATGGGCCGTTCCATATAGGTTATTAAATTTGCCAAATTTTCATTACTAATGATTACTATATTGACCAATTTCTACTGTACACTCTTTAACCCTTATCCTTGAGTGGCCTCTGGGCCTTGATAATGTGGTGATGCCTTTGTAAAAAAAAAAAAAAAAAACAACAAAAAACGTGTGTGTGTGTGTGTATATGACAAGAATAATGGACATAGTATTCCGACGAGACGAGATAGAGATAAAAAAAAAAAAACAAGTTATGTGTTCATCAACGTTTCATCTTTATTGTGAGACTTCCTCTGGATGAATGAAATTAAAAAAAAAACAGAACAGCAGTACAAATATTTGAAAATATATTTTTGATGTTATGAAATGTATGACCTTGTTCCGTTTCAGAAACGAAAAAAAATCGTTGGAAATTCAAAGGGGAGGGCATTACGTTATAAAAGAGAGTAAACATTTTTTTAATACAACATCATACGGCCGTTAATATATTTTAAAAGATATGATGCAATTCATATTCTTTTTAGAACAAATATATCCGTTATAATTCAAATATGGATGTGTAACTGAATTGAAACGAGTGTATTTTTGTTATTTAATTTATTGACCGATTATATTTATTAATTATTATAGTAGGTGTTTTCTATGGTGTGAGGGAGTTAACCTGTGGCTAAAATTAAATTATGTTCTTTTAAAGGGAGTTTACTTATTAATGGCGATACATTATAGAAACTTCCACGTTGTTTGTGTTTGAATTTGTGATTCAAGAAACATTGTGGCAGACAGATGAAGTCTTGGATGATGACAGTGAAGCAAGAGGCAGGTCCGATTCTGGGCTCTCATCTCTACGATCTAGATTTCTGGAATCATGAATGACTCACACTCATGGCTACAGCAGCATTAGATTGTCATGTGTGGTCAGCCTCAATTCGAGTTGCGGTCAACTCAATAGGTAGAGCCGGCTCAACCGATCCACGGTCAATTGGGGAGAGAACAATTCATGTTTTTCATTTCTTTACAAACTCAATGTTTGAAAAATAAAGGAAAAACTTTAATGAAATTTCACTTTTGGATTATTATTCAGACTATTGTTTTCATCTAGAGTATTATTCACACAGCGTTTCGGTTAATGTAACCCCTGACCTTCAGGTATATCTTAAACTTCTAGCACATGTTTGATTACCTAATCTGCATAAGAATTTTTTCAACAGTTTATAATTGATATAAATTAAAATTTTATGTTATCCATTTGTAATTTTATTGCCCTATTTTTCTTATGCAAGTTTGTTCTTTGTTTTTTTGGGGGGGAGGGGGGTCAATAAAGTGATTATTGAAAGTGATTCAATATTAAAAAAAAAAAAAAGAAAAGTATTTCTTTATGCATCAGGATTTAGTGCATTCATTTTGGGTTTTAAAGTCTTTAATGATCTGATTTTTTTTTCCCTATAAACTTTATGTATCAGGTCTGTTTTCACAGACATCAATAATTGCGGCTCTCCAGTGCCTTCTACATTCAGTCTATGGTTGTACATCTCGTGATTTTGTTGAGATCACCCGTGAACTTGGTTTTCTGTCTTCCCCTGCTTTCTTGCCGACGATTTTTCTTAACATTAAATATTTTTCCATCCCGTCTGCCTGCATTATATGTCTAAAGAACTGATGTGGATGGTATTTAGAAGTACACAACTTCACTAGAAGAATTCTTTAGAATTCTCCTTATAATCCATATCTCCACTGCTTCCAAACGACTTTTAGTAACCTTTGTTAGAGTTCAACATTTGCAGAGGAGAATCGACCATATATATGCCTTGAGGATTCTGATTTTTCTGGGATTCCTATAAACACAATTTACAAATTCTATTATATTGCAAGTAGTGATGGGGTAATTCCAATATTTTTTTTCTGATTTTGATACAATTACCAATTCTGTTCTAACATGAGTCAAATGCTTTAAAATCTATATAACCTTTTTTCTAGTTTTCAGAATAACATAAAACAAGGCACGTTGCCACTTTGATGTAGGGGGCTACTATCAGGGACCTAAGTTGCAGGCGTACTATGTAGGGAGTTTAGTAGCAAGATGTGTTTACATTACACTTGAACTTCTGCATGTCAGCACAGTTGGGGAAGCAGGAAACCGGAAGAGAATTCCAAAGTTCTGCAGTTCTGGGAAAGAAGCTATTAGAGTAAAAGGCTTTCTTACATCTAGGGATCTCAACTGTGTAGGGGTGGGACTTTGCTGCTTGTCGGGTTTGTCGGGTGTACTTTTGTCGAGGGGGTACGAGGGCTTGTAGTTCGTCAGAGCATCCACTATTAAAATACTTGTATTTTATATATTAAAAAAAAAATGGCAAGATATAGGTGTTCTCAGAAAATAAAGTATTATCAAGTTCTGAAATATTTCATCAAATACATCTCCACCTAAAAGTGTCCTCAGAAGTATTTTTTTAAATTTTTTTTTAATTTAGTGTTTATTTCAGTTTGGAATTTTTTTTTTTCTTTAAATTGCACCTCATTAATATACTATCCAAGGCAATACTGGGACACAGGTAAGTTGGTAAGCAATAAACGGTGTTATTTACATGCATTGCAACTATGCAACTCTGTAAACATGCATTGCAACTACGCAACTCTGTAAACATGCATTGCAACTACGCAACTCTGTAAACATGCATTGCAACTACGCAACTCTGTAAACATGCATTGCAACTACGCAACTCTGTAAACATGCATTGCAACTACGCAACTCTGTAAACATGCATTGCAACTACGCAACTCTGTAAACATGCATTGCAACTACGCAACTCTGTAAACATGCATTGCAACTACGCAACTCTGTAAACATGCATTGCAACTACGCAACTCTGTAAACATGCATTGCAACTACGCAACTCTGTAAACATGCATTGCAACTACGCAACTCTGTAAACATGCATTGCAACTACGCAACTCTGTAAACATGCATTGCAACTACGCAACTCTGTAAACATGCATTGCAACTACGCAACTCTGTAAACATGCATTGCAACTACGCAACTCTGTAAACATGCATTGCAACTACGCAACTCTGTAAACATGCATTGCAACTACGCAACTCTGTAAACATGCATTGCAACTACGCAACTCTGTAAACATGCATTGCAACTACGCAACTCTGTAAACATGCATTGCAACTACGCAACTCTGTAAACATGCATTGCAACTACGCAACTCTGTAAACATGCATTGCAACTACGCAACTCTGTAAACATGCATTGCAACTACGCAACTCTGTAAACATGCATTGCAACTACGCAACTCTGTAAACATGCATTGCAACTACGCAACTCTGTAAACATGCATTGCAACTACGCAACTCTGTAAACATGCATTGCAACTACGCAACTCTGTAAACATGCATTGCAACTACGCAACTCTGTAAACATGCATTGCAACTACGCAACTCTGTAAACATGCATTGCAACTACGCAACTCTGTAAACATGCATTGCAACTACGCAACTCTGTAAACATGCATTGCAACTACGCAACTCTGTAAACATGCATTGCAACTACGCAACTCTGTAAACATGCATTGCAACTACGCAACTCTGTAAACATGCATTGCAACTACGCAACTCTGTAAACATGCATTGCAACTACGCAACTCTGTAAACATGCATTGCAACTACGCAACTCTGTAAACATGCATTGCAACTACGCAACTCTGTAAACATGCATTGCAACTACGCAACTCTGTAAACATGCATTGCAACTACGCAACTCTGTAAACATGCATTGCAACTACGCAACTCTGTAAACATGCATTGCAACTACGCAACTCTGTAAACATGCATTGCAACTACGCAACTCTGTAAACATGCATTGCAACTACGCAACTGTGTAAACATGCAGTTCAACTACGCAACTCTGTAAACATGCATTGCAACTACGCAACTCTGTAAACATGCATTGCAACTACGCAACTCTGTAAACATGCATTGCAACTACGCAACTCTGTAAACATGCATTGCAACTACGCAACTCTGTAAACATGCATTGCAACTACGCAACTCTGTAAACATGCATTGCAACTACGCAACTCTGTAAACATGCATTGCAACTACGCAACTCTGTAAACATGCATTGCAACTATGCAACTCTGTAAACATGCATTACAACTATGCAACTCTGTAAACATGCATTACAACTATGCAACTCTGTAAACATGCAGTCATCTAGCGCATGTTTACATCCTCATTACAGGCTATACTAATTAAAAATATAATTAAGACTTCTACCCGGTCATGGCTGACGGTACAAAAACAATCTACTCTGGATTAAATAAAAGGATCAGTTCAGAATTCCGCATAGAGTTGTAAGTCTGACAAGATACACCTGAAGAAGGCCGGGGGTTACAGCAGCCAAAACATTGAGAACCACATCCAAGATGGGAATAGTAGTTCCAAACAATACAATATAAACACATACTCAATCGTAGGTTTCAAAATATCACATGACAACTTCATCTACTCTGCAAACAATGCATTCAAAGATAGACATTATATCCGCACTCTCACAATAAATATCAGGTTCAAGTTTAGGTTGGCATTATTTATACACGGAGACAGACAACAATGCATTCTATTTTTTTTTTTTTTTGTGTATGAATAGGAAATAAAATAAAACAATAGACACGCGTGGAAATTGAAATCATGCCTGAGAAAGCTTTTTATACGTTTCCTTAAAATAATAAGATTTTAAATGCAAAAGTACATAAAAAGCACCTGTGTGTAGCCACAATTCAGAGCAGAGACAATAAAAATGTCCTTGGTGGGAATATTAATCCACTTATAAAACCCGAAAGCAGTTAGTGGTTCGGTGATTACGTAAAAAAAAAAATCAGCTTTGTAGCGCAGGTGAAACTAGTCGAAGATTTATTTAAGTCGATTATCATAAACTACCATCATTATCATATTTGGTTTAACGTCCGTTTTACATGCGGGCATGTGTTGGATGGCTTTAAAAAATTTACTTTTAATATAACTTATCTCTGGCCAGATTTTCAAAGCTACATAGCCGGAAATACGATCGATTTTCTTTAAAAATCATTTCTTTTAGTTAAGGCAAGAGTTTTATAGACATAATGCACTTTCTGGGAAATGGGGCGTTTCGGCGTGGCCGATTCAGCGTCACCGTATCGATGGCAGCCGATTTGGCGAAGGGACAGTTTGGCGTCGACCACGCCAGTCACATTTTCATAAAAATTTTATATAAAAAAAAAAAAAAAAAATTTAAGCCGACAATATGAACGTATATCACCAAGTGTTTTTAAGAAAATCATGTTTTTGCAAAAGTCTTTTTTGGTTAATTATTTTGTAGTTACTTTTTTAAGGATTAAAAACTCAAAAAATATTTTTAAGTTCTGCACTTATGTTACCGTGTTGAAACAATATGTATATATTAATACGATAGCGTGTGTGTTCTTTTGTGTGTCACGCTTTCCAGCAAATTTGTATGGTTGAGATTTAATTCCGGAATACACATTTACCAAGGCTCAAGACAACATTCGAATATCATGTTCTCACCGCTATATGTGTTTTTAATCCTATAAAATTTAGAGTTTTATCTTTCAAACGTTGTTAAGAAATAATTGATTTTAAGTTATTCCGTAATAAAAAAAATGATAACACAACATTCTCGGGCGGCGGGGACAAAAATTGAGCATTTATTTGTTTTTTTTCAAAAGAGAGAGAGACAGAGAGAGAGAGAGAGACGCTGATGTCTTCGTTGATTAAAAATATTATTCCTACTACTACTAATTGCTCTAATATGTAAACAAAGCTCAGATGCATATGTTATGAAACCTCGAACTTAGCCACACGAAACTGGGTTTGTACATAAAATATTTTTATAAAAACATTAAATCTAATACATATAATAAATTCCACAGCCAAACAACGTCGCAGCCCACAAGAACCATGACAGTCAATGAACCGGAAGTCCAAGACTCGAGTTTCGCCCTCATCAGTTAGACAAATCCGAACTCAGGATTCAAAACCCAAGCCTCTTGAATGCAAGGCAAACACTACCAACTGAGCAAACACCCCGCACAAAAGAATATATATATATATATATATATATATATATATATATATATATTAAATGACAGTTCCTTTTTCTAAATAAATTAGTTTTATTACAACATTGTTTTAACTAAAATAGTTTCATGAAAAACTTTTTGGTACATAAAATGTTTTAATCTTTATATTAATACGATAGCGTGTGTGTTCTTTTCTGTATCACATTTATTTTTTTTTCTTCTGAGTGTCTGTTTAATTGTTATGCCTTTCCATTTCTTGTAATACATAATTTTACCAAGAATTCTTCAGTTTTGGTTTCAGTTTCGATTATAGCTGTAAGAACTCAAGTTACATATACATACATACATTTTTTTTCCATCATAAGTTTTGGTTTCAGTTCAAGCTGATGCACCAAAGCCATATGGATATATTTTTTTTTATTTTTGAAATCACAGGTTTAGAATATATAAGAATGGATCGAAAATTGACTCTTATAGTAATATATACGAAATCTGCATAAATTTAAATATCATATTTAAGCATGTTTTACGACCATGCTATGCCGAGCGTCTCTGCTAGCTTAGATATATACTTTTGCAGTTTTAACAAAAGAACTACAATAATATCAGGGTGTATCCATTTACACTGAACATCCACAAAAATGCCAACATCAATATTTACACATGAAAGAGCCCACTGTGGAATTTCCACAGGTACCACTAGTCATTATTTAGAAAGCCATTCTTAACAGGAGAGGGGAGGATTTTTGTAACTATTCTGTACTTTCTAACAATTTAATAAAAAAGATATCGTGAAAATTCAACTTGAAAATTCTATTTAAAACTAACACGGTAACATAAATGCATAAGCACCGTTTTTCTTTTCTAATTAAGAAAAACAATATGAAAATATAATCTTGTTGCTGACGACCGAGTGTTGTCTATTTTTGTGTCGTGAAACACGGTCTGAAGTGTTTAATGCTTAGGTTAACTTTTTTTTTAAGGAAAAAAACATATTTTTGTAAAACTCATTTTGACTAATTTTATAATTAACGTTTTCAAGATTAAAAACTTTAAAATATTTGCTTTTTAAATTTTAATTAAGAAAAAAAACAATATGAAAATATAATCTCGTTGACGAATGTGGTTTGGTTTTCTATTGAGTTTTAAATAAACATAGCTATTTTTATTATCAAATTAAATTTTTATTTTTTAATAATTTTTATAAATCTCTTAATTTACTGATTTCATTTTAAACATATAAAAATATTTTGACTATAACGCCAAGGGTTAATTTGACGCCGAATCGCCCCTCCATTGGATCGACTACGCTTTCTGACACCAACTGACTGAGGTGACGAGAACCTGTATTTTTATCGAGATTTTTGTTGGAACTTAAGGTGTGTTTCCTAGCTAAAAATAAATTTCTTCACCTACACACTGGATAAGTACATTAATAATAATAATTCTGATTTCGCTTATGAACGTCTCTCTGGAAAGGGATGGGATTCATTTCCAGAGGATTTCCCTTAATCCCGGCTTCAAACCAGGAGCTTCAAAGATCAAGGGTTTTCTGAAGGATGTTGGTGGTACCTACAATAGCAGAGGTCTAAAGGCCGCCTAAAACATCGAGGATTTGTAGTTTTTTCAATTGTCCTTCCAGACGACTTGATACTACTCCTAGTGTACCAACTATGACCGGGATTATTTGTGTTTTAACCCCGTGTATATGCCTTATCTCCAAGGCCAATGGAGCATAATTGCTTCAATTCTCATTCTCTCTAACATTCCTGTCCCAGGGTACTAAAAAATCTATAATCTGCCAGTTTTTTTAGACCTTGTCAATGACGACCAAATCCGGATGATTATGTTCCAATTGCTTGGTCGTTATGACACTTTTGTCCCACTATACCTCTACCTTGCCATCCTCACTTGTTCTCACTTCATCAGGCACCTCCTCAAACCATTTTTCAGCACACTTCACCCCCAACCCTCTTACACACCTCCCAATATATCCGGAGTCCCATGTGATCATGTCTTTTGCGGTACTCTCTCTGGGCCAGTCCACTACACCCTGCTGCAAGGTGCACAATTGACGGAGGTCTGACCATAAATCCAGCATTCTGCAGCAACTTCCTCTCCTAGAACTACTTTTTTCAACAATCGTGTTCCTAATGCCTGCTCTTGTGCTGCACAAACAAAAGCTTCAGTACTCTTAGCCAGATACCCAGCTCTAAGCCATTGCTACGATCTTTCATCAGCCACTTCTGCTATATCCTAGAAGAACTTTCCATGCATTTTCTTCCTAGCCAGGTCCTCTGCCCTTTCTCTATCCATGCGTTTCACATAATCAGCCTTGGTCTCACATACCTCCACTTCATTGGCCACAACCTTAAGCATCCACTCCTCACTTCTAACTACATGCTGCTTCAACGACATCTCCTCGGTTCTAACACAATCTTTTACACTTTTCAATCCTCTCCCACCATCTTTCCTCTTGATACAGCCTTGCTACGCTACTTCGAATATGAAATATAATCAAACATTGCTAAAACTTTTCTTGTTTTGATATCCATGGCATGCAAATCCTTGTCAGACCATTCTAAAATTTCCGCACTATATTTCAAAACACTGACTGTCCATGCATTCACTGCTTTCATTAGGTTTCCTCCATACAGTTTCGACTTTGCAATTAGTTTCACTCTAAGATACTCCTTCCTGACTTTCTTCTTCATTTCTCTGTTCATAATGCCTACACCCTCCAACACTCCTAAATACTTATATCCTGTATCTTCTATTTCTTTCATGATTTCTCCATTTGGCACCACTATTCCATTCGAATGAACCTTTACTCCTCTTTTCATCACCAGCACCACGCATTTACTAATCCCAAACTCCATCCCAATGTCTTCTGAGTATGTCCCCACAAGTTCTACCAGTCTCTCCATTTCCTTTTCATTTCAACCGAATATTTTCAATAATAATGTAACAGTGCAGGATGTTCTTCAACCTGTTTTTTTCCACAGTTCATTTCATCAACAAAACCAGTTGATCGTATCTTTAAAGTTGCAGTTGTAGTAGTGATGTGGCAACCAAAGTGTCAGTCTTTGTAGCTGCAACAATGCAAGACATCTGCTGGCAGGTTACATAAGCAGCGGGAAGATGCTGAAGCTTTATCTAATCAGCTGTCAGAAGACAACTTTCTTGAATCAAAAATGCATTCAAAATATGTTAAAACTAGTGATGGGACGATTCCAATATTTTTCCCCCCGATTCTGATACAATTACAGATTCGGTCATGAATTCCCGATTCCGATTCTGTTTAAATTTCTAAATATAGAGTTGTTTTTGTTGGAGAAAGGGGTTGGATTACAGTAAATATCCATGTGAAATGTGTATATATTTTCACAAATGTAAGAATACAATTATTACTTATAGATTTTAGTTTTCTTGGTAGTTTAAAAGGCAATAAATATTTATCATTAACACGAAAAGTTTTAAACGAAAAACAAAAATAAAAACGATAAAAAGAATAGTTTTGGGCATCGGAAAATAGGCACAAATTTTTCTGATTCTAATACTAATTCCCCAAAAAGTTAATTTTTTTAATTCCCAATTCCATTTAATTGTCCCAACACACGCACAGAGTCAAAAAATAAAATAAATAAATAAATAAAAAATAAAAATACACCAAGACCTTCCATAGCAAAAAACTGGAAGAATGAGCCACCCAACAGCATGCCAAGTATTTTTTGAATTAATTCATCCAAAACTATACTGATGCGCAAGATCAAAGCTTGATAACTAATGTTTTTAAGTAGATGAGTGGTCTCAGCAATGACAGCAAGTGCAGATTCTGCCACACAGAAGTAGAGAGTGTGAGCCACTTGGCATCCAGCTGTAAGCTTCTTCTGGGTAACGGCTATTATACAATGTGACACAAGGGTGTGTGTAAAATATCTACATTGGACCATCTATACAAAAGTTGAATATCAAATGCAGCAACAAATATTGAGAACATGTTTATCAGAAAGAACAGTTGGAAATAAGTCATACACCATCCACTATGACTACGCAATTCCTACAGCTACATACCTAGGCAGTGAAGCTGTTAAATCAGACAATAATATGGGACAAGAAGGAGAAAGAAGCAACCTTGGTAGAAGTTAATGTTCCCAACGATGCTGGGTTAAACAGAGTTGAAAGGGAAAAGATAGCGAAATAACAAAATACTTATATACGATATGAAAAGAAACTGGAATCTTAAGATCTCCATCATTCCAGGAATTATAAGAGCAACCGGACTCTTGAAAAAAAAAGTTAAAAAACCACCTGGCAAATATACCAGGTGAACCAAGTGCAGGAGAGATATAAACAATTATACTTAAAGGAACGGTTAAAATCTTGAAAAGATCTCTGTTGGAATGTATAAGAAAAGGTGAATGCCTAGGTGTATCAGAATTTTGGGGGAATTTTTGACACCCCTAACACGAAACTGCGAATAAAATATAAAAAAACTCGTAATTTCTCTTTTACAAGTGGGTTGTTTATTTTCTTTATGGATTAGACTTCAAAAATAAACTATTAAAAGTTGTATAAAAAGTAATAGAAAGATTTTATTTTAAAAAAAAACAGGGTTTACAAAGTGCCGGCCAGCGTCCATGCAGCCATTTTTTTTTTACGTAATGAAATCAATTGAATTTTACAAGTTAAATATTTTTCAATTTTTAAACTTTAAAAATCTATCAAAATTTTTTCTATCGATTCAATTTTTAGGATATTTTCAGGGTCAATGTGAAATTTTATGCTCTTTCCAATAAACAGAAAATATATTTTAGACAAACGTTTTTTTTTATTTAAAAAATTTTTTTTTTTTAATTCACGCCGCCCATTTTGAAATGTCTATTAAAAAGTAAATAATTTACTCACCAAAGTTTTATATATCACAAATTGAAGATAAAAGATCAATAAATAATATATTCAAATTTAAAAACAAAAAAGTGTTTTTTTTAGAAATTTACCTGTAAAGTCCGAAGCTTAAAACCTTTTTTAAAAACATCGTTTTTTTAAATGAAACGTTATATTGTACAGAAAGTTTCGTTTTATTACGAAAATTATTTCTATTCCATTCAATGGTTTTTTTTTTTTAGATATTAAAAAAAAAAAAAAAAAAAAAATTCACTCCATAAAGTGGAAATTAAATATACTAAATTAAAAACTCGTGTAATTTTTGAGAAAAGGAAAAATATATATATTTATTGAACTTTTTTTTTTTTTAAGGCAAAAAATTAGAAATAAAATGTGACTAGTTTTCAGGTATGGAGGCACAAATTTCTTTACGCGCAAAGATAGACGGTTAACGTGAACGTGTGGTTTTTACGTCTACCCATAAAATTCAAAACAATAAAAAAAAAATAAAATAGAAAAACTATTTCCGGTTTTAAATAAAAACGTAAAATGTTTGCATCATGGCGGGTTTTTCAAATAGGCGTTTAAAAAATTCTTTTATTTAAAAAATAAATGGATTTTAAAATATAAATATGGATAAATTCTTAACAATGAAGAATGCAACTACATATTGATTAGTAATTTTTAAAGGTAAGTGTTTTTTTTGTTTTTTTTTAATTTATATCGATTTTTTATAAATCGACCCAAGTTAAATTTCGTTTATTTTCTTCAAATCTTTTAAAGAAAACCGATTAAAAAAAAAATATTGCATAATTTGCTATTAAACTTGTTATTTGTTTTTAAATTGGTTCTTGCTCCTTTAATTGAAAAATAAAAAATTAGAGTTTGAATTACATTTTTCGAGTAGTTATAAGCTTGGAAAGACAGGGGGTCGAATTATTCAATATTTTTTTCACGCATTCGTAAGGTCAGTTTCTGACACACCTATTGAATGTCTGGCATCCGGTAGGATACCCCAGCCACAGCTTGAACAAAATAAAAACATTGAAAAAGAAACTTATCTATTTAAAAGAGTAATTTGCCTTTAGTAACACTTGTTTATTTTTTCACTCTTTTTGTTTAGTTGGCTCTTGTTAAAAATGCCTCGGATTCTATTTTTTTTTCAAATTACTAAATTCAAGATAATTTAATTTCAACACCACCGTGTATCATGCATGGTTTTAGGAAATAAACAAAGTCCTTTTCGGCAAGCATGCATTTTAGGTTGTATTATCTCTAACCCTTTCATTACAAAAAGGGACAGGTTAGAATATGACACCGCCAGATAACAATTTTTTGGGAAGTCAAATTTGTCAGAAGAAAGTGCCAAAAAAGGTCTGTGTGTGTGTGTGTGTGTGTGTGTGTGTGTGTGTGTGTGTGTGTTTCTTTTTAATTTTGTTTACATTTATTTGGTGGTTTCTACTTTTTGGCTTTCTTCGTCATATTGAAAATATTGACCGAGCTATATTGATTAGATTCCAAATATTTGCGTCTTTTTTAATATTACTTTTATAAAATGCGAATTAAGAAAAGCAGACAGGCAAGGCGTCACAGGCGGACGTTGAGCCTTAAACCTTACCATATAAATTCCACCTTTTTTTTTTTTTTTTTTTTTAAACTTTTTTCTTGTTAATATCATCCAATAGAGACTTGTATCAGATAATTAAAAAAAATACTTTTTAAAATCATTTTTTATTTTTTTTACTCTAAAATAACCGGACGTAACTCAGCGTTCACTAACACTTTAATAAAAGAAACACGTTCCGAGTGAACGCTGAGTTACGTTCGGTTATTTTAGAGTAAAAAAAAAAATGGACCTTAAGTTCGTGTTTAATTTACTACAACGTTATAATAGAAAACTGAACAAGCCGTGAAAAGTCATAAAAATGATTTTAAAAAGTATTTTTTTTTTAATTATTTAATACATACGTCTCTATTGGATGATATTAACAAGAAAAAATTTCAAAAAGTTAAAATTGTGGAATTTATAAGGTAAGGCTCAGATTCCCAACGTCCGCCAGCAGACAAACAGAATCTGAAAAATTAAGAATGAAAGGCTAAAAAAAAAAAAAAATAAATAAAAAAATAAAATAAATAAATAAAACAAATGAAATTAAAATTCGGTACTATTCGGGCGTTGAGTTCCATGGCGACCAGCATAAAAGACAAGCGTTGCTCCCTTCCTGGCGCATGCAACATTTTTTTTTTTACTGACGTTGTCGTAGTAACTAAACGATTATTTGTCACATTTATTTTGAAACAAAGTTTTACTGTTTATGATAATAAAAGAAAAAAGTTACTAAACATTTATTAATAATGTCTCACTTTTACAGACATTTGTTTTTTAATTTCTTTTTAAATGACGACTTTTATCGACTTATTTTTTAATAGCATTTGCGGATGGGTAAAAAACAAAAAAATAACTCCACCATTTACTGATAATTTCTCACTTTTACAAATATTTTTAACAAATAAATGTTATCAAAGTCAAGATACTGAGAAATTGTCAGTAAATGGTTTAGTTATTTTTTCGCGTCATCGACCCATACATTCAGCTCTTTGCCATCCACACACCAATTTCCCCAGACTGGATCGTTCCGCTGCACAGATTCCAAGGTTTCGAATATCATACGATGCAGTACGGAGTCCCTTGCTTCATCGCCCCAGCCCTTCGTTACCGAACTTACTCTCCTTCTAAGTATTCCACAAGCCACACGAAGCCAACCGCACACCGGAAAGTGCCCGACAAGTCGACCACACAGGGAAAACATTGTCCGTCGCGTAACAATGCTGGGAGCTTCTGGAATTGTATTTCCTCGCTTCCACAGTAGTTCACTGTGTTCCATCCAGACCGCCAATCCCAGCACCCATGCACCGTCCTTCAACCGCTCCGGGTTCTTGCACTCCAACCCAAACTGCGCTAGGTGTTCTCTTACATGGGTCGTGGGCACCACGTCCTCGTTGACAAAAATGTCATCAATATAAGCAGATGCTGCATGGCTTACAACTTCTTCCTGAGACAGTACTTCGCTGACAATTGCTCTCATGATCAGGGGAGCCACATTCAAACCGAACCCCAGACGGGTCAGGCAATATTTTTTCCCATCGATTTCCACAGTCTGGTATGGCCACAGTGTCTCATGGACCCGGACTTGTAGGTATGCTCTCCTGAGGTCCAGTAGAGACACGTTAGCACCTTTTTGTCTCCATTTGCGCAGCTTAGCCGCACAAACATCTGCGTTGGCCGTAAATGCGTCTACGTAATGATTTAGCTCCCGGTAGTCCATTACCGGGCGCACTTTGGCTTTGATCTGCTGCATCACAGCCATCAGGGGAATTAGGCCTTTGGGAGGTCCCAATTTATCCTCTGAGTACGGCACGAGCCAACCATTATCTATCCAGGTGCGGAGCTCCTGCGTGTATTCTTCACGGATTTCCGCTGGCACTGAGTATTCTGACACTCGATTGTGTAGTCTTTCAGGGGGGGGGGGGTGATCCTCAGACCACTTCCACGATGCAGTCCACGTTCGGTTTTGATGATCAAAGGTGGCGGTGAAATCTGGTTCATTAATAGAAATGGCTGTGCATTTAATATTTTTCCTGTCGCCCAGCCGCACTGATCCTGTAGGGTTGACAACACCGCCTAGAGCTTTTATGGCGTCGATCCCTAGCAGTAAGTCAAACCCCAGCGGTTTGCCACGCACCACCAACACATCGATTCTGGCAGACACACCTTCGTCAGTGGACACAGACCGCTCCAACACCGCAGCATACATGGGACATTCCACCAATCGTTTTGACATCTACGTTCGTTCTTCTCCAAGACCGACACCGGTTTGCATGTAAAATAGTCCTAGAGCATCCTGTATCAATAAGCGCCAAACATCGCGTCCCGTCAACCTGGATGCTTATCACCGGGAGCGTCGTGCTCGCATCTTGGTAGGGAAGGAGACTGGCGCTTATGCGTCCTCACCGTGCTCATTTCCCAAGCAATTTTGAGCCCAGTGTCCACTCTCACCGCAACGGTAACACAGTGTTCCACGTTTTCAACAGTCCTTTGCAAAGTGGCCTTTCATATTGCACTTGAAACAGGTCACACTAACAGGAATATTCTGGGCCCTGTGGTTGTTGGGTGAGCGTGTGGCCGCAACCAAGTCCTGATTGTGTTCCCCAGTTGTCGTCAAAATTCTTGCTCTCGACATTAGCTCCCCCATGGTCATGACTTTGATGTTCGGCACCTGTTGAAGAGCAATTGAGATAGCGTCAGGGAACCCAGTGACGAAAGTCAATTTTGTGAGTCTCTCTAAGCCATCTCCTGTGAATCCGGCCAATCCAACCAACTGCCTGATTTTGTTGGCGTAAACATCCACACGTTCGCCAGCCCATCTAACCATAGTTATTTTTCTGTATGCTGCAAACGCGTCGTCGGTAAATGCCTCCTTTAATCGGGCCTCAATTCGGTCTATTTCTCTTTGATCGTCCTCCTCCATTTCCATGTAGAGGGCCAGTGCATCACCTTCCAGATATAAAGGTAGCAGACTCGCTACATCATCCACCTGCTGAAGTTGTGCGACAAGTCTCACTTTTTTCAGCCACGCTACGTCTCCCTCGCCAGAGAACGGCTTGATAATATCGCTGCTTATCTGCACCTTCGCCATAGTCGGGCCGAAATAGCTTGAAACAAAAATGTAGTAGGCAAAACAAAAAAAAATTACAACTAAAAACAGACGGAACAAAAACTTGCTTCTCGCAGACATGTGGGTCATAACAAGCACAATCTACTCGCCAGAATCACCTACACACAATCTGCAGAACGCCTCCTCTCCTTTCCAGTGTCCTGCCTTTATAGCGGCCGGGAACGACATATTTGCATAATCGTGCGAGAGCAGACGTGATTCAACGATAATCACATTGGGTAAACGCTAATAAAAGCCCATGGACACCATCTTGGAACTCTCTCTTTCGCTCAACCCAAAACAGACGTATCCGAGGTAAGCTCTATTTCTCATTTTGGTTACTGCTAATTCTGCTACATCACGGTAAGTCCTTGCAAAAACAGTGGCTGAATTTGCTATCCATTGCAATGGAGCCGTTGGTTATGATTCCTCTGTGGGAATGTTAGTTCGGGGTTTCCTTAGAAGGATGTCCATGTTGTACATGGTGAACACGGCGTGAATGTTGTCACCCAATATGGCATATTTTGGGACCTCGTGGTCTCTGGAAGAAACGGGAATAATTTCCCATAATCAAATATATCAAGCCGAACACTGTAGAATATCCTCATTGGGTAAAATAAGTTCAGCAATTATGCTGTCTCTGTATTTAGAGAAATGTCCTTCGTCCACCCACTGCATGGGGTCCAATGAAGGTAAAATCTTGGCACTCTATAACAGAGCACCGCTGTTTGAGTCTTTACTGTCCCGTGTTCATTTGTCAAACTGAAAAATAACGCACATGTGATGCCAAACTGGCGCATTCAAATTGAACCAATCAAAGATCGTCTAGCAAGTCATGTTAGGCGGGCAAACAAAATGGCATTGGTTATGGAATTTCTCACAGTACCATCTGCCATCATATGTATCCGAGAACAATATCTACTGTAAGATTAAACCAAAGTTATGTGCTTATGCATTTTTGGTACCGTGCTATTTTTAGGGTTTTTTTCCAGGTGAAATTCAAGTTTCACAATATCTTTATTATTATTAAATTGTAAGATGGAAGCACAGAATAGATACAAAACACCCTCCCCATGTTAAGAATGTCTTTAAGAATGACATTATTTCAGCACAATACCCAAAATACATAAGAGCCCAAAATTTTATTTTTATTGTTCAATGTTTTTAATTTTAAATTATAAAATAAGGCACTTTTAATCATTTTAAAACTTCATCTTGCATTATTTCTTTTTTTTTTTATTTGTTAAACAACGAGGTTAAATTAAATTTTAATCACATGATTACATTTTCAATAAACACGTGATTATATTTTACCCATTTAAAATTTGTTAAACATTTCTAATATACCAATTTTGTCTGTTTCATCAATGTAAGCAGATTCTGTTTACATTAAGCAACATACAGGTGTCGACCTTCAGAGTCCCTTATAGTCATTATATCGTTTGAGGATATCTGTACAATTAAACGGCAAACCGAAAATGTCTTTTTATTTGTCGATAATTCTGTTTGAGAAATTTCATTTACAGACGCCATGTTTCTTGTTTAAGCCACCTATACACAGTTCTAGTAGACGGTCCATGATTGGTTGGTTTGAATGAGTCAAGTGAATTGCTCGGCGCCCTTTTTTGTATCATGCTTTTATTTTTCAGTCTACGTGAATCTCTCGGCAGGAAAAGGACTCACAAGAGGGGCTCCCAGGAAAAGCCTTATCAGGAATGGAGCTGCCACTATTTCTTCACGTTATTTCACCAAACTGTTGGTGAATAAAGGACTTGCATCTCTACAAGCAGAAACACCTTTATATTCCCAAAGATATCCTAAGTACAGGATGGCATCCTTTGCACTTTTCTTCATGTTTATATTTACTAACTATTGGAACTTATCTCAATTCAATTAGAGTCCCAAGCGACTCGCTTTATGCCTAATTATAGGTGCCAACATTCTTGCCGAGAACACCATGATTATCATGAATCCTTTTGAGGAAAATTTGAACTACCACTCGATCAAAAGGAGTTTAACTACTGGCTACCTGTTTAGGGAGGCAAAACTTCCCCACCGTTTTGCAATGGACTGTACCAGGACCAATGACTTTTCTTTGCTGTTATTATTGAATAAATTTGGAGTTTGAAAGTATGGCTTTTGTAATTTGTGGATTTATTTTCCCTCTGCCAGGGAGTATTGAGTTTGTGAGAATTAAATTTCTTACATGTTATAAGCATGGTAATACGACAACGGGAATAATCATTGATCTGTGCTGAAATAATAACAATATTATTTAGAAAGCCATTCTTGTTTTGTATCTTTCTGCACTTTAACCTTACAATTTAATAAAAACAAATATCATAAAACTTAAATACTATTTTTAAAAAATAGCGTGGATCAATAAGTGCACAACTAGTAGGTGTGTCAGAATTTTTTGGGAATTTGACACCCCTAACACAAAACTGCGAATAAAATATAAAAAACTCGTAATTTCTCTATTCCGTAAAGAAAATAAACAACCCACTTGTTTATTTTCTTTACGGAATATACTTCCAAAATAAACTATTAAAGTTGTTTAAAAAAAATAGAAATATTATTTTTTTTATTTTTTAAAAAACAGTGTTTACAAAGTGCCTGCACGCGTTCATGCAGCCATTTTGTTTACGTAATGAAATCAATTGAATTTTACGAGTTAAATTTTTTTCAATTTTTTCAATTCAAAAATCTATCAAAATTTTTCTATTGGTTCAATTTTTACGATATTTTCAGGTTCAATGTGAAATTTTATGCTCTTTCCAATAAACCGAATACAACATTTTAGACAAGTTTTTTTTTTTTTAATTCACCCCCCCCCCATTTTGAAATGTCTACTAAAATGAAAAGAATTTTCTCACCTCAAATTTATATCACAAATTGAAGAGAAAAGATCAATAAATAAAATAAGCTAATTTAAAACAAACAAAAAAAAAGAACAGTTACTTGCAAATTTACATGTAAAGTCTTTTTTTAAACCACGTTGATTTTTTTTTTTAAGTGAAACCTTATAATCTTGTTATATTGCCCAGAAAATTTCGTTCAATTACAATTTTTTCTATTTCATTCAATGTTTTTTTTAGATACTTAAAAAAAAAAAAATTCACTCCATAAAGAAGTAATAAAATATATTAAATCAAAAACTCATGTATTTCTAAGAGAGAAAAAAAAAATTGTCGAGTGGTTCTCGTTTAATCGACGAAAACTGATGAGTGAAATATGACCATATTTACACATCACGGTAACCCATATGGATCAACTTCAAATATGTCATTAATTACAAAGGGGAGATAAGTTACATGTCAGAAAGCAAAGGGAAGACAACCAACCGTTTTGGAAATAATTATTTCTGTCCCTTTGAGGCATCCGTATTTGACAAGACAAGTTGAAAAATCGAAGCAACACCGTTTTGGCTAATAGCAGATAACGAGTCGCAAAAATGGGGTTTTCTGGGACACTTGCTTTAAAAAATCCTTTTATTTAAAAAAAATACATGGAATATGAGATATAAATATGGACAATTCTTATAAATGAAGAATGGAACCACCCATTGCTTAGTATTTTTTATAAGCAAGTGATTTTTTGGCATTTATATGTATTTATTAGATTTGGATGAAGTTGAATTTCGTGAAATCTTTTTTAAAGATAACTGATGAAAAAAAATTGTATTCTTTTCGATTAAACCTTTCATGATTTTAAAATTTGGTCTTTGCTTATTTTATTGAAAAAAAAAAAAATTAGGGGGTTGAAATTACATTTTCATATTGATTATAAGCTTCGAAACAGAGAGAGTCTATATAATCAGATGTTTATTCACTAGTTTGTAATGGCGGCTTCTGACACTACTAGTGCAAGTGCAGTGCTTAAATTTATATGCGAATGTGGCCCCCGCTCTAAAGTTTATCTATTCTCCCCTTTAACTTTCTTTTTGCGGCAATTTTATAGAATCACTCCAGACAAGTAGAAACCCAACAAGTTAAAAAAAAAAAAAAAAAAAAAAAAAAAAAAACCTATCAACGAGAGACTGATTGTATAAAATTCCCGCAAATTGGCCCTTTTTCCTTACAAATTTGGCTTCAAACAATTGTAGCCGTTTGACAGTGTCATATTCTAACCCGTCTCTTTTAGTGATGAAAGCGTTAAAAACTATTGATACAACCTAAAATGCATGCCGGCCTTTTCTTTGTTTAATTTGGTTGGTGCACGTGCGCTAATGTGTGCTAATACCCGATTATCTTTCAGAAAAATGTGAGAAAGAGATTAGGAATTGTTTCGTTTTAGTTTTCCTACACGTGGGAAAACAAGCAACTGTTTTAAGTCCTAAACGTTTACAAGTTTTGACGAATGTCTGATTTTGGGTTCCCGGGGTGGGGTGGGAGGCAAACTTTTAAATTCCTGCAAGAAAGCTTTCACAAAGCTTGATTTTGTGATGTTGAACATTAACAAATGGTTCAAATGAAAATATCAAAATTCAAAACATTCTTTTCAACAAGAGATTATTTTTCAAGACATTTGTTCGTAATTCAAAACCTAACTTTAATCTGAATGGCAGTCACTCATACTTAGGGTTAGTGATAAAAAAGTTAATCAAAAATACAAAAAATAAATAAGTTCCAAAAGTAGTACCTCCTATTTTTTTTTTTTTAATTCTGCCCGAACGGATCAGAAAGGATTGCAAATTGCATAGTTATGATAACTGAACTTATGCATTCATGACCTGAAAATTTCATCTATGTTGCAGATATTGACGGTATAAAACTTAGAAAATAGCCCCTGACGTGGACGTGCGTCAGAAGCAGAGGTGCATGCGATGCGACGCGACAAAAGTGCATTAAGAATGGTAGTGACTATCTAGAAAAAAATTATGGAACACAAAGGTCGCTCGTTTTAATGATACCACTCCTGTCTTCGTAGCTTTTTAACTTTAAACTTTTAGTTAAAAAAAATAGTTTTTACTTTTGGAACAACCATCGCATATATGTCTGCGCGCGCTAATTTGAGCTTTAAGGTTCTCGTAGTCTATAAACTGACTTTTAACGTGTTAAAAGGTAATAAAAAAAAATCTGAAAAAAAAAAAAAAAAAAAAAAAAAAAGAATTCTTCAACCCTAAGTTTGGTGGCAACACGAAATAAATCTCTCACTGCCTATCTGATGTTCATTTTTCTGTCCATTGTGATTTCGTCATTTTGTTTCAGGACCATTCAACTTCTATGGACCATTAAAGCTCAATTTCATCAATTAAAAAGTTTAAAGACAAACATTTAAATAATTATATGGGTTTGTATTACTATGCATAGATTCGAAAAAGTTGTCAAAAAACAAATATATAACAAATAAATGTTATCAAAGGCAAAATAAGTTACTTTTCTACCTAACTGGATAATTTTTTAGTGTTTTTATTTAATGTAACATGTTTATTCAGCTCGAAAAACAGTCTTTACTCTTTACCGATATATTTGAAAATTGCAAATGGTGGAGTGGAGCACTGGAGCAGTCAGTGGAGCTGGAGCACTCTCTGGTAAACACTGTAAGCTTGGGAAAATGAGTTAAAACTAAAAAAAACTAACAAAAATATTGTTAGAAACTCGCTCAATATATGTTACCAGGACATAGGTTTCCATAATATTCGGTGTTTTTAACAGTATTTTGTGTATTTTTTTAGTTTTAACTCGCTTTCCCAAACATACCGTGTTTACCAGACTGCCCCACCGCCCCAGCCCCATGCCCCGCCATTTGCAATTTTCAAATACATCGGCAAACATTGTATATTTTTCGAGCTGATGAACATGTTACATTAAATAAAAACACTAAAAAAATATATCCAGTTAGGTAGAAAAGTAACTTATCTTGCCTTCGATAACATTTATTTGTTATATATATATATATATATATATATATATATATATATATATTGACAACTTTTACGGATCTATGTGTACAGTAAACTCATCAAAAGAAAATATTAATCGGTACTTATGCAGAATACGGGTCGTGCTATTTTTTTTTTTTTTTTTTTCTAAATCAAATTCAATTTTTGCGGTATCTTTTGTCTATTATTAGATAAACGTACAACATACTCCCTGTGTTAAGAATGGGTTCTAAATAATGTTATTTCAGCACAGTCCGTATTCTGTATAAATACCCATGATTTTTTTCACGTGCCCTGTCGTATTAAAGAAAGAAAAAAAAAAAAAATGACATATTCGACTAACCTGGAATGATTTTGTAAAATATCAGATTCTACAAGATCCGAACCCGAATAATAATGGGGGTCATCTCGACGTCGAGTGTCTGGTGATAAGTGTCCCTTCTTCATTATAGGCTTTTTTGGAGTGGTCCTAGTACCCACTTCTTCGGGGTACCCCGGATACGGAGACCCGGTTTTCGGGGCAGTTTGATACATAGCCAACTGACCCATCTCTCCTCTTCCTTTCGGTACAACTCCGTTTAATGTGTCCTTAGAATATTCCTTATTGTCCCGGTTGGCGACAGGATCCTTTTTGTTAACCTTCGGACTGCCCGCAGGATTGTTGCCAATAATGTCCGTATTGTTTCGAGAGATTGCACCCGTTGAACGTGTGGTTGTGGTTGTCGCAGCTGTGTTCAGATTGTTATTGTTGTTATTAATATTGTTTACGACCGCGATCCCCTCGTTGGTGGTGGCCGTGTTACAGATGGGCATAACAGTGGATCGAATCACACTGAGGGCACCCAGGTTTAAGGGGCTGTAAGGGAGTATACAACAGAGGTTTGGATCGGAAGGGAAGTGATTCTTCGTTGGGTCTTTTGTCGCTGCTGGTAATTGAAGTACATGGTCTGGAAGAGAAGACTTCATGATTATTACTGTCTTTTTTTTTTTTTTTTTTTTTCAATATATATATATGTAAAAAAAATTTTTAATTCACAAGGTTAGCCTAGAAGTTTTCTTTTTGTTTGTTTTAAGAAGGATAAAAACCGGGAGATATGTCGGACATTTGCGGCCGCTCTAGCTGACTGCGACGGACGCACTCGCTGTAGGTTTCCGGGGAGAGTAAAATAAAAGTTAATACTCCGATAAGAAAAAGAAAGAAAGAAGAAAAAAAAAGACAATTTTTTTTTTTTTTTTTTTTTTTAACAAATAAATAAATAAATAAAAATACAAGGACGAGATTATTGTTCAATGTTGGTTGGCCTTTTTACAAAAACATGCAAACAAAAAAGTTGTTAACTTTGAATTAACAAAATTTAAAAGACAACGACCACATGCCCTCTTTATAGGAGTTTTCTTTTTCTTTTCTGGAGGACGCGACCATTCGTTTTAGTTTGTGTGTGAATGAATAATGTCGCGACTATAGAACATAAAGAAAGACAAATACTGAAGGATTGAGAATGGGAGGGGGGTAGACTTAAAAACAACAACAATCTGAAATGCTGTTGCTCTCCTTTCCCCTCTTCTTTTTACTTACTTTCTCTCTCTAAGCAAAAACTACGTACTTTATTTTAAGTCCATGGTTGTCAGTGGGCATTTGCCAATAACGACATCAATTTAACCACTTTATTATTATCAGTAGCAGCAGTAGTAGTCGACCCCCTTCCCCTCCCATTCCTGTCTACTTACTTTTTACTTAACTTTTCTCTATCTATCGACTGGTTTGTATGTATCGTCCTTTTTTCTTTGTTGTCCTTATTCTTACAGTCACGTAAGTGCAATGCAAATTGAAATTTCCAACGGACATTAACAATCTCCAACTTAGTAAGTTCTTCGACTCTTTTCCTTTAAGCATTTCTTTTTCTTTTTTTTTCTTTTTTTTTTTTGCTAGTATTAAGGTAGGCTATCTGCGTAAAAATCCAGAATAGTTAACAGTTGAGAACTGAACAGGAAAAATAAAATAAATAAATAAATGAATGAATGAGTACATAAATAAACTGAAAACTCAAACTTGTGAATTAACTACGCCCCCCCCCACCCACCCACACATCCTCAAAATGGTGGGCTCAACATAGACTGGCGACACACCAAATAGTCATATAGTTTCAAGGAGGATGGAAAGACCAAGTAGAAAAAGCACTAACCAGACCACTGGAAGAGTGTGGAGAGGACTGGGACTTTAGGGAGGCTTGTTGCCACCCAAATTCCAGTGAAGACCAATAATGGTCGTTGCCAGTGAGAAATCAATGGTGAGCGGCTGTTGCAATAAGGTGAAGTATTTGCAAAGGTTATCGAAAGAGGTACAGAGCACTGAAAATCTGGAGAAACTAGTTGTCATCCACACTTCAGGGAACACCACCGGCTGTTGCCAGTGAGTAATCTCTGATGGTAACTTGTGTGAGAACTCCTAGTGAGTATAAATAATTTATAGCAAACACAGTAGGGTTCAATTATCTACCAAGGTACTTTTAACGTGTGGAAACTGTAAGATTTTTATATTTCAGAATTTTATCTCAATGTTCGGGCGTCCATCATCATTATCATCACATTCAGAATGTCTATTGTACAAGTTGGCATGTGATGGACGTGTAGCATCTGCTACAGACGGCCGGAACAAATCTCTGGCAGAGACATTTTCATAACAATCACCGTTTCAACGCCCATGGATATCAGAACACACAAAGACACAATGTCGTAATTTGCCCATCCGATGTTGCATTTCACGTGCAGTGATACAACAGACAGGCTGGAATGTTCTAGAACTCGCCTATATAAGATTTTGCCCACGAAAATCAAATCAGTTTTCTCTTCTTATTATTATTATATTATACTACTACTACTACTACTACTACTACTACTACAACAACAACATAAACTTTATGCCTTTGTGAGATACTTATTAGCAAAGCTTGCCTAATAAACACTCGCTGGAAACCCTTAACGTTGGAATGATTTGAATTACTGTTTCTTAAACATGTAAATAAATGTTTTTATTCTATTCCAATATAGCGATCTCGAGTTCTTTTGTTACAGAATGGATTGAGAGAGAGAGAGAGAGAGAGGAGTAAACGTGGAGTGTAGGCACGTTTACCAGAACCGAGGGTCAGCTGACCAGATTACGTATGAGTGACGTGGTCAGGTTGGCTAGATCTGTGAGACTGGATTTGGGCTTTGAAGAAGACAGACGGCTTAATAGCTGTTCCCTCCCCTTCACTAGGAGTGGGGGACGCTGACGTGTTCAAAGCAAGCAAGATTTACTTCCATATTCTGTGTCGACATCTGGGAGGTAAATAAAAAACTATAAAACCCATTCATCGTCTTGGAGTGATAAATCTTCGTCTAACAGGTACCAGTCTCCCGCTCAAGAGAAGATGAATTCCAGATGGATCACATCGACGACACATGAAGTAAGGTATGTCGAAGAAAATGCATGTAACACACACACCAAAGCATATGAACAATTAGAGATGAACACACACAACCGCATATGAAACTAGACGATCATACGCACACAGAATCTCCTTTCATTCTAATAATAATCATTCCATGACAGCAAATACAATTATGGTCCTCCCCTTTTATGTTATACACCAAACGTTAACTTGGTGCCCCTCTATGATAACCCTAGTGATAACTTCAAGGAGAACACTATGTAACACTTTGTCAGATGTCATTATCTTTCCGAAGTTATTCACGCCTTTTTATTTTAAACGGGTGTGGATGTGATTCGGTGGAAGCTTTCTGTAAATAGGAAATCTCGTTAAATTTACCTTCAATTGTCCCAATGATATTCTACAACTTTCGACTTCTAGAGATTCCTGCACCTGCAACCTTGGTCTTAAAATTCGATAAATCTCGATTATGAGTTGGTAAACACAGACTCACACCCCATCTATAATATAAATCTCACCCGTCTGTTTAAATGTATGTATGTATGTATGTTTGTTTGTCCACACAGATATCTTAGTGTCATACTGTGCTTCTCCCAGACAAATCAACCCCACGTGCACGTCGTGACCACTGCCACGCAGACGGGGCTTTGATGAACGGCAAGTGTCCTGCGCTGTATAACTGGACCTCCACTGCCTTGTGGGCCAAGGTTCTTTTAACCAAAGGCTAAGGGTGAGGTAACCCTGATCGAAATCTCCAGATGAGCTTAGGCCCTGTAAGTTGTGGCATACATGACCCACCAGCGTGTGGAATATGCTTTGGTGCCCAGCAACCTAAGTTCCAGTCATGGATCAAATGGCATGATGGGTGGAGAGGGCTCCGTAAGCCGTGGTGAAGGCAACCTCCATAGGAGAAGGAAAACCCTGTATAAAACCTGCAGCGACTGCTGCATCCAATGATGTTGACTTGCTTTTCTTTTTGGTTCAATGCGGCAGTTGTTCAAAGAGTTGGATTGTCTCGGTGCAAAGTCTTTCCTCACTATGAAAAGCTTGAAGCAAAGGCATTACTTGATATTCAATGGAATACACATTTTACCATCAGTGTGTATCTCGATAACAAAAAGGCTGGCTGTAGCCTAGAATGGCAAACAGACACTCAATGAGGGCTGGGCGTCAATGGAAATAAAGGCTCTAGAAAATCCAAGGTCTGGTTCGGCAGGTGTTCGGGGCACCACAGCCTGAACCTGATCATCAGCAAATGTGCAGGACTGTAGAAGGTTCAAAGAAATGACCATCCAGCACGTGCTGCTAGTGGCGCTCATGTTTGCCTCATTTGAGCCAGAGATGTATTAAGTAATGGCAATACTTGAGAACAATTTTGCTGCCATAATGTATGTTTGTATGTCTGCCTTTTCACAGAGGTGACGGATTTTCATGAGATTGGTATCCTTTTGAAGCTCGACCCTTCAGACGACAAATATCAAAAAATTGGCCAAAAACATTAATTCCTTCACCCTCAACTGGGCACTTTTCTGCAAGGAGGAGGTCGCATTTTTCACCGATATTTTCGAAAGTTATCTCCTCTTTTCGATTGACTAACCTTAATTTAAACCTTCGCCACTTCCACTTTGGTGATAGACGCAACAACAAAGACGTTACATTTTTTCTTCACATTCTTTTCCTCCTTCGTGGTAAGCCTTCCTACTACCACTTTTTTTTTTTCTTTTTGCTCAACACACACCTCCAAACACCCGGACAACGCCGGGCATCCAGGCTAGTATCCTATAGACAGTTTTAAGAAATTGTCTTCCAAACTAACCTATCTCTGCCCAGGTCTTTATTTATCCCTCTTTCTCTAAAGTCCATTTTTATCACTTCCTTTCATGTTTTCTTTGGCCTCCACCCTCCTGTGAACTGGACCTGCTACATCAACTGTTCTACATCTACTAATCCAAGAACTTTCATCCATTCTTTTAATTTTGATTCCAGATATTCGCAAAAAAATGTTCAAATATTATGAGAAAGGCAGATAGCTTGAATACGATTGGATACACTTCAATGTTTATTTTTGTCCCAATTCAGAGTGCACCTTTTTGGGTAACAGAATTTTCAGTACTAGTGCAGAGAGTGATCCGGACGTAAATAATAACGTTTAAAAAGCAATTCTTAACATGGGGAGGGGAGGGTGTTTTGTAACTATTCTATTGAATAAAAATAAACATATCATAAAACTTTAATTAAACTTGGAAATACGATTTTAAAAATAGTGTGGATCACTCTCTGCACTAGTACCGAATTTTCCCCACATTAAAAACCAACCCTTTACAGGTACTTCCACTTCAGGCAAGAGCGGGTTTAGGAACAGTTTTAGCTAAGGAGTGGTTCTGCACTCCCCAAAACTTTAGACTTTACCACTTCCTTGCATGTTTTCCTTGGCTCTCTCATGTAAACTGGACCTGCTACCTTAACTGTTCTACGTCTACTGACCCAAGAACTCCCATTCATTCTTTCAATGTGGCCATATCATCAAAGTTTACTCTTCTACACTCATTTCCCTATACTGTCCATGTGACGTATTTTGTCGTCGTCATTACCAAAATGCATTTCTTTGTGTGACAGATATAAAAAATGCATAAATACATAGGACTATGAAAAATAAAGGCAAAATAACAAACAAACGAGGAGCAAAATAAAAAATGAGCAAATGAGATCTAGATCCAAAAAGTATATTAATTTAGTCAAATTTTATTAAAAAGAAATAAAATGCTAGTTGCTTTTATTTCCCAAAGCAAGGGTCAAAATTTAACCTTGAGGTAACAATTACAAAAAAATAATAAATAGGACATACGTAGAAAGGGGTTTCTAGTTGAGAGACTAATCTAGAATTAATCGACCGGAAGAACAAAGTTAAATTAATCGTCCAAACGATAGTAACAAATTAAAATAGGAAAATATTCATTTTCCCATTTAAAATAAAAAACAATCTTATTTAACACAGAAAAACCTGAAAGGCAAAACACATGCAGAAAGGGGCCTTTAAAATGTTCTTTTCTTTCAGTCTTTTTCTTTGAGAGATGCTCACTCAATCTTTTAAAGCCTTCTGGTTGTAATGTTTTGTTTTGTTTTCTTTTAAAATAAAAATGTCCTAATATGAAGGGAGTTTCAATTGAATTGTACGTAGGGAAAATTGTAGTGTGCATGATTAGCACAGGTGTCAGTCGCTTAAGAAAAGAAAAAGAAAAAGTCTTCAACTCGAAACCTGACCGACGCAAGACAAAAACGTGTCTTATGTAAATTGAGACGCGGTCAGGTTTGACAATATAAAAAGCCAGCATTTCTTCAATTGGGGACAAGTTCTTTGTTGTTGGCTGGACGTCAGTATGGTGTACTGGGCAATCTGGTGTCAGTTGAAGAAAGCGTACTTGCGATAACGTCGAAAAGGGAACAGGACGGATTTTTGTTATGTATAGTTTGACGTAGTGAACTTGGTGATCTAAAAATCTTCTTTTTCTTTAACTCAAACATTCAACGATTAGATTGTATTACAAAACGGTTTTGTTTTTTTTGTTTTTTTTTTTTTTAAGTTCCTTGAACAAAGAGGGAATTTCCTATTCTGGAGAACACATGTGCCGATAATCTGCTTGTCTTCTTTGTGTCAGACACGCCGGCAAATTTAATTTTGGTTTCTTACAGAAAAATATCCAAAAATCAAGTGTGTGTGTGTGTGTGTGTTTTAGACTAATGGTTTCCCAGTTGGTAAAGCCTTGTTATTTTGCAATTAACTGGGAATGAAATTGAAACGTCTTTCTCTTAAGAAGAAAACCCCAGAACATGTTTAAGGTATCATATTTTATTCAAAAGAAAGAAAAATACAAAAGGGGAACACAACAAAAATTTGAGGAACAAGACCAACTAAAAAAAACAAAACTTTTTTTTGAAGGAGCAGAAAGTCAGCTTCTTTCTCTTAGGCCAGCTATACTCGAACTAAAGTAAATGAGCAAAAAACCCTTCCTCACTCCTGTCAGGACAAGGAAGGTAACAGCAGAATAGTGATGATGATGCCAGTCACACCAGATCAAGAAGTGTAAGCTCCCCACTCTACAAAGGCTGGGAAAATGGTAGGATCCTTCTATCGATCCAGTAGATATCTCACTGCTGATTCAATTCTTTACTTATATAATAGCCAGGTGCGTCCAAGGATGGAGTGCTGTTGCCACATCTGGGCAGGAGCTGCTAGAAAGGTCTTATCCTGCCTTGACAGAGTTAAAAATAGACTTTGTAGCCTAGTGGAGGATGCCCTTTTCTCTTCCCTGCAACCTCTTTCTCACAGAAGAGACGTTGCGAGCTTGTCTCTGCTTTATCATTATTTTCATGGTAAGTACTTGTCTGAGCTCCAATCTATGGTTCCCCCTCGCCAAACTTTCACGAGAAACACTTTTTTAGATGAAAACACTATCAATAATTTCCCCGACTCTTTATCCGTACCTAAACCTAAACGTAGATTCCATGAACAAAGCTTCTTTCTGAGAACTGCACACCTGTGGAACTCTCTTGGATTTGCCTGCTTTCCAGCTGACTACAATATGGTCGTCTTCAAGTCCAACGTAAACAAGTTCTTGATGAACCGTTCCCCTTAAGTAATCCAATTTACCAAATTTACACTACTAACAATTACTACGTCATTGTCCCATTGACCACTGTATGCTTATTAACCCTTATCCTTGAGTGGCCTCCGAGTGGTAACTCCTTTGTCAAAACAAAAAAAAAAGGCAAAAAGGGTTGAACCCCCACCCTGCATTCCAGCGCCACTTGATGGCTGCTAGGGTTAAAAAATAAAATTCTCAAACATGATTTAGTCTTATATCATATATAGTCATATAATATACAATGTATATATTCGCGTAATTTCTCTTCATGCAACGCATGTCCACCATTATTCAGTCACAGATACGCTTTGGGGGGGGGTATTTTAGTCTCCCCACAAATTCACATGTGACGGTGGATTCTTCATTGACGATTATTGCATCGCTTAAAAAGGTTCCAGTGAAATTCTATCATTTGTATGTGAGAACCCTGACCCTAACCTGTTGATGTATTATTCCACGGTCTTGGAGGACGTGAATTGCTGACGTTTTGTTGATTAAGAAGAGTTGATTAGATTATATCTTTTGGAAAAGTGGTGAGGTTTTTTTTTTTTTTTTTTTTTTTTCTTTTTTTCAGAATTGCTATTTTTACATTATTGGCGCGGGTCTTCTAGAAAAGATCCCAGAACCCTCTTCTTTAATCTAGGGGAGGGTGGGGGTCGTATGCTGTTTTATTTTATCCAAACTTCTGACTTGTATAAGTCATCATCAGTATCAGAAATTTGTGAGCAATTTTAAAATTCTTTTAATGCCGTTGATTTTTTTTTTTAAATACAATATTCATTTGAAATTTAGCAGTGTTTTGAGAATTTTATTTTTTAATCTTCGCAGTCATCAAGTGGTGCCAGAAGGCAGGGTCAGGGTTTCGTTCTTTTTTTTTTTTACCCTTGTAAAGTGTTTGTTTCACCTTATTTCTTTTAAACTCTTAAATTAATAATCAATAAACTAAGAGTCAGAGGTACTAATCAATGAGCAGATAAAGATGTGTGTGTGTGTGTGTGTGTGTGTGTGTGTGTGTGTGTGAGAGAAAGATGATTATTTACAATTGTATTCTTCGTGTTGCTCCCACTGAGGATTCAACCGTCAACCTCCAGAAAAGTGTCACTTAGAACTGAATTTTATTAGTACTTTATCCATTACACAACAGGAACATAATATCAAAGATCTTATTTTTATTTATTTTTGAATCCTTATGTTTTATTTTATTTATTTTATTATTATTTTTTTTTTTTTTGAGATGAAGCTTCATAATTTGTGTATTCATTCTTTTGAGGACTGTTATCCTCATCTTCATAGTTGTTGTTTCGGGGGCCCGTGTTGCAGTGGATAGCAGCGATGAGTCTCTATGGTTCCAGGTGAGTATTGTCTGCAGATAGCGGTTTCAATCCTACCCAAAGCAGGCCAGAGGCTTAGTTGGCCAAAACATGGTGAGACAACTATGGAAGGCAGTAATTAGTGAGGATACAGTTAAGATTCAGCATTCTTATCCCGTTGTGGTTAATCACCTGAAGAAGGCCAGAGATTTAGTTGGTGAAACAACAACAATTATAAAGATGACAATAACAGTCTGCGAAAGTATGAATACGCAAAGATCTTTTTTTTTTTCTTATTGAGAGTGCTGCAAGTGTCCTGTAGGCAATTCCATGCAATGTGTCATGCTTGCTCTCCACGCAGTCAGGTCAAAAACAGTTTTTTCTTGATCTACGACACTACTTGTTGGTCGAGCTATCAAAATGCATTATGAAGTTGATGCCAGACGTGACACATTGTACATCACAAAGTCAACTGATACGCCACATATGTAAGACATCCTTAATCTCACCAATCAACAATCGGCCCCTGCAACAGTCTTAAGAAGTTGAAATTCAGGGAATCTTGCTTAATTATTGTCTAATTGATGTTTTGTTGCAATATTTTGGGTTAATGGGGTATTTATTTTCGGAAAATTTACAAAGTAAAAAATCAGAAAAATTTGGCACAAGGCCGAAGATGGGGGAGGGGAAAGGACGGTCTTCTCTGACTTGTGCTAACTAATCTAACCTAACTAGTTCCTACTTTCACTCTACTTACACCATAATACCACATTCATACTATACATCCATCAGCGTATACATCCTTCATCAATCACCATAAGAACATCATACCATGATAACCTAATTAAAACCCATAAGAAAGGGGGGGTTTGGGAAGATAAAAATTTTATATACAAGATACAAATGAGATGGGTTAATGGGGTATGATCCCACACAGTCGGAAGATTCTATTTATAAACGATGCTGCTAAGAACTGGCGAATCAAATTAATTCACGTTCTGCTACCAACCAATCAGAAACCACAATTGCTTGATAAATATTAAACCTTTTCTGGAGCAATTTCACATACACAAAGTCCTGCAAACACAACCTGAAAACAGAAACGACCCCGACTTCATTGAAAAGAACGCAACTGTCTTTGCGGAATTAATACAGTGTTTAGATGACCGAAGTCTATCACTGGTAATGAGAGAAGCCCTGGATGACGGCTGCAAAGCATTAAACATATTGAGAGAGCATTATTTATCGAAAGGAAAACCCAAAATTATTTCTTTATACACTGAACTGACCTCTCTAAAACGAATGGAAGCCGAAACTGTTACTGATTATAAGAGCCGAGACAACTGCAAATTCTTTAAAAATGTCTGGTGAAGTTATAAGTGACAGTCTGTTAATTTCCATGGTCCTTAAGGGATTACCGAGTGATTTCAAGCCATTTACCACCATCATAACCCAGAAAGAAATACCCATGCCAGGAATAAAAAATGCAACTTTGCCAAAAGCAGGTTTTTTCCTAAGAAAAGTACAAAAATTATTTGTTATAATTGTGGACGACCTAATCACAAGAGTTTCCAATGTAGATACAGGACTCAAAATGGCGACTACATTAAAAATGTAGAGAGCTCTGTTAGCGAACATACATTTTTATTTTCGTGTACATTTGATGCGTTAACAAGCAATAATAATTTTCTTGTCGATTGTGGGGCCACGGCACATGTGATTACAAAGGAATCTGATTTTATCAATTTTGATCCCAACTTTAAGCAACAAAATCATTTTGTAGAACTAGCTGACGGGAGTCGAGTCAATGATATCGTTTTTAAAAGAGGCAATGCGAAAATCTCGCTAAAGAACAATAAAGGTGAACTGTGTTTCTGTATTCTAGAAAACGCTCTTCTAATCCCAAAATTTAAACAAAATATATTTTCTGTTCAAGCTGCCACAAAACAAGGTGCAAATATAAACTTTAGCCCCAATAAATTAAAACTGGTATACCTGAATGGAACTGTATTCGATATTAAAGAAAATGGAAGACTATATTATTTAAATAGCGTAGTCCCATCAAAAACCGCCTGCCATGATCTACAGACATGGCATAAAATTCTTGGACACTGCAATATTCCTGATATCAAAAAGGTGCCGACTGTAGTTGATGGAATGCAAATACAAACATCAAAAACCTTCAACTGCGACGTCTTTACGCAAGGGAAAATGACAAACTATCAAAACAAGATACCAGAAAAAAAAAAAAATCCTATCAATGGTGCATTGTGACTTGAACGGTCCCGTAGAACCGATGGCCAGAGAACATTATAGATATGTGTTGAATTTCGTAGATGCATGAAACATCAGCTCCTAGATCGCCACACCAAAACGGGACTGCTGAACATGCATGGCGGACACTTTTTGAAATGGCAAGATGCCTACTCATAGAATCAAAACTCCCTAAAAACCTCTGGACGTATGCACTTATGGCGCCAGCCTATATACGCAACAGGTGTTTTAACAAAACACTATCTAAAACTCCATATGAATCTTTCTGCGGTAAAAAAAAACAAATTTAAGCAGAATGCATATATTTGGTTCAACTTGCTTCGCATATATGGAGAAAAAAAGAGTAAATTGAATATTAAAGCCGACAGAGGTGTATTTCTTGGATATGATAAAAACAGTCCAGCCAATTTAATATTTTTTCCCGAAAAAATAAAATAAAAAGAATCCGGTGTGTAAAATTCACAGACACGTTTAATTGTAAAGACAAAAACCCGTTATATGAAGAGGATGGAATTATATTACCTCAAATAATTAGAACAAACGAAAAAATAAAAATGACGGAGACGAGAGTGTCCATGATGATGATGATGATGATGATGATAAAGTCGAAAGATATCCCAAAAGAAATAGAAGACGACCCGATTTTTTTGTGGTCGACAATATAAAGGATTATCAAATCGACTATTGCTGTTCAATGGTAAATACGGCAAAAAGCTTCAACGAAGCAATTAATTCAGAACATTGTGATGAATGGAAAATTGCCATGAAAAAAATAGATGCCTTAACCGAAAATGATACCTATATGGTAGTGCCTCTCCCAAGAGATAAACATGTTATTTCTACCAGATGGGTCTTTACAAAAAAGAGTACAGCATCAGGCGTAGAACAGTACAAAGCAAGATTTGTTGCTAAGGGGTGCTCTCAGATTTACAGTAAAGAATACTTTTCTACATTTTCGCCGACCACAAACCTAAGGACAATCAGTTTTACTGCAAGTCGCATCACAATATGACCTAAGCATCCATCAAATGGACGTAAAAAATGCTTATTTGAATGCCCCAATAGACTGTGAAATTTATATTACCCCTCCAGAGGGATTTATAATGAAAAATAAAAATAGCATATGGCGACTTAACAAGTCATTATATGGTCTAAAGCAGAGTGCTCAGTGTTGGAACACAGTATTCCATGATTATATTATTAAACAACAATTTAGACAATGCGCTGTAGACCCCTGTTTATATACCCAACACAAAGACGATAAACTACTGATTTTGGTTTTGTGGGTCGATGATATTTTAATCGCATCAAATTGGGACATAATGTTAACTTATGTTAAGAACAAATTAAGTAAAAGATTCAAAATGACCGATCTTTGCAAAATATCCTGGTTTCTGGGGATAGAATTTACTCAAAGCAAAGGACTTGTTACGATAACTCAATCGAGATACATCGACAAAATACTATCAAAATTTGGAATGGGAGAGTGCAAGAAACGCTCTACACCGGTCGATCAAAAAAAAAAAAATTAGTCCTGGACAAGACGTTAAACTGTATCCATTTTATTTGTATTAACACTTTAACCTACTAATACTTTTGCTTAGAAAAAAAAAAAAAAAAAATCTTTGTAATTTTCCTTTTTGACATTTGAACACAATTAAAAATGGCGTCTTTTTAAATGTTAAAATTCTAAGATCCAAATGATTTCTAATTTTTGTTATGTCTAAGTAAATATAAAAATATATATTTATTTTTGAGCAGAACAAACACAAGGGACTTCCCCATTATAAAAAAAATAGGGAGGATGTTGCAATATTTTGGGTTAATGGGGTATGATCCCACACAGTCGGAAGATTCTATTTATAAACGATGCTGCTAAGAACTGGCGAATCAAATTAATTCACGTTCTGCTACCAACCAATCAGAAACCACAATTGCTTGATAAATATTAAACCTTTTCTGGAGCAATTTCACATGTTCTTTCCCGGGTTTCGACACGGTAAGAATATTTTGTTCTGTGGAACTGTCAACTACAAACAAGTCACCTCCCAGGACTTGTGTGTAACAGCGAACCATCTGAAACTGTTCTGAAACTCAAAATGGCTTACACTTCTAGATGTTTATCTCCATCCGTGTCAGGAAGATGTGACACAAGGTTGAGAAAGTGGGATTTGAAAAGTCAACACCCTAGGGGAAGAGCACTCTGTCTGGGCAACCCTATCAACATTCCCTGGTAGGGATGCCACAGGCTATTAGCAATAAATTAAGGAGCATACAGCTAAGAAAGGAGTAGCAGACATAAATGCAACAGTGGTAATAATTAAGAAAAAACTTGTGTGTGCAACAAAATATAAAGGTAACATTCAAAGAAATGAACATGTCTAAAAGAAGAGTTAATTATTCAGTAAGCCGACATGGATGTTATCATAGGATGGTGGCAATGTTTAAGGTTAGTGTGATCCTGGCTGAAATGTCCTTTCATCTTTTTGCTGGACATAACTACTGTAGAACGTTGTCAGACCGAAGAAACAAGCTGATGCTGACGCCGATGCAAAGCTGGCTTTTACATTTTATTCTCACTTGAGTGTTATTGGCCGATGTAACCTCCGACTTTCTTCAGGTGTATCTTGTCAAACTGAGGAATCTGCACGAAATTTCAAACGGAACCCTTTATTTAATCTATGGGAGTAGCATGCTCTCATTCTGTCAACCATGGGTAGAAGTCTTAAATAATTTGTAATTGTATTCTTCGTATCGCCCGCACTGAGGATTGAACCTTCAATCTACAGAAGAATGTCGTTTACAATTGTATTCGACCCAGTACTTTATCCATTTTGTCATGGATCCTTGCAGATTTTCAAATTTGACAAAAAGATTCCTGATTTCGGCAAGATACACCTGATGAAGGTCGGAAGTTACATTTGACATTATGCAAATAACATACAAAATGAGAACAATAGTTGGAATAATTCAAATAATCCAAGCCTTTTTTTTTTTTTTACATGGAGGTCACCACTTATCAAGGCCCGGAGGCCACTCAGGGATAAGGGTTATTGCATGTACAGTAATCAATGAGATAGTATTGTAGTAATCATTAGTATTGGAGATTTGATAGTGTCTTACTTAAAAGGGCGGTTTGTCAGGAATTTGTTTATGTTGGACTTGAAGACATCCAAGTTGTAGTCAGGTGGGAAACAGGCAAACGGAAGAGAGTTCCACAGTCGTGCACTTCTGAGTAAGAAGCTCTGCTCATGGAATCTACGTTAGGATCTAGGCACAGATAAAGAGTGGGGAAAATTATTGATAGTAGTTTCAGCCAGTTTCTCCTCATTGTTAAAAGTTTACATAGGCGGAAGAAAGGTGGGTTCCGATTCTATTTAGGATTGTTTTGTTTCTCACCTCATCACTCCTTCCCATGACAGGTGTCAAAAAGTTACCAATCATTGTGAAAACTCACAATTAATACCTCATTCCAACAAATGTAGGCTTGATGGTTCACATCAGCTTCTAGGTTTCCAGAATGATACCAATGCTAAACTGGTGGATATCTTATGAGTCCAGACTTTACAGACACCCTGTAGTTTGTTAGCTTTCTCACGTGATGTTTATTTACTTTTCAAAGTTTTTTATAGCATGACATCTGGTGCAAGGTGTAAGTTATATTCATTTATAAGAAATGCCTGAGTTCGGCTGAACAGAAAAAAAATCAATGAAATGTTGTTGTTGTTTAACCTAGAATTTAAACAATAGTGACTTTCTTATCTTTCTTTCTATTGCTTTTTTTTTTTTTTTTTTTTTTACATATATCACTAATGCAGATTTGGTATCTATTACTTGTATTGTACTATTGTACTATATTTTATTATTCGATTTCAGATTAATTGTTAGATATTGACTGGACAATGCCGGGTAACCTGGTCGATTATTATTATTAGAAAAATTAAACAATTAGATTTGGAAAAATGTGTATTTACAGCTTGAAATGTTTAGTCAGGAATTTAAGCAGAAAATAAAGTCGATTTAGGAATTTTTAGAGTAGTTGTGGAATTTGGTTAAAAGTAAACATTTTGGCTTATGTGAGAGGTCACCTGTTTGTGTCCTTGGACACGTGGTTGGGTTCTGCTGACATAATAGTTAGTGAGCAGAGATGAAATTAATGAGTTGGTGAGAATCGCATTAGTGAAGAGACATGCAAGTAGCTATGTTGGAAATGGACAGGGAATCAAGTGAACATGTAGAAAGAGACTCAACGTGCCAAACTCCGACAAGGGAATTCATAAGACGAATAAAACCCATGTAAAATATAACTTGTTGTTATGCCGTTTTGTTTGGACAAATAAGAAATTATATGATTCTTTTGAGACAAGCAGACATATTGTTATTGTTTGATTGTAAAAAATTGTCTGTAAAAGTTTGTGTTGCATTTGTTAACTACGTGCATTTGTGAAGAAGTGCCTGCACGCATAATGAACAATAAACATTTCATACACATGCAGAACAGAACAATGAATATTTCTACACTCTGTATACACACATCTGTTATATACATCACTAGACAATTGACACAATTAAGAAATACAAACACGTATTTGTTTATATATACATACACACACACACAAAGACACACATATACAGGTGAAAAAGCCTATTATGTTATCGTGAATAGCATATACAAGTGTCGAAAAAAAAAAGAAGGTACATGTGAAGCTCTGCTGACAGTTAACTTTTTTGGAATGGCAGTATGCAATAGCTCAAAAATCATATTATAACATGCTAAACATATTGGCAGTAACATCAATTTAGTATTACATATCAATAAAAAAACATAAATACACATAAAATAAATAAAATAATCTATATAATATTCTGCTTGTTCCTTCCTTATTTAGGTACTTGTACAGTTTAATTAAGACATTAAAAAATGATAATATCGAAAAAAAAAAAAAGTTTAAATTGTACGTATACATTATGGAATGAAGTTGTCCGAAAAAAAATTTCACTTAATTTCATCAAATAGTTTGTTTTTTTTTACAGCGAAAAAACAATTTGCTATGATACCAAGCAAAAGGTTTTAGGAACGAAAGCTAGTATTAAAGATGGGGAGGGAGTGTCGGCGCTTTAAATTGAGTTATCTCTCCGTGGTGTGTTAAAAAAAATTCCAAGATGGCTACCTTCAACATGCTGTCATAAAAACGTGTTTTTCCACTGTAAAAAAAACAAACCTACTCGATCAAATTAAGTGAAATTTTTTTTTCGGAGATCTTCAGACCAAAACGGATATGTACAATATAACCTTTTTTCGGTATTTTCATTTTTTTAATGTCTTGATTAAACTGTACAAGTGCCCTTATTTAATCCATATGTTATGTTTTGAAAAAAGGCCAAATAAAATTTTTTAGGTCCAAGCTGCTTTTAAAAAATGCCAAATTCACAACATTTGGCTTTAAAAAAGTCAATCTGGAAACCCTGGACAACAATATGAGAGTAACCTCCCTTTGACGTAGTCTTGTTTTTGAATATAATTATAATAATAATATAATGATTGGATGACAGATATTGAAAAATTGGCCAAAAACATTAATTCCTCAACATCCTCAACTGGGCACTTTTCTACAGGGAGGGGTTGCTATTTTTGCCGATATTTTCGAAAGTCATCCCCTCCTTTCGATTGTCTAGCCTTAATTTAAACCTACATCACTTCCGGTTTCGCAATGGGCACAACAGCGAAGACACCATTTTTTTTTTTTTTCACATTCTTTTCCTCCTTCGCGGTACGGGTTCGAGCCTGCCTGCCGACTACCGCTTTTTCTTTTGCTCAACACACACCTCAAAACACCCGGGCAACACCAGGCACCCAGGCTAGTGTGCCATGAAGAGACAGTCTTGTTCTGAATTTCCTCACACTTGAGAACGAGTTTTATTACTCCTGCACAGAGGAGCACATTTCATAATGTTGGCTGAGAATTGATCCAAGGGAAGTAACTCTGATTATTCGGATCCAACGTCAGCTTGCAATCAAGTTTGTTAAAACTGAAACAACCTATGTCAAGCAATAGTTGAAAAGATGACTCGAAAATTATACAATGAAACATATCGGGACGAATGGTGATTTATACATTATATCAGTATATTCAGTTTACTATCTATTTAAAATGTTGGTATGCATTGGACAGCTTTTAGAAATTCACTTCCAAACTAACCTCTCTCTGGCCAGATCTTTATTGATCCCTCTTTTCCTGAAATTTATTATCAGTTTTGCTAATGTTTTCCTTAGACTTCTCCTGTCAACTGAATCTGTTAGTGCAACTGTTCTACATCTACTAATCTAAGAACTCTTGTCTATTTAGTTCAACCTGGCCGTATCATTGAAATATCTTGTTCTGCTTGTACAGCATAATTATGTTGACACACTGATTCCCGCTGGACCACCGAAGTTAAGCAACGTTGAACCTGGTCAGTAATAAATGGGTGACCATTTGGGACTTCCAGGTACTGTATGTGCTCTCCGCTTATCTCGGATTTTTCTTTGCCACTGGACTCAAATGGTGCTGATTCAAGAGAGGTGTGGTTCGGGATCGCGCAACCATTGCACATGAAGCTGCCCCTACAGAGAGTATCCTTTATCTCTCAAGATTGAATAGAGACATCGATCTGGTTTTGCACACATCTCCTTATACTGTCAGGATTCAATATTCTTCTGACGTCATCGAAAGTTTGTCTTTAATACTCATGTTACACATCCATTGTATGATTCTCATATCGTTTCTCTCCATGCAACGCATGTCTTCAACCTTCACTTCCAAAACATCATCATACTGTGTACACATGCTTGATCAAATCTTTACTTGGTCAACAATGGTAACGCTCTGCTCGTTAGTAATGACATAAATTCCTTAAACTTACTCCATCCATTCCTAATTCCTGCAATCACACGAGCACATGCTCCATTCTGTTCTCCAATGGTATCACAAAGATAACAAAACTTCTCATCAAACTCAATAGCTTCACCATCCAGATAAACTTTCTCTACATCAGAGTTCTCATCTGTTAAAGAAAATAGGTTATAGTCAGTTAACGTGCTTCCTAATTTCCAGCGTAGAGCTACTGGAAGCCGTGACAATGCAAATTAGTTCCTTCACTTTTATTGTTTTTCAGTATTTCTATTGTGAAGTGGTTTATTGAAATAAAATATAAAAAAGACATTATTGAAAAGTATACAGTAAAAATTAATAAAATTATAAAAAGATAAAAATAACACAGTTAGTCTTTATCTGCATTTTTAACAAAATTTAAAAATAAGTTTTTATTTTATTTGAAATTTTATAAGAAATATGTATTTATGAAATTATGAAAATAAAAGTTTTGTTTTTTTTTGTTTTTAATTTTAAAGATAAAAGTTGTTTTTTTTTTATTTTAAAAATAAGTTTTTTATTTGAATTTATATGATAAATATATGTAAATATATGTTTATGAAAGTATAAAAATAAAATTATTGAAATCAAAATAACAAGATTTCAAACATCATATAAAAAAAAAAAAAAAAAAAAAACGTATCCAATAGATAAGGAATTGATTTGCCTTGTCACTGCTTCCGGTAATGCTACATTTTTTTTTTTTTACAAGGCCCGGAAGCCACTAAGGGATAAGAGCTATTGTAAGTACAGTACGTTAGTGTGGATATTTAATAAAGTGTCCACTTAAGGGGACGATTCATCAGGAATTTGTTTACGTTGGACTTGAAGACATCCAAGTTGTAGTCAGGAGGGAAGCAGGCAGACGGAACAGAGTTCCACAGGCATGCAGTTCTAAGAAAGAAGCTTTGTTCATGGAATCTACGTTTTGATTTAGGCATAGATAAAGAGTGGGGGAAGTTTTTGACAGTGGATTCAGCTAGACGGGTGTTTTTCGTAAAAGATTGGCGAAGGGGGACCAGAGATTGGAGTTCAGACGAGCACCTGCCATGGAAATAACGATAAAACAAAGATAGGCTTGCAACGTCTCTTCTGTGGGAGAGAGGTTGCAGGGAAGAGAAAAGGGCATCCCCCACTAAGCAACGAAGTCTATTTTGTACTCTGTCAAGGCAGGATAGGCTGTTTTTAGCAGCTCCTGCCCAGATATGGCAGCAGTATTCCATCCTTGGATGTACTTGGCTTTTATATAGATAAAGAATTGCATCAGTAGTGAGATATCTTCTGGAGTGGTAGAAGGATCCCACCATCTTTCCAGCGACCTTGGCAACAGACTTGATGCACGTGTTCCATTTCAGATCAGGAGTGAAGGTCAAGCCCAGAAGCTTGTCAAAACATGGGGCTTCTCCTAGATGAGATCCATCCATTTCAATTGATGCCAGCTGAGGATCAGAACGTTGATGATGTAAAGATAGGAGTTTGGTTTTAGATGCATTAAAGGTAACCAGCCACGTCTTCCCCCACTGAACCACTCGTTCGAGATCAGAGGAGAGAGAATCAGAGAGAGCTTTGTCATTTATAGCCTTTGATGTGTTGCCGTAGATGGTCGTGTCATCAGCATAGATGTCAACGAATGATTTAAGTATGTGTTTAGGGAGATCATTGATGTAGATCAGGAAGAGAGTTGGGCCCAGGATGGACCCTTGAGGGACTCCAGCATTAATACTGCAGGCCTCTGATTTTTGTCCATCGACCACTACTCTTATGAGCCTATCAGAGAGAAATGATTTAATGATAGAGAGAATATTTCCAGTTATACTGTAGCTGGAGATCTTGTGAAGTAGGCCTTTATGCCATACCTTGTCAAAGGCCTTTGATATGTCAAGAGCAATTGTCCTGGAAAGGAAGCCTTTGTCAAGAAATTCACTAATCCTATGAGATATAACCATTAGCACATCTGCGGTAGATCTTGCGGAATGGAAACCATATTGCGTGTCACTAAGAAGGTTGTTTCTGCTGAGGTGGTTGACTATTTCTCTATTTAATATGGATTCCAGCAACTTGCTCATGACACACAGGAGACTTATTGGTCTATACTGAGAGGGAGATGACTTATCACCTAAGTTCTTAAATACGGGGCATACTGATGAGGTGTTGGGTGTTGGAAAGCACTTCTCCTTAAAGCAAGGTTTAAACAGTTTTGTAAGTATGGGAGCAAGTTCTGGTTGAAGCTTTTTTAACACTATAATTGGGATGCCGTCAGGGCCAGTAGCTTTACTGGAATCAAGGTTCTTGATTAGTTTGGCGACCTCATGCACAGATATTTGTATGTTACCTAGCGTGTTCTGTGTTATAGGAGGAAATATGGGGAGTTGATGGCCTTCGTCGCATAGGGTAGAATTAGCTGCAAAGTTTTTGTAAATAGTTTGCCCTTGTCTGAAGCTGACGAGATGAACTCTAGTTCGTTGATAATGGTTGGGATAGAACGCACACTTCTGTTCACAATCCTATTTGTTATTTGCCAAAACTGGTGGGAACCAAGCCGCTGATCAGCTACTTTGGATTTAACAGACTGAGCATATAGCTCTCTTGCATTTTTTATTACTCTTTTACAGTGGTTGCTGGCGTTCCTGAAAGCAGCTTTAGTCTCAGTGCATCTATTACATTGGTAGCTATGGAAAAAGTGATTTCTGTGCGTGATGGCAGCAGCACATTCTGGGGAGAACCATGGCTGGCTGGTAGGTTTTTGTTGGAATTTTTTAGATGGTATGAATCTGTCTATGCCTACAATTAACCATTCGGTCAGGTCTGATACTATAGAGGACACATCCTTTTTAAACATGGAATGCAGAGGTAGATCAGATATAAATGTACGGAAGCTATCCCAGTCAGCCATGGAGTATCGGTATACAGTACGGTGGAGGGGTACGTCTGGAGACTTATTACATTTAATTTTTATGTTAACTGATACGACGAAGTGGTTGAAGGATCCTAGAGGAGAAAGAACGGAACATGAACATAGCTCAGAGGAAGTTGAGAGAAAAAGGTCTAGGAGGCTTGCATATTGACCTGTAGTATTGGGCACATGGGTGGGCTCGCGAACAATCTGAGTGAGGTTATAAGTAATGGCAAAATCATGACAGAACCTCCCCTCATCGTCCGTCTTATTTGAGTGAGTCAGCCATTCCACGTTATGGACGTTGAAGTCACAACAGATGTGGATGTTAGCCGAGGGATGTGCAGACAGGATGTGGTCTATTTTCTCAGATATGTTCTTAAAGATAGTAACTCCGCTGTTGTGGGGCCGATAGAGGGCAAATATAAATTCAGTGGTGTAAACAAGTGCAACCCGGAAGCACATATAAGGTAAAATAGGATCTTCTCTAGAGATATCTCTGCCACATGGGAAGCCATCTTTAATGTAGGCACATATTCCATGCCCATGGCGATCTTGGGGGTCAGATTTAGATGTTAAGTTAGAGTATCCGCTAATTATGAACTCATCTAGGGAAGTGGTCGGCCCTATTCCAGTTTCGCTTAGAAAGAATATGTCCGGTGTCGTCTCCTGTAATTGGGTTTCAACCTCTGGAAGGTTGGAACGTAGGCCCCTGATGTTGGAGAAGGAGACATGGTAGTAGGGGTCTACGTTGGAAGATGGGGTTCTAGGTTTATTCGAGTTTTTTTTTCTACATTAGGAAGTACGTTAGCTCACTCTAACGGAAAATACTTCTGAAACAACTTATTTCAAGCAAACTTTCTCAGTCAGCCAAGACAAGCAAACTTTGAAAAAAAAAAAAAAAAAAAAAAGTCACATTACAGTGAGAAAAATGTTTCTGTTTAACCCTTTTAATTCTTAATGTTAATATTTTTGATGTCTTTAAAGCTTCTTGCGTGGAATCAAGCTCATATCATATCCCAAATGCATGTTCTATGGTTCTTCCTTAGTGTTATGAGTGCGCAAACATATAGTCCACAGTTTACATACATAAAGATAACACACGGAGTCATTGTATAGAAGCAACTTGTTGCACATGAGTGTGTGTTGTTAGGGTCTTATCACTAGTGTCACTACATCTCAACTGCCTTTTCAAACTTCAAAATCTCAGCTACGACTAATCCTATTGTTCATGATTCTTTGACATGATTGTTCTTATTCTAACAGCCAATGTTTCTTTGAATACATTTACTTTTTCTTTCAGAAATCAGTTTTTTTGTTTTTTTTTATCTCAGTTGACTTTTACTGGAAATTAGAGATGTCTGATTTCTTCCATATCTTTTCAAATTCTCTATGCTCATCTCGCTGTTAATGACAAATTTTCATGGTGTTGCTTGTCTGTGTAATTCAAAGGGCCTATCACTTTTAATGTCTTTTCATTTATTTTCTAGCTAATCTCTTCTGGCGGTCCACGTTGTGAGACAGGTGCATTCTATATCACACTCAAAAGTGTCAATCATAAATTTGCATGTCATTCTTTTTCTTGGGGGGGGGGGGGGGGCTTTGTCTGGTTTGGTGACGATTTGCGTCTTTCCTTTTACTTTATAAACCAAAGAAAAATACAAGGAGTAATATGTCAGCTGTTGGTGAGGTTTATTGTTCTTGATCAAAGATGTAAAAAGAATGTCTTGGTTTTGTAAAAATATCTTCAGTTTGTGGGTGTTTTCTGCAGGCATATGTGAAATCTAGAAAGACAAAGTGTGTAATTTTCACTATGTTACTGTTTCTAAATGTTGATAGAATTGTTGAATATTGGCGCACACAAACTCTTCTGAAAATAAATGTGTCAATTTGACTGCATGGGACAATATGTAGACTTTGTTAATGAACGTTGGTTTGTGAAATCAAACAATTTATTATCTTACTAGTTGGATGCCCGGCGTTGCTCGGTCATACAATATGTTTAAACAGGATATCTTAATTTATGCAGATTAGTTCTATAATAATACATACACTAAATTGAATATTATGAGGAATAATTTGCATGGTGGACTAATTTGCAAAAAAATAAATAAAATAAATAATAATGAAGTTCATCAAATTCCGTCTGTGTTTAAAATATCATGTCAGCTGATATTTGGACTTGACGATAAATGATCTCGAAACTCACTTCTGATTAATATTTAGTTTTAAAATATGCAAATAAAGAAATGATTTGCTGCGATTTTAAATGGTACCTCTTTTCTTGTAACTTGAATTCATAATAAAGAAAGAATTAAAATAAAATGGTGAGGTACACCTGGACTTGAACACAGAATCATTCGATTTGTAGTCAAATGCTCTACCATTGACCTATGTTTCCAGATGTCAACAAAACTGTTTTTTTTTTCTTAGAAATTGTCGAGATTTTATTATCTCCCTTGCTAGTACAATCCAAAATATTTGTTTTTATCTATAAGAAAGTTCTAAGTTATAAGAAAGACTATTTTTAGGGTTGGATTTTTTCGATTCTCAATACTTATCGGATGAATTTCTGAACAAAATATATCTAAAAACACCGCGAGACATAAATTACCTTTGTGTGAAATTCGCAAAAGATAGGCTCAACCATTTCAGAACATATAAGGAAGGAACTCATACACACACAAGTGACTTTTATATAATTATAGAGATTTTCATTCTTTGACCGTTCGTTTCTACTGTATAATATGTTTATTATTTACAACAGGATCACTATAAGCATAACAATGTTAAATTCTGCTTGGTGCAAAAGTCTGTTAATAGACTGACCTCATGTTCATAGAGAATACTTATAGTAAAATATTTTATAACTAGCAGGACTCATTAACCGGCTTTGCCCGGTGGAAGCCTCCTCCTCACCCTCGCCAAAAAGTAAACTACGGTTGTCGTTGGTAGCTACTGTTGTCCCTGATCAATTGCGGACACCGGCAGTTGTGGTTGAAATGAAATAATTTGGCTTTCACTGGCAATTAGTGCTGGTTTGGGGCAATAACATGCAGGTACTGTTTGAATTTAAAAAAAAAAAAAAAAAAAAAAAAAAGCAAATCAAGAGAATGTGTAATTTAATATGAATTAATAAAATTACGAAAAATGGTCCATTAGAATAATAATGGAAGTAAAAACAGAAATTTTAGAAGTTAGGGATTCTCACTGCATATGAACTGCTTAGAGTGATTGAAATCAGTAGTAGCAGTCCTAGCTGTTTCTGTTTGTTGTTCAAGTTTTCCTCTTCTTTTCAACTCTTCCACCAATCGTATTTAATTAAACGCCAGTTTAATGTCATTTTTAACATGTAAAACAAAACAATTATGGCTTTTTTCACTTCACTTCTTTGCGTATTGTCATGTTAAGAACTGCATTTGAAATTGGAACATCCCAAATTCCCCATGTTAAGAATGGCTTTCGGAATAGACACCACCAATCTCCCTATCTTAAGAATGGCGTTCAGAATAGACACTCTCAACATATTCATGTAAAAAACAGCTTTTAGAGTAGACAACTCCCTTTTCTCAGGTGGGTGGGGTAATAATTCTTCCAAATTTAACAGGGATTGTCAGCAAATGCAAAAAAACAAAAACAAAACATTGGGGGGGGGCAGTATCGATAGGAGAGAAGTAGATTTGTTTATCGCACGTGCATACAAACGCCCTTGTTCCGTCAGCCATGACTGAATAGAGATTTTAAGTAATTCACAATTGTATTTTTCAGTTGCCCACACTGAATTGAACCTTTAACCTTCAGGAGAAGGTCACTTTTTTTACAATTCATTTTTCCAAGTACTCTCAGCACTGAGCCGCGGGTTCTTGCAAATTACTTAGGACCTCTATCCAGGCATGGCTGACAGAACAAGAGCATGCTACCCCCGTGAAGTAAATAAAGGGTTCCATTTGAAATTCCTGAGTTTAACAGAAACATTCTCGAGTTTGACAAGATGCATCTAAAGAAGGTCTGAGGTTACATCGACCGAAACGTAAAATACAAAAAAAAACACACTTATGTTCATTTGCTCTAATAGACTTGCTGGTCAGTCAGTTTTTATGTCCCTAGATCAACAACTCATGAATTTCAAGTGGTTTCGCACTATTGTTCAATTATTTGTTTTTGTATATATATATATATATATATATATATATATATATATACACACACACACTTTGAGAAAGACAGGGAGAGGGAAGACTGGTTTCTGTTGGTCTCAGACAGATGGACTTTTGTGCCCAGCTGACAGGCTATTTGTTCAGTTGAAGGTGGATTTGAATCTGTTGATTTCAGACTACACTCATGATTTTAAGCAGACGGTTTGTTATTTTGATTGCAAGTATTGTTTGATAAAAAAAAAAAAAAAATCAAGCATAATTACAACTTTTCAAAATGAAACTTTGTTATTAGTTTCAAAACTCAGAATTGTAATTATATTTATGTAAGGAACCAATTATATTTATGTCCAGGAACCCACACGTTGTAGCTTCAGTCTCAAAGGAGACAAAGAATAGAAAAGGACTAACTCGCTTTATTTTTGTTATACGATTTCCTCATTCTCTTCTTACCGCTGGGACATCCCTCATGTGATAGTCTTTTCGAGTGTGATCTCGAAAGTCATCCATGTCTCTAATGTGATTCTGAATATTATTCCCGTCTCTAATGTAATCTCCCTTTTAAAGTCTTTATTTTGCCCTTCTGGTGACGTAATTTTGCATGAGCATACGCATGTTTGCGCTGTGTTACATTTGGAGGTAAAATCCATTTGTTACAGCAATGGTCGAAATCACAATTCGCATCATGGTTAGTGTTGAAATCAAGCATCAACTTCGGATGAAGACAGTGAGCAGATGATTATGACCTGTGCAGTGAATACACACCAAAACAAATGTAAGTTATTTTTTTTCTTGTGATATATTTTTTTTTTCCAATGTTACTCTCATTTTTGAACAGCGAGGAAATAAAAACAAACATCCACAAAATAAATACAAACAACATTTTCCATGTGAATATAACATTTTTTTTGTACTTTATTTGGTTTTACAGATTTATTTCCCCCCTCTCACCCTCAGACATTCGAACCAAATCAAGTTTTAAAAACAAGTGGTCATTTATTAGACATGAATCAAAAGTTGAAATAAACAATGATGAAGTAAAAATCCACGTTCTTTTGAGAGATGAGTAGGGGGAGTTTTCTTAAAACTAGAACATTAAATACAAAAACTGGAAAAACAAAGTAGGAAAACTTTTCTTCTTTATTTTTATTTTTTAAATGATAATTTGTTAAAATGATCTAAATAAATAAAAAACAAAAGTTCTTTCTTTTTATCTTAATAGAAAAAAAAAATATTTGGATGAATCTTCCTGAAGATTCTAACAGGAAAACCCAAATATTTTTCAAAATCAGTTTTTCAGTTTTGTATTTAGTTTTAATGACTAGATACAATCATTTAATGCAAAGCTTTTTGTTAAAAACTAATCAAGCACTCTTCAACAGCTGATAGTGTGTGTATAAACAATAAGATTATCTTTCCTTGTAACTTGTGCCAATGGAATAGTGGATAGAAGCTGTAATTAACATACAAATGATTAGGTTTCAAGCTCAGCTTCGAGCACTTGCTTGTCTAGCCAAACTTAAGTGCTGTGATACTGTAAAACTGCATGGATGACATTTGTAATGAAAATAGTGCTCAATATTTTTAATATAGGTTTTCTATGTTACAAACGGTTTCCTTATGTTAATGTATTAATTCTTATCATTGAATGGTTTTGCTTTGATGAACTGTGAAAAAAAATTTTTTTTTAAATAATTCCTTCAAGTCGACAAAACTTTAAAAGGCAATCTGTATTAGAGACATAAATTAAAGGAAAATCGATTGAAAAATTATTGTATATTTCGGTGTATAAGAAGACCCTTAAAGTTAAAAAAATCATCTTTAAAAACAATACTTCATAAGATACCGGATGTCGCAATCTCTAGCCTAGGTTAAAACAAAGATGGTTTTGTGATTTAGCAGTCGTCTTATACAACCGATATATAACAAATTTATTTCAATTTGCTCCAATTTTGTACTCCGTCTTATCTGACGGTCAACTTATTCGCTGAAATATACGATAACTAAAAAGAAAAAAGAAAAAAGAAAAAGAAAAAAAAAGAAAAGAAAAAAAAAGAAAGAAAAGAAAAAAAAAAGAAAGAAAAGAAAAAAAGAAAAAAAAATTATTTTGGTTTACTTATTTTTTTGTAACCTATTTGCATGAAAAAAAAAAATAATCATTTTAAGTTCTCTAAATATCAGATCTGAGAAAAGTAGACATCTTTCTATAAATTACTGACCAAACAAACATGGCTACTTTGCTTAGATCTGATATTTACAGAACTGAAAAGGCTTATACCTTCTATTAGATATTTTTTTTTTAACACAATTGTGTTACAAATGAGTAGTTAAAGCAAAATTATTTTTCTAAAGTATTTCCTTTAAAATAATTTATGTTTCTAATTATTATATTTATAATAATAATTGTAATTATAATATATTTATAATAATAATCATAATATAATTATAATTGATTGCTCTTTAAATATCTCCACTTTTTTTTATATTTAATTTTATTTTAGAAGAATAGTTTCCATTTTAAAAACCAGTTCTTGTCAATCACACTCACGGACACTTCTCTAAACGTCTGTTTGGTAACATTATCTACATAGTATTCACATGCAAAATCTTTTAACAATAGAATTTTTAATAATTACTCAATGAACAAAAACACAATTATTTACATCAATTTCCAGTTAAGGCATTCCACAAACCAAAAAAACAAACACCTCCATTTTCTTTTTTAGTATAAGTTTTCAAATTTGAATTTTTTTTATTTTTTTTGTTTTCTTAGGAATTATAAAGATGGAAGGTGGAGCGAAACCTTCATCCGTGCTGAAGAGAGATATGAAGGACTATTCATCTGCTGGTGTTTATTTGCTGCAGGAAATGATTGTTTTGTAAATGATTTCAATTTACGGGTGGGGGTAATTAGAAAAATGAGATGAAAAGAAAAATGTAGAATGATAGAAACAAGGTGAAAGGAAGAGAAAGGAGGAGGAGGAGGTAAGAATGATAGGAAAAAATTTCTTTTAAAAATGAAGCCCAAATTTATATTAAAAAAAAAAAAAAAAAAATGCTTTCTCTAATGTTTTAACCCAAATGACTTTTTATTTACTTATTAAAGAGGCGACTTTTTTTTTTTTACAATACACAATTATATTAATTTCATTAAACCTATTATAAAAAAAAAAAAAACTTAATATTTTTTAATCAATTCATTTATTTTTTTAATTTTCACACCAATTGATAAAATTTTTCTTCATAGCTTGCAAGAAATATGCAAATCAGTAATTTATATGCATAATAGGGAGCAATTAATTATTATTGAGACTTAAAAAAAAATATCTTAAAATTTACAGGATTATATCTCCATAAACATTTAATTTCTTTATTCAACAACAAATGGCTCATCTACTTTAAACATTTAAAATATAATAGCTTGCAGGTCAATAGTTCTAACAAGCCTGGCAGTCATGGGCAGATCTTTTAGGATGTAAATAACATTTGCACAAATGTATTTTTAAAGGATTTTTTAGTAATATCCAGTTAATTAATCATACCTACAAAGTATTCTCTTTCTTAAATTTATCATTTTCTTTTTTAGATACAACATTTTCGCAAAAAATGTTGAACTTACTGAGTGTATTATGCACGTTTTCTGGGATTTTAATCAATTGTAGCAATATTGGCTGGGTATGCATTTTGAATATTGCTGATTGTTATCCCCTTGATTGTGCCTAAAAGAGACAAGAGTATTAAGAAGTCACAACTTTTTCTATGGGTTCCCACAAAACGAAGAATTTAGGTCTCCTCAGTAAGTAATGTTCCCATCTTAAAAGATATTCTTTATTTTTTGTTCATTGCTTGTCTTTCATAACTGTCAACTGCATATAAATGTGTTCACCCTCTTTGATCTTAATTTTAATAAAGATATGTTTGGAATATATATTTATTACATGGGTTGAGAAATAAAATAATCTGTATTCTAATATTGATGAGCCCAACATGATCTGAACGTGCAATTAAGCAAGTCTGTTCTTGGAACTTTAAAAATTTGGTTCCCCCATTGCAGAACCAAAGGAAAGCGGAACACGCAAGAAACTTCTATTTCTTCACTGCAACTAGGATGATGGCTTAACAATGACAGAAAAGAGCAGAGAGAGAGAGAACAGAGAAAGAGTTCACCACCCAATTAAGCCAATGAAATACATGTCAACAAGAGAACAGTAGTTTCTGTCGGCAAGAAGATTACTGCTCCATTTCTTGAGGTTGAATAGGATTCCCCCATCAAACGTTACAAATAGCCTATAATGTTGCAACATAGAATATAAACCAATATATTTTTTTTAAATATCTAAAAATGTTCCTACAGAAAGTGGTTTTGTATTTAGTTATCTGACAATTATCATAATTTTAATGTTTGCAAATAATAGATAATTATTAGATATTATCAAAAAGTCCACTACAAAAAATGTTCTTAGTAATGGTTATTTAGTCGTAATTTGGGTCATTACATGATCACATTAATAGTATGTTAATATTTACTCTAAGAATAATTCATACTGATCTAAACTGCATAGAAAAAGAAAAAATTATGAAAAACAATCAGTAAAGATATAGATGAATTTTCTTTCTAGCTTGGCAAAGAAAGAAAAAAGTTTTCAGATAATGGCAGCCATCTTGAAAAATAGTTAAGATGATTGGTCCAGACAACAGCCAATGAAAAATCAGAAGGAAATACAACAAGAAAAGCAAAGGTTATTTTAATATAAGATTTACAGGTTTTTATATTGCTACAAGAAGAATATTGGATTTAAGCAAAAAAAAAAAAAAAAATTTACTTCTCATTGATATATCAAAAAATGTAACATGTTTTATAAAGATTTTGCACTTAACAAATAAAAGTTAATGTCATGTTTTATAGTAGTTTTTTTATGAAATAATTAAAATAACTAATTTTAGGACACATTTAATAACTTTAAAAATATTAAGTTTTATTTTAATCACATGAGTATCATTACCAAAACCAAATGAAAAGATGTTTTTAATAAAACTATATATTTTTTTTTTAAATATAAAAATGACATTTAATTTTTATTCAAATACATGTGTAAATGAGAAAAAAGTTTTAATGACAAAACACATGTCTGTAGATGATTATACTTTATATCAGATTCGTGAGGTATATTTAGAGGATGATAATCTAACAAAAAAGAAAACATACTTTTATTTAATTTTAGGGTTCTGTCCAAAAAACCAACTATATCAAAAAATAAAGAAAAATGTATACGATGTATATGATGATAGTGATGAAACAGAAATATCATACCAAAAATCATGTAAATTGATCAACTAATTTTATTTTTATAAGGAAAATAATTTTTAAGTGATTAATAGAAATTCGTAGTCATTACAACACAAATCTTGCAAGTTTGAATTATTGAGTTATCTTTCTTTTTTTTTTTTTATATCGTTTTCAAAATGGCAAATAAGACAGCCACTCTTGTTACCACTCATAAAATTTGATTTTCTAATTAAAAAATAAAACTACTTAATTTGTGATTTTTGGAGCATGATATTTTAGTTTTGTCACAGCTATGTTCATGATGTAGATTTTTCTTTATTTTTTTTAATCCATGGGGAATTCTAGATAAAAACCTATTTTTATTTAAAGAAATTTTGTCCGTACAAAATTTCTTTTCAGAACATTGTTTAGTACCAATCAACAAGAAATAAACATTTTAAATTGACTTAAAAAAATTACCTAAAAAAAAAAAAAAAAAAAAAAAAAAAGTGACTGCTTTTTTTAAGTACTTAATATTTTAGTTGTATGCAAGAACCAGCACATTGCATGTAATAAAAATGAACAGCAGAGAGGAGTTTTCAGCACAGAATTCAGTTTGAGTAATAGAAGGTTCTAGATAAATCACTAGTCTAACCACTTCTATCCAGTTATAAAGAGAAAGAGAGACGAAAAGAAAGACGATTGGACCTGGTAACAAAGAGAGAGAGAGGAAGGAAAATATGGATGAAGAGATTGAACATTATCACTAGAGTATATAAAATTGTTTCGTTTTTAACGATTATGGGTCAAAGAAATCAAAAGCAGTTGATGATTTTTATATGCCATTATGGCACTGTACCTTTTTTTGTTGTTGTTTTTTTTGTTTTTTTTATAGCAGAAAGTTTAAAAGATTGGAATGTAACTGTCAATTTTGGCCCTGTGGCGCTGAGCAACGCACTCAGCAATCCAGATGATGTTGCGACACTCTTGTTCTTTCAGTTTCAGGTAGGAATAAAAGACTCCATATTGGAATTGTTGCATGAAGGCGTTCCTCATAAGTCGCACCTGTTTTTGTTAAAAAAAAAAATAAATAAAATAATAATTTTAGAAAAAAAAATACACAGAAATCATAAAATTAAAGCTTCCAAAAACAACATCTGGAAGGTGATGGTGGGAAAGTGGTTAATGACAGACTTACAACCTGGGTGTGCCAGGTTCAAATCCAGTTCATTCCACAGAAAAAGTTTCACTTAACGGTGTTGACAACCTTTATGTTTACCTTCCATAAGTACCCAATGTCTTTCTAGAAAGAATTCTAACTAGAAAGGTACTTGTACAGTTTAATCAAGACATTAAAAAATGAAAATATCAAAAAAGTTTATATCATACGTATCTATTATGGAATGAAGTTCTCCAGAAAACAATTTCACCAAGTAGTTTTTTTTTTTTTTACAGCGAAAAGACAATTTATTATGGCGAGCAAAAGGTTCAATTTTTAGGAAGAAAAGCTAGTATTTTTCCAGTGTACAGGTGCTGGATCTATTGATCGACAGGTTTTGCATGCTTTCACAACAGATTTACAAGTCTCTTTGGACACTTGCGGGTCCACTATCCTGGCAAAATATAGGGTTTGTTTTACTCCTGGATGTCCACTTTGATGACGGATATCAGCCACCTGGTTCCCATCCAGTTGTCTTACTGCTGTGCAACTCCCAAGCACCGACTCTCTTCCTTCATTAAGTAGATCCATCCACCTGCGTGACACTGATGAAACTATCTGTGTGATTCTGATAGAACTTTACGAGTTTTATATCGATAGACAATTCATATTCTTTTGCCAGTGATTTCAAAGTTTCTAACCGTCGCCTGATGAGCATTTCACCAGCTGCTTTCATGTTCACACGCACTTTTCCAGTCAAAGTGTCAGAGATCTAATTGTGCACGCACACAGAATCGGTAACTAAGTGTAACACTTACCTTCCAGAGAAGGGCCAAATTGACTCCTTTGAGTGCTGCATCAAGTTCAGCTAGATTGATGTGTTGAGCGTCGTTAGTAGGATGTAGCCAACACGCATCCTCAATGACCATTCCATTCGCCTCCAATGACCCTCCTGTGGCTATGCAACTTGCATCTACCCAGACTGTAACCTCTTTGCCGTCCATGCACCAGGCTCTTCCAATGGGATTAGCTTCTTGTACTTTGCTCACTTAATTGATCTGCTAACATGTGATAAAGAGATGCATTTTTGATTCTGTCATCCCAGCCTTTCGATACTGCAGTTGCTAGGCACTTGATAAATTCGACTGCCACTGGGAGCCATCTACATACGGAGAAAATGACCAATGAGTTTCCCCATGAAGAGAAAATACGCATTGACGGGTCAATTCATCGGGGATTCCTGGAATTGGATTTCCTCGTTTCCATTGCAGTGTGCCATCTTTCTCCCAGACTTGCAAACCCAGAACTCTGGCTCAGTCTTTCAGTTGCACCAGATCCTGGGAAACTAAGCCATAGTCTAAAAAAAATGTTGTTGCATGCATGACACAGGAACTACACTTTCATTAATGAAAACATCATCCACATATGCTGATGTGGCATTTTTGATTGCATGGTTCTGAGATATGATTGTGTCTATTACAGACTTCATAATAAGTGTCACCACATTCAGCTTGAATCCCAACCGCGTGAGACAAAAGTGCTGGCCCCTGAAAATAACTGTTTGAATGTTTTGTCAATGTGAATTTGAAGATATGCATTCTGCAGATCCATACACATTAACTCCTTGTCACCGCCACTTTCTTACTTTCTGTGCGCACACTTTTTCATTGGCAGTGAAGGCATCCACAAATTCGTTCAATTCCTGGTAATCAAGAACTGGACGTACCTTGTGCTTCTGCTCCTGTACAACTGTCATTAAGGGAATTAGGCATTTGGATGGGCCAAGTTCTTCTTCTGAATATGGCACCAGCCATCCATTCTACTGCCATCATTGAATTTCCACATTTTCAATCCACTCAATAATGGGCATATCGGCGGCAGCACAACTGAATTCTGGAATCATGCTGATATCAAACATCTTGGTTTCCATGACCGAAAGGGGATATAAAAGGCCGAAATAGCTTCTACAGTATTTGAACCGAGTCAAATTTGTTGTTCTGTCTTTTCAATAGTTTCGTTTCGACACACGTTCTCCCAACACGCTGTCTCGCCAGTGGTTCCTTTCTCTTCCTCTTTTATACCCGTTCAACAACTCCCTCGCTTCTAATTTGCATATCTCACACGTAAATTTGCATGACTGTCATACATATAAATGCGACATCTGCATTTTAACTTTTTTTTTCTTAGAGGAAAAAAAAAAAAAAACATGAAACTCGTGCATTCAGGTAAATTACAGGTTTCCCCATAAATAAAATATTGAGTAAAATCAGTTGTCAGCGATACTTTTCTAGAGGTCAAAGGTTCAATCATTAGCGCGAGTAATCCTAAGAATACAATTGTGAATTACTTAAGACTTCTACTTGGTCATGGCTTACAGAACAAGAACATATTACCCTTCCTTGGATTAAATATAGGGTTCCATTTGAAATTGTGTACAGATTCCAGAGTTCAATAGAAAGATCTGAGTTTAACAAAATACACCTGAAGAAGGTCAGAGGTTACATCGGTCAAAACGTGAAAATAACACTCAATATGGGCTTACCCAAGTCCAACAATCTAAAATCCCTTATGGGAGGGGGGTATTATTTGGCTTAATCAAACTATTATTTTCATTTTGGATGTCATTCTCACAATGTTTTGGTTGATGTAACCTCCAACCTTCTTCAGGTGTGTCTTGCCGAACTTGGTGATCTGTATGGAATTTTGAATAGAACCTTTAATTTAATCCACGAGGTTAGCTTGCTCTCATTCCATCAGCTATGACCAGATGGAAGTCTTAAGTATTTTGTAATTGTATTCTTACTATAGTTTGCGCTAAGAATTGACCTTTTAATCTTCAGAAAATTGCCACTTAGAACTAATTATACTTAACACTTATATCCATTACGCCACAGGTCCTTGTGGGAAAGTCGGAGTTAGATCTGCCAAAATGCTGTGAGAATAACATCCAATATGAGAACAATATTCCTAATAAATCAAACAATACAAATTATCAGTCATCTAAAAAAATTTTTTTTTTTTCTTTTAAGTTTTAATAGTTCTAACCTGCTGAGAAAAATGTGATCTAAAACGAGATGATCCACTGATGAAAGATACGATCTTTGTGTGATACGTGGCATCTTGGAGAGTTATTGTTATATTTTCGTTTACAGATTTTATATACTTGAAAAAAAAAACCCAAGTGTCTACTGACAAAACCACTTGGACACCAATGCGAATTTAGAAAAAAGTTTAAAAGAGGAGAACAGTCACAGGAAAAAAAAAGAAAAAAAAAAAAAATCAGAGAGACGAGTTGCTTTTGTATGCCTGAGAGAGTAAAACAGCTGATCCCGCTAAGTTATATTACCCCCCACCACCACCTCTATTGGGGAAGGAGGGCATTTTTGACACATCTTCCCTGCTTGAAATATCAAAAGACGAGAGACAGAAAATTTCTAGCTGGAAGTTTCATAGACTTCTGTTTTGGGGGTCACTTCTGACTCCCACGTCAGATTCAAACTCAACCCTCATTATGTAACATTACAAGCAAAGCCTTACAATGAAGATTATGGCTACACATTACCATAAGAAGCAATGTCATGCATAAAGATTTGAATTAACATTATGAAAAGTTGAAGGCATAGTATGTTATAAACTTATATGGATCCCCCTTAAAAGGAGCTATGCTACACTCCAACTCTACTGCCAATTTCCTGAATTCACTGAAAGAAAAACTCTCCTCTCTTTTTCCGTGCGTTTTATACTGTCTCTCCCTTTTCCATAATTGGTCACATCCCTTAACCATTTCCACTTATCTTTATAGATTCTTCATAAAAGACTATTTTCATCATGACAGTTTTTTCTCTTAGTTCAGATAAGTTGGAGTCAGTGTTATTCCCATCCATTTAAACCATAATTTATACATTTGGAAAAGAATTACCTCGTATTCAAAAAATCGATCTTCAAGCGTCTTTTCTCCAGCATTTATACCAACCCCTTCAAATAATTCTTTATATTCCTACAAATAAAAAAAAAACAAAAACAAAAAAAAAAAAAAACATTTAAATAAAAAATATATGAAACAATGACTGGCACAAATTACTTCCTTTTTTTATTTATTTGTTTATTTATTTATTTATTTTTTTTTTACTCAAAACGTTAAAATATTTTTTTCCATTTTTAAGAATTTAGTGATGAAGGGAATTAGTGCCATTTCATACACTTTTAGAAACTATTAGTGCAACAATGACCACAATAGATCCAAGAAATGGATTCTATCACGATTTTATTGACTATAATAGCTTAATAAACAAGGAGTATATATATAAAAAAAAAAACATTTTGTCATAAATTGATCAATGGCCTGAAAAAAAAAAAAAAAAAAAAAAAAAGTTTAGCTTTTGAGTCCAGATTTATCTTTTAGTTTCTTCCAATCTTATTGCATACTATAACCACCACCCATTATATCAAGGTCATTTATTTAGTCGAACAGATAAATTTTACTTCGATGGTTGCAAATGCTACAGATGTGCATTATAGTAATAATCTAATATCACTACATTTGACCTACAAATTTTTCAAAACTGTTTACAACTAATTTATCTTACAACAAATGTAGAATATTTATTAGCAGTATGTTTTGATTTAACTACATAAAAACATTTAAAAGGCACAGCTAAAATACAATTAAGATAAGATTAATAAATAAAAATCATTAGCCTTATTTTTATGCATAACATGCATCCATACATTATGGAAAGTAAAGTGAGACTTTTTCCATTTCAACAGGCAGATAGGTTTCGTTTGGCTTGTTTTATGGCATATCAAATTATCTACGAGTTATTTAATGCCAAACAAAATTGTGAAATATTCTAATAGCAGGCTACCGGACATTGTCTGGTTGTAAAATACACTTAAATACGATACATTAATGCAGATTTTGTATTTATTATTATTATTATTATTATAGAGCCAATTATCTAGTGATTATTATATTGTATCCAATATATAGTAATGCCCACCCCTAGCTTGGCCCAGTCATAAAATATGACTAATATGATATTCATGCATATTTCATATTTATTATTATAGGCCCAATACAAAAACATTTCCAAATTTAAAAAAAAAATATGACTTGGGTGCCATAAAATAGAATTGAGATCAAAACATTTAATGTTTCGGCCTTAGTCATTATTGTTTAAGCTATTGTCTTTAACGTATAAATGTATATTTGTGCATACATAGAAGAGCACTTTAAGTCGACTTATGCCTGCCAAGTTCCAATTTTTTTTTCAATTTTGACCCCTTAGTAGTTATTTTTATCAGCTAAAGACCAAATCGAATTTGTTCCACAAGTTCAAATCCCTGATATATCAAATTTGAAGTCTGTAAACCAAAAATTGACAGACAAGTTTGGTAGAGACTGTACCTCAGACAGACAGACAAGGTCACTTTTTTATATATAATTCTATAGATAGGATAATATTTTTTACATTCTATTACATATATTGCTCCAAGAACAAAATTTCAGAGTGAGAGTGAGAACATTAATTTTAGAAAATAGTATTCTTTGGCATTGGTAATCTTTTGTTTTCAACACGATTGACCCCCCCCCCCCTTTTTTTTTTCACATTCACCCCTAACAAAGCATATCATCACTTTGACGTAAGGGGCTACTATTTGAGACCATGCCTAAGAAAGATTAAAAAGACGTTGGTTTACATTACATTTAAACTTCTGCATATCAGTACAGTCAGGAAAGCAGTTAGCAAGAAGAGAATTCCAAAGTCTAGATGTTTGAGGGAAGAAACTATTAGAGTAGAAAGCTTTCTGGCATTTAGGGACCTCAACAGTGAAGGGGTGAGATTTTGTTGCTAAGTGGGTTTGTCGGGGATATGTACATCGAGGGGGCCGAGGATATGTACATCGAGGGGGCACAAGTGCAATGAGTTCATCAAAGCACATTCCATTAAAATATTTGTAAAACAGGCACAGAGATGCAACATTGCAGCGATAGGACAGAAATTGCAGCTTAGTTGACAAAGTAGGACTGATTAGATTGGAAACTCTTTTGTGGACTCTATCCAAGAGGGAGAGGCTAGTGGTGGATACATCAGCCCGGATGAGGCAACAATACTCCATGCAAATAATGGCATTGTATAAATACAGGATACTCTCATGTGGGAGTAATTTTCTAGCTCAATAGAGGGAACCCACCTTCTTTGCAGCAGCTTTCATAATATCCTCAATATGTTTTTTCCAATTCATACTGCCTGTGAATGTTAAGCCAAGGAGTTTAAAGGAAGAATTCTTAGGTAGGGTGTTATTTGTCACAGATATCAGTAGTTGGAAAGGCGTCTTGTAATTGTTAAAGGAAAGCAGCTTAGTCTTACTAGCATCAAATATTTTCATTCATTTGTGGCCCCATTCCACTATGGTCTTCTAATATATATATTATACAATACATTACAATATTTTTTTGAAGAATCAGTTGGAGGCGAACTTATCAATACTAGGGAATGATATGATCAGCCAATAGATCGAATTGGGTCTCTCCGATCTTCTATCTAGCTGAAGTAAGGGTTGAAGTGAAAGAATAACTCAGCCATAAGATCCCATCCTAAGGCATCACAGGCCACCATCCACTACTTACAGATGGCCCCGTTTTTGAAGGGTTTATTCCTCTGCATGGCGTTGCAGTCAGTGAATTTGTGTTAACAAGGTGCTAATAAACAAATAGCTTAATGAATAAATTCAAATTACAATTGCCAGCATAGAAAGTATTATGTGGACACAATTCAGCAATAGATGCTCTAAAACCAACCACATTTTTTTTAGGGAGGGGGTAATTGAAGACCACATTTTTTTTAGGGAGGGGGTAATTGAAGACCAACTTTTTTTTAGGGAGGGGGTAATTGAAGACCAACTTTTTTTTAGGGAGGGGGTAATTGAAGACCAACTTTTTTTTAGGGAGGGGGTAATTGAAGACCAACTTTTTTTTAGGGAGGGGGTAATTGAAGACCAACTTTTTTTTAGGGAGGGGGTAATTGAAGACCAACTTTTTTTTAGGGAGGGGGTAATTGAAGACCAACTTTTTTTTAGGGAGGGGGTAATTGAAGACCAACTTTTTTTTAGGGAGGGGGTAATTGAAGACCAACTTTTTTTTAGGGAGGGGGTAATTGAAGACCAACTTTTTTTTAGGGAGGGGGTAATTGAAGACCAACTTTTTTTTAGGGAGGGGGTAATTGAAGACCAACTTTTTTTTAGGGAGGGGATAATTGAAGACCAACTTTTTTTTAGGGAGGGGGTAATTGAAGACCAACTTTTTTTTAGGGAGGGGGTAATTGAAGACCAACTTTTTTTTAGGGAGGGGGTAATTGAAGACCAACTTTTTTTTAGGGAGGGGGTAATTGAAGACCAACTTTTTTTTAGGGAGGGGGTAATTGAAGACCAACTTTTTTTTAGGGAGGGGGAAATTGAAGACCAACTTTTTTTTTAGGGAGAGGGGTAATTGAAGACCAACTTCTTTTTAGGGAAGGGGTACAAAATAGAGAAAATAATGATGCTAGTGTTGAACTGACTGAGCAAGTACAAGGTCTTTAATCATTGCTGCTCACTTTCACTGATTCTGAGCTAGGTCACACAATATGGCTAATCAATTCAGATTTCTACTTGTGTACATGATAGTGCTAGGAGGTTACCTTTGATTGTTTGCTCAACAGCATGTTTACATCAATCAGGTAAATAAGGTGTATGCGTGTGTGTGTGGGGGGGAAGGACCTTGTAGACAAACTCTTCCTCTGGGTGCCGAGCTATATGCCCTAAACCATCTTAGATCATGTTATAGAAGGACAAACAACAAGAGTCAGAGATTCAATCATTGATGGAGATCTTGTGTTGGTACTTGATCCAGAAGGTGGCAGTGCAGTTATCAAAAACTGGTTCAACCCATGCAAATCAATTGGGCACATTTCACAATCATAAAGAAGCATCGTCTGCATCATAGTCTGATATGCTCTTAAGTAGTCACTGTATTAGAAAGACTAGTAAACATAACTTGGTTTTCCTAAATTTCTGCATACTTCTGACATACACAAGTTGCCACAAGAATTTTATAGTTCTAGCAACAAAGAAGCCATTTAAAAAAAAAAAAAAATCCATATGATTGTAAAACTCTGGACAATCGTGGTGTTACATAAGGGCTGTCCCCTTTTCATGTAAGTATAAAAATGGAGAATTTAGTTTAAAATGAAAATGAAAAAGCATAGGCGGAATTCGAACCTCGTAATCTAGTTTAGAAATAGATTACGTGTGAGAATTTAAAAATGTAAACCAAACATTTGTTTAGAATATAGATAAAATATTCAAGAAAAGAATGTAAGCTGTCAAGTTTATGAAATTTTAAATTGAAAAAATGCAGCTTATAAGATAATGTTTTTAAATATTGGAAAAATAGGTTACTGAGAAATAGGAAAAGTTTTGGACACGTATGTCCAGGACACGTGAAAGAATGCACATGTTTTAACATGTGTATGATGTCACGGAAAATAGAAAGTTCTAGGAATAGAGAAAAACTTGAGTTAGAAGAGGCAGTCAGTGAGAAAACTCAGAGGGAGTCAGACGTCTGGAAGCGAGACGTCACTTCAAGGAAAAATGTGAAACTTTGAATTCTTGATGATGGAATCACGGCCGTGTGAAGAATAAACCATCAAGTGTTTTTTGTAAAGCTCGTCTTGTGTCTTATGATTCTTACCAAAAAGGTAAAGTCCAATTGTATTATATATTTGTGTTATATGTCTTTACATACACGTCTCAACATCATAATGTCCGAACTGTCTGAACACTAATCCCTTCGCTCCAAGAGTTTTCTTCTTCCATTCTACATAACAAGGAATGAACATTTTAAAATATAAGTCCCTCTTATAAACGAACAATCTATCTAAGTCTCTTCTACAACAAGTCTCTTACAACAAAAATCTCTCTCTGAGACCTTTCAACATCCCTCTCTATTCTTACAACTTCTCTCACTAAGACTATCCTCTTCCAATGAAACCACCATATGCAACAGTGGCGTCCATGCTTGAATCACACACACACACACACATTATATATATATACACACACACACACACACAAGTGAATGTGTGCAAATTCAACTTTCTTGTCATGGTCAATATTTTATTTCATGGAGTTGCTAATTTCGTCACCCCCAACACCCTAAAAAATTTATCAACTTATTCCCAACTAAATTGGATAAGTAAAAAAAAAAAAAAAAAACAAATGGCGGTACTGTGACCAATTTACTTTGAATACAACTTTCTTATTGACAAATGTACCTGTGATAATGTTTTCAACTTCTTTCCCCCAATTTATATTTGTAACAGAAACCAAAACAAAAATAATTTGCAGTAATTTCTATGTGGTTCTGAGGTTTTATTTTTATTGTTTTAAATTTATGCATTCGTTATATTTTTTATTTAGCAAAACAAGCATATTTTTCCTCATTTGAGTTTACCACATACCTAAAAATAGGTATTACCCTCATCATACACACAAACACATAGGAAGTCAATGTTTTTTGCATTATACTTTTGGTTGACTGTTAACTAATGAGTGGTAGACCCATTGTAAAAAAAACTCCTATTTGCGGCATTGAAACAATTGCAAACAAATGTGAATGCAAAATTTACAAATTTACTTAGCATTTCTCGGAATGGAAGTGGAATGTTGTAATCTAAAAGTGTACAATATTTTATGTATAGCAGGTGGGTCCCAATGCAACTTGGTATCCTTGCTAGTAAAAAATAAAATAAAAATGTAAACTTACAGCATAATAATCAGCCACTGCTCTGACTTGTTCATAATCATCAGCCCTGGCCAACATACTGAGGCCATCTGGGTAGAGCTTACCAAGTCGTGGGTAGAGCTTAGCACGATCATCTTTGGTTAGTTCAGTTCCAAAGGAGTTGATGGTAATAACAAAGGCTCTTCGGTCAGCTTCAAACTGATGAAAAAAAAAAAAAAAAAAAAATTTTTTTTTTTTTTAATTAAATAAAAATATAAGTATCTAAATTATTACAGTCTCATAGAAATTATAGTTTAGACTAGGGTTTATATTTTATTTTGTTTAGGGGGAAAAAGATACTTGTGCATTTTAGGTTTGAAGAACAATTTTTTTGCTTTCAATTTTTGAAGAATTCAGCTTAGAACAAAGGGAGACGATTCAAAGAGTTGTTGAACTTTTGTGTAATTTATTGGTAAAAACAAAACATACTAAAACCATAACACAAAACCAAACATTTGAACATTTATTGAATTTAAAAAAATGTTAAGCTTTTATAAAATAATTAGAATTTTGACAAATTACAAGAAGCACATTTTTTTCAATGAACAAAAAATTCTGAAAATGAATGAACTTTGTCTCCCTTTTTTCTAAGTGAAATTCTTAAAAAATATCAAAACAAAAAATTGTCCTCCAATCTTAAAATGCACAAGTGCTGAAAAAAACAAAAAAAAAACAGTCTAAACCTCCCATCTACTCTTGAGAGAAAGATAGACCGTGCCAGTTTCTCAACCTTGGATTTTATCTTGTGGTACATACAGTGCCTTGCCTTCTCAAATGGTGACCCATCTGGTACTGGCCAGGCTCAATGTTGCTTAACTTTGGTGATCTGGCGAGAACCAGTGTGTCAACGTGACTATGCTGTATAAGACCTTCAATAAAGTAGAACTCACCATAAGATTCACATTTGAAACTGAAAACAATAATATACCATCCATCGACATTCTTATTCACAAAAACAACATGATATCATACAAATTTTATTGTAAACCCACATCATCACACCATAAAAACTGATCTATAACTTGTTTTTTTTTTTTTAAATTTCATTTTCGCCCCAAACGAGGTACAGTGCCACTTTGATGTAGGGGGCTACTATTGGAGACATAAGTTGCAGGGATACTATGTAAGGAGTTGAGCAGCAAAATGTCTGTTCACATTACATTTGAACTTCTGCATATCAGTAAAGTTCAGAAAGCAGGAACCCGGAAGGGAATTCCAAACTAGAGCAATAAATATAATGAATATATCATAGAATCCTTCCTGGAATCTTTAACATTTCTTCCTTAATGCAAGAAAAAAGCCATTCACAACATCGAAAACAAAATCCCTCCTCCCCCTCAACTATTAGAACTATTATCCTCCCCATTAACTCACGTAACAACTTTATTCAAATATGGCTTCAAAAATATACTCAACACAAAACCATTAACTCCACTTCACCACATGCAACGATTTTTACATAATACCCTGCTGCAATAAACTGTACATTGGAGAGACCCAATGTCCCCTAAAAAGAAAAAAAAAATTTTACAAACAGGGTTATTAAGTTAGATACTTTAAATGTACTCATTTCACACATGCTATCCCATAATTACTTTCAAAATCTGTTATAATTAAACACATGTCCGACACACAGCTCAGAAGCCTTATTGAATTATGTTTTTTTGCCATATTTATGGTTTCCAATACTATGCTGAAACAATTTTTTGTCAAGTAAAAATCGACAAAATTAGACTCAAACCATCATACTCACATTGCCCTTTTCTCGTCACTCTCCCTCTTTTTTCAAATCTGATTCATTCTTTCCCTTTAGTTTTTTTTTAGCTGATATTAGCACTCAACATCACTCCTACACTAATTTACACTTGTTTCTACTTGCCAAAAATCAAATAACACGATTATTCTTCTCTTTATCCTTTTCTTACTTCCTTCTTTCCTTTCATATCTAACATATTCTCTCCATCATTTCTCAGCACACTGTCACCCTCATGGAATCTTCTGGGTTTTGTATAAACTATTGACTTATCAACTGACTGAAATATTGGTGCTTTAAACATGTCTGTGCCAGGATTTTAACCAGTTTGCTCCATGCTCTTATTTACTTTCTTCCCACTGCAGGAAGATGTGACAAGGTCGGAATGTGGGAGAGTCAAGCCAGTGTCCCTAAAGGAAGAGCACTCTAGTCTAGCCTTAAAACTTGCCTGGGCAACCCATTCCACCTGACTTTTTTTTATTTCCTTTTCAAACTTGCTAATATATATTGATGTAGAGTTAACTGCACTCTTGTAGAACATGTTATAAATTCATTGTTTTGTCATTATTTCATTTTATTTCATTAACGATAAAAATACTTACAGCTAAAGCCTCACACATTACTTCAGCAGTTGCTCCTCCCATTTCTTTGCAGAAACTATAAAAATCTTCAAGGTAAGCCTGGAAAAAAGTAAAAAAAAAAAAAAGAAAAAAAAAAGAAAGATACACAAAATGAAAAAGAATTTACACATTCATACCATGTAACAAACAATTATTTATAAATAAAAATAAATACATAAAACGGTAAAGAGAACAATGACAGTTTAGCATCTCAGTGAACTGCTGGACATAGACATTTCTCCATTTTATTCACTGGAACAGATAGTAAGAAAAGGGAGATAATCCAGTTGTGTTCTTTCATCTGAAGTAATCTCTTTACCCATTTCTACTTTTGATTTATACCTCCTAAGGTAAGAATGGACGATGCCTACCATAATTAGATTTTTAAAGACCCCCCCCCAAGAATATCAGTGACATACTCATATGGGGTTGGAAGGCTGTATTTGCGCAAAAGAAGCAGGAGATAGGAATCTCAGAAATTGATCAACATCATGCCACTACTGTAAGCACTCGGTAATATCTGATGAGCTCTCAAAATCCAAACCTCAAAATGGTACATCAACATCACAAAACATGAACCAGAAGAACAACCTCCATCACGAAACTGGCCAAACATTTTGGACCATATTGTCTTACAAATGAGACAGAATCAGAAAACAAGTCTGCTGCAGAAATAGTCCAAGAAGATTCATCAAAAATATACTAAGACTTTCCATTAAGAAAAAAAACAAAAAAAAACGGAAAGAATGAGCCAACCAACAGTGCACCAAATATTTTCTGAATGAATTCATCCAAGACTTACATAGATAAAGAAGGCTCTATCAACTGGTTAAAATAAGGATCGCTCCATTATAGTCAGGAGAGGAAAATATGTCTGCCCAAGATCAAAACTTGATGACTAATGCTTTTAAGAAAATGAATGGTCACAGCAATGACAACATGGAGGGCAGCTACTATACAGTGCAACACAGTTGAGTGTGTAAATATCTCCACTGGACCATCTGTAAAAAGTTGAATATCGAATGCAGCAGCAACTCCTAGGAACATATATCAGAAAGAATAGTTGGAAATAATTCACGACTATACAATTTCTACAGCTACACACTTAGAAAACGGAGCTATTAAACCCGACAGTGATATCGGACAAGAAAGAGAAAGAAGCAACCTTACGAGTTACTGTCCTCAATGATGCTGAGTTAAATAGAGCCAAGAGGGAAAAGATAAAATACTATAATATAGGAGCACCTGGACTCAGATTTTCAAAAACTACCTGACAAATATACCCAGTGAACCAAGTGCAACAGATTCAAACAATTGCACTTTAAAATTCAATTAAAATCTTAAAAAATTTCTTAGTTGGAATGTATAAGATAATGAGTGAGTGTCGGCATCTGGTAGGCTGCCCATCATCAGCTTACACAAAAGAAAAAAAAAAAAAAAAGGTTTGAAACCTCTGCATTAGTTAATAAAAGGTTAATGTACTTAAAGTGTATGTTTTTGAAAATCAAACATTTGAGGTAACAGTACAAACTGTCTGCTATTGGGAGAATATCTGAAACTTAGTAATATGGCTGGTTTTAATCAATTAAAATAATAACAAAAAAAAAAAAAAAGAAAAGTTGTTTCAGTTGAGATTTAAAATAGCAATACACATGGTCGATAAAACACTTTGGATAATCACAGATTATTTTTACAGAATCCCCTAACAATCATAATTTAAAAACCAAAGCATTTTAAGTCCTCAAAATACTGTTTTGTTCGGAAATGAATATACTTTCAAATGATTTAACAAATAATAATATACATTCAAGAGTTTTAAGCAAATAAAATGATAAAAATATGAACATCATAAAACAGCATTTTCGATAAGGTTTTTTTTTGTAAAAAAATCCTAATTTGTAAAAGCTTGTACTGCATTTGTATTAAAAATTTTGTCATGAAATTTAGAAACTAATTTTAATAGTTTGGAATGTCTGAAATATTTTAGACCACTGGTGTTTTTATTGTATTAAAAGACGAGTATTAAAAATTTTGAAAAAAAAATTTCTTCGGACACCAACTAATAAATTAAAACAATCTTTTTACTGTTTTTATCCATTAAAAGTATAATCATATGTTGTTTTCTCTTGTGGTAGCTAGCAATTTAAAATGATAATACCCGGAAAAACAAAAAATCGTTTCTTTGACATTCGATGGAAAACTTTTGTAATATTAGCAGTAGCAGTGATAACATGGCTGTAAACAGACGTTTTTGTTTGTTGTTGTTGATTATATTCTAGAACAATTTAAAAGAAATTGAAAATATGAATATAAAAAACGTTCTTACATGTTTAGTTAGAACTGTTTTGTTATCAGAATATAATTAGTTTAATCAGAGCTATTCGGTTATCAGAATATATAATTATTAAAGCAATCCCAACTTGCAACTTCTCACAAAATTTCTGGTTAAATTTTAAAAATATTTATATGGTTGAAAAGACAAGAAAATAAACTTTCTAAATGTATAACTTGTGTGCCCTTTTATCTGTTGCATTAGTTTTTAATGGTGAATTAAATAGCATTTTGCTTTGAACAACCGAAAAGCAAAATGATTTTTTGGTTCATGTATATGAGTGGTACACCTCCACAATTTTTTTTCCGTCTTTTTTGCAATTTTTTCAAATTATTATCGAATTGACACTAATCTACCAGATTATATATTAAAAAAATTAAAAAAAAAAAAAAAAAAAAAAAAAAAAATCAATATTTAAATATTTGTACCTATTTACTATGCCTCCCCATGGGACAGAGTTAGACACCAGGGTCGTTTTTTAACGTGGAGAAAAGGTACAAAAATAAAAATTGTCTCAGTCGTGAAGGATTTCTCCACCGAAAGAGAACAAGAAATAGAAGTGCAGCATCTGAAGAACAGATACTACACTTTGATCTTGACCAAAAGGCCAAGGGTGCTCAGTTTCTAGTGAAATTAAGAAATAAACATTTTAAACTGGAAAGTGTTTAAAAACGAAATAATGTACCACTCTGTAGACAAAAAGGACATGAAATGTAATTGAAAATAAAAATCGAATTCATTCAAAATTTGTAAACGATTTTACAGCTTAAGCAAAATTTTTTTTTTGATATTTAAATAAGTAGGCAAAAAATACTTGATACTTTTCCAAAACGTCACGTTTTCTGTTAGAGTGACGTCACTTGTTTTAATTAATATTTATTTTTGTCTGCCTTAATTCTTGTAAACTTTCACATTCTCATTTACCAAAGTTTAAATATTTAAAAGTAATTTAATGTTCAAAATCCAAGCCATAACATTTTCAAAGGCCAATAATTATGAACCAATAACCATAAGTATTAGTGTCAAACACCCTCTTTAAAAAAAGACTCCCTTAACTTTACTTCTGACCCTGAGGATGAGTGGCAAGCCTTCTACTACAATCTTAGTCCTAATAGTAATGCTAAATTTAAGTGGTAATCTCCCCACCAAATTTCCAAGCAAAATTCCTCTGTATGCTACATATAAGCATCTAAAAACAAAAAATAGATCGTTCATGATTTATCTCCCATAAAAAATGAATTGATTATATAATTATATGTAAATATTACACGGGTTTTTGTAGTACCCCCCCCCCCAATCAATTCTATATTTAAAAATTAAAAAAAAAGAATCAGAATCAGTAAAAATATTAAAATCGTCCCATCATTAATATATAAATGACCTTGCCCGTCTGTGAGGAACGGTCTCTACCAAACTACTCTCAATTTTTTTATCTACAAACTGGAAACTTGATATATAGGAAATTTGAATCTGTGGGACAAATTCGATTTGGTTTTTAGCCAGTAAAAATAGTCACTAAGGAGTCAAAATTGAAACGTGGCAGGTGTAAGTCAACTTAAGTGACTCTACGCATAAGCAAATATACATTTATAAATTAATGCCAGTTAATTTTTTGGCATTTTGATATCCATCTGTTGGTGGTTCAGATGGTAATGAATAATGCTGAAGCAGTAGATGTTTTGTTTTTTATTCTAGCTGATAGCACCAAAGTCATTCATTTTTGTAATTTTGAAATCACTACTATATATTGGGTACAATATAATAATCAATAGATTATTGGCTCTATAATAGTAAATATGAAATCTGTATAAATTAAAATGTAATATTCAGCATATTTTACAAATAAGCAATGCCAGCCAGCCTGCTAGTATATATATATATATATATATATGCTCCCTATAGCTGAAGAACTCTGGTGAAGAAAATGATTTACTCTTGCATATTAAAGCAATACACTTTACAAATAATTGAGCATTTTCGATTTGGAGTATCATAAATAAACAAAAGGATAAATACCTACATATATTACTGATATACTCACCTTATAAAGTGTATTTCGAATAATTTCCACGTTCATCTCATTGAGATCTTGTTCAGAAATGCAGTCAATAAAATATGGAGCTGAAAAAGATACATTATCTTTCATGATTTAATGTTTTTTAAGCAAAGAAATCACATTTCCATCAGTAGGAATCACTTAATGTGTCTTAACTGTTAGGCTGCTGCTATTTGAGTTTTGTTTTGGTTTTTAAAGATTTTTTTTCATCAAATTTTACATGTAAAGTTATCTTGTGAGATTTTAAAAGCTTGATTTAAATAGCATATAACCTGACACATGAAACTTTGATTCTGACTAGACAATTTTCATCTGTTATTTTTTGTTATTAGCACAAAAAAAAAAAAAAAAAAGTACTTCGTTCCAGTTTATTTAAAAAAGTTATGAAGTTCAAATGATAATGTAGAAACAATTTTCAATTGTGACTGAAGTCTAAAGATTAGCAAGGGAAATAACTACTTTTATATTTTCAATTAAAAATGAGTTATCTCTTAGAACTAAAATCTTATTTCTTTTTCTGTACAAGTTTAAGATTTGTGCAAAAAAATAAAAATAAAAAAACTTCATTAAAAACTAATCAAACTTCACTGGATCCCATGGTAGATACAGCTAGTATTTTATAAAAAAATAGCAACAAAACAAAAAATTTTTTTCATAATATGCAAAAAAAGTTGTATCCAGAATTTTCATAAAAATTAAAAGCACAATGAAGAAAACAAGATGTGTGATCCCATGCATCTTAAGTTACGGACAGTGCATTCACAATAATATACCAACAACTGATTGCGGAAGGAAAGGAATTTTGCCTTTATTAAAAACACCTTATTTAGATTTACCCTAGGCATATTCACTATACATGCAGTTTGTAGTATGCCACTTATGTCCAGATAAAATTGGGTGTTTATTTGGCAAATCTGAAAGTTTTTTGTATTTGATAAAGCACGTCTTTAAAAGGCACATCACACTATGGGTTTCCTTCTACATGTTTCTCTCTAGATGGAAGAGATTTACATACACCAGCTTTTGAGCTGAGCAAGAGCCATATAGAAAGAACACATTTGTCCTTTATATAAGAGAGGTTTCAGTCGGAGCCATGCTAATTACAGTGACCATGGAGCTATCACATAAGAAAGCCCAGACAAATATACCAGAGTAAGGTGTTTTGAATGTGATAGAATTTAATCATACAGTCAAGGATTGTCTCACCATTTTTTTATGAAAATCATTCCAAACAAGGCATGAAGTCACTTTATGTAAGGAGCTAAAAAAATAAAAACAAAAAAAAAAAACTTCAAGATCAAAAATTAGTCAATGATAAGTGTTAAATGGATAGACTCCAAACCAGAAAACAGCAATTCTTTCCCCTTTATCAGAAATATTGTTTGTGGAATGTAATTAGTAAAGGATAAAGCAAGGAAAGCAAGAGTTACAAGGCTGATGAAAATAAACCCATGGTCATCTTCCTGCTCTCTTCCCTGGTGTGCCAAACGAAGTGTTCCGGAACCTTTTGAAGAGTTTTGCATGTTGCTTTCAATGTGAATAAATGAGTCATGTTTGTTTGGATTCTTTGTGGGGGGGGGGTCAGTGGATAACAGCACTAGCTTCGTCCCTGGACAAGATGTAAACTCAGCACTGGTAACTATAATAGATGTGCACGGGAAAAGAAGCGTTGCACTTGTTGATTTCAAGTGTTTTGGCCAAGTAAGCCAAGAGGGAAAAACAACGTCTATCCACTGCGCCACACGCCTCTTTGCAGTGGATAGAGATGTTGAATCTCTACGGTTCCAGATGAGAATTGTCTGAAGATCGCGGTTTCAATCCTACCCAAATTCGGTCAGAGGCTTACTTGGCAAAAACGTAGTGAGACGACAACAACTATGGATGGCAGTAATTGCTGAGAATGCAGTTAGGAGATTCAGAGTTCCTATCCCGTCATAGTTATCACATGACGAAGGGCAGAGGAATAGTTGGCTGAAACATTGTGAAACAACAACTAAGAAAAGATGAAGATAATAGTTCGCAATAAGTAAATTAATAAATAATACTCATCTCAATAATGAATTCAAATTAAATAATATAGAGATGGATAGGATCGAAAATTGGATCTTTGCCATGTTGGATATCCAATAAGCACATCAAAATGAAATTTTGGCTTCATCAGATTGTTTGTTTCTAAAGCAGAAGTTACTAACCAATAAGGTTGGAATTTAGCCTGAACTAGGCTCTGCAAGTAATAAAGATTTATTTTGGATGCTGTTTTACCACACGACGATCAAATTGAAAAGGTGATTTCAACGCACATTGACTATGTTTATGCAGACAAAAATGTTGTTGATATATCAGACGTTTAGTAATAGGGGTCATACTTTGGACTAGACAAAACTCCAGATAAACCAAAGGATGGAACCAGGTACTTGGATTGGCTGTCTGGCTTTGCAAACATGGAGACCAGCTCCTGAACACTCCATACACTAGAGAGATGAACAATATAGCATTTATACTAACCAAGAGGCGTATCCACTAAGACTGCATTGTACAGTTCAGCCGGTGTCGAAGCGATATGAATGGCCTCCATCTGCTCAAAGCTACCTAAGGGATGACTCTTAGGAATGAGTTCAGAAATCGGTCTCTGGTGAACGGTACCTGTGATAAGCAGTGTGATGTTGTCAATCATGTAACTGTACCTGAAAAAAAAAAATAAAAACATAAAATAACTGAGGAGAATCCATAATTGTGTAGAAAGAGGAAAAGGGGTTATATAAAAGATTTAACAGTGGAAACAAATATAATCAACACAGCTTACCAGTCCTGCTCACTAACAGGAGTATCTATTCCAGGATGGGTTCATAATAACGAGACCGTGTTGGGTTCCTCTAATAAGGGCATCCAGAAATTTCATAGCTGTGATTTATTAGCATCATTATTCTATTAAACCTGATTTTTTTCTTTAAATCAGACTGATCACCTATGACTTGTATACATTAGAAAACTATAGCTGAGCGCTAATTGTACCAAAGAAACAAAAGGCTTGATCACAATTTCAGGTTACTATATATTAGTTTTTGGGGACTAATTTTTAAACTAGTAGTGACTAAAAACTATTTGGTAGGCATATACTAGTTGTATATCACCCTTCTCAACTAAGATAAATGGAATTCCTTGGTATATTCCCTACAGAAGCTACACTCCAGTGTATGGAGGAACACAGAACCAGTGAATTATCCTACATCTTTTTTTTTTTTTTATAGGAAAACAGATTTAACAAACAAAAAGGGTAGGTGAAATGCTCTTTAGCTTCAGTAGGCAATCACACAAAAGTACTGATCACTATCACTACACTGGCTAAGTGCCAGGAAGGGCATCCGTCCTAGAAAAATGATTTCCAAAGAAAATCAGTTGTATTTTAGACGATAGAGTAAAAATATAGCATGTATGGTTTAGTAAAATTATTGAGTTTCTTGAGAGAAGATGCATTGAGATTTAATTCTTACATTTTGTATATTTTTAAATGTGTAGTATTGTAATGGACCACATTTTGTCTCTGGCAGATTATTTGGATGATGGTTCATCATGTAGGCAGCTGAGGTCTTGTTAATTTGATTGCACATAGCAAGTTTTTGCTCAATGGATAGTGATATCTCTCAGGTTAAAATTAAACAGAATGATAAATTCCATTTAGAAGTTAAAAGGGCTATATGGTAGAATAAAACACCATGGAAGAAAGTATGTGACAAGTTAGAAAGTTACTGCTTGTGAGAATTTGAGAATAGAGTAATCAGATGTAGGTTTTAAGTCCTCTTCTTCCTCCTTGGGTGAAGAAGATGCTGTTCATCTTTAAGTAATTTGCAGCAAGTAGATCAAGAAATAAATCAAATCCCAGAGCAAATAATGGAGTTATTTATGTTCTTTCTTCCATTATTTCAGTCACAAAGAGAATAAGGAAATGAACTTCTATGACTGTTAAATCAGTGTTGCTAAGCGTGATACAATGAATTGTTGAGATTTCTCTTCCCCTCAGATCCAAGATCTCAGAGAGTGCAAGGAAATAATTTACCAAAAAGGAAAGATGATTGAAAGCGAGATGAATAAAAAGAGCCATTGTCCTCAAGAACATGGAGGAAATGATTTATGAAAAGGAAAAGCAATTAGAACTGTAATGAGACGGGTTGTTTGATAGTTTCCAGACAGTCAGCTGAGAGAGCTATTCAGTTCCGCTTAGTAGTCACTGAGACGAAGATCGGACTTTAGGATTTCCGGTGAAAACTAAATATATTTATGAGTCAGATGTCCAAGGCAATTTGTGCCTTGGGAAAGTTACTGAGAGAGTTTGTCTTCAAGCAGATGGGGGTAGACCTAAGGGAGGCGAGAGAGATTACAGATTGGTACAAATCCGAGATAAATTGACATCAATCAAATGACAACAATGCCTTGAAAAACAAATTCTCAGTTTATACATTGGAACTTAGATAAGATGTGGATGTATCACATATATAAAACAATGTATTGGAGTTTGTCTCTTCTCTTGTAAGTCTGTGTCGCATTTGTTTATTTATATATATATATAAAGAGAGAGAGAGAGAGAGAGCCATTAGAAGCAAGAAAATGCAATTTTTTTTATTCATATATAGATTAAAATAAGATATTTGCATTACATAGCTTCTAATGGCTTTATGTTTAATATTCCAATAATGCTTAAAAAAAAAAAAAAAAAAAAAAAAGGATATCATTTCCTCATGTAAATATAATATGAAATAAAAAGTGGATATACCATCACAATGCACTCTAAAATGAGGAGACGTTAATGTAATACTATTAATGGTCCCCCTCCCAAGTTTTAGGAAGTAAAAAAAATAAAGTAAAACAGTATAACAATAAAAGAGGAAGTTGTTCACCAAGGTACACAAAGAAAGCTAAACAGGATCGTTAATGAAGGTATGGCAGCCAAAATCTTGACATATTTAGAGTTAGTTTACAGGCAGTTTTAGGTGTAGTGGTGAGTTTTGTGACAGTCTTAGGTTTGCAACAGTTGACAACAGTTTCCCGTTTGACATAGTTGAAGGCAGATTGTGGCTTGGATCAGATAGAGCAAACTTTCAGAGATTGAGATGAACTGACATCAATTGACGAATATGGCATTAACATAACATAGATGTAGACCTTAGCAAGTAGAGGGTCGATGGTATCACACACACGTACACAGTGAAATTGTTATATGCATAATGTGTTCGAGTTTGTGTTTTATCTTTTTATACTTGTGAACACGTGCAAAACTCCAACATACTCTGCAAATAACAGTTACACCCTGGGTGTTTGTGTATGCGTGTAGCACTATATACCAATGGAGCATTTTAAGAGCAGCTGCCAATATGAGAGATGAGAACACAGGAAGAAGAGAACATGAAAGAAGACCATGGAAACATGGAAACGTTTGTTATATAGCCAGTGGGTGTGCATGTACACACATGTGTGTCTATTGTCCAAATCTCTTTAACACTGTGGTATATACAGTGCCATCTAGTGGTTAATACTAATATGTAAAATGTTTGTGTGTGTGGCCACTTCTTCACAAATATACATAGTAAACAAACGTGACAAACTTTTACTGAGTTTTCTTACAATCAAATGATAACAATAGATCTGCTTGTCTCAGACCAAAAGAACCACATACTACTTATTTGTCGAAACCCTAAAAGAACGCCACAACAATGAGTTATATTTTACATGGGTTTTATTTGTTGGAGTTTGGCACACCGAGTCTCTTTCTACATTTTCACTTGTTCCCCTTTCTGCTTCCAGCAGGGTCATCAACACATCTGTTTGCTAACACATTTGTCGACAACTCATTAATTTGATCTCTACACACCAGCAAAGCAGACCAAATCAAGTAAGCTAAAACCTTGTTTACTTAACTAACCAAATTCCAATATACTTTAAAATTCCTAAATCGACTTTGTATAGTTTATTTCTGAGTTAAATTCTTGAATAAACATTTCAAGCTGTAAGTACACATTTTCCAAAATCTATTTGTTTTATTTTTCTAATAATAATAAACCAGGTTACTCAGTGTTGTCTGATCAATATCCAACACGTTGGGATTGGCAATTATTCTTGAGAGGGAACATGGTCTTAGTTACATTAATATTTCATTTTTATTATTAAAAAAGATTTCATTGAGAGTGAGCTAAAATTGTTATTTTAAAAAAATATTTAAACATCAATGCAAGAGTTAAAGATAGGGCTAGAAGAGGAAAACAAAGGGAACAAGGGGTGTGGGGGATAATTTCAACTTATCTCTAATTAAGTCTTCATGATAATAAAAATGCAATATTAAAATCCTATTATTTGAATTAAATTGATTATATTGTGCTGATGTATGTGATTGAAAAAGGCAGATCTATCAAAAGCAAAACTATTATTCTAATTGCTCTAATAGTATTGACCATTTTGGAACATATACTATTTACAAAAACAACAGCAATTGTAATAGTATCCCTTCATATATATTAATAATAGAATGATTATAATATTTTTCCTCAATTTCAATACAATGACTGGTACCGTTCTAAATTCCAAATTCTGATTCTTTTTAATTTCTGTAGCTATAGAGCTGGGGTTTTTTTTTGTTGTTTTTTTTTTAATTTTCAGATTACCTCAAAAACCCATATAATAATAGTTACATATATTTTTGCATTAGCAAAAATACATTTGTATGATGTGATTTATACAGTTAAGTTTTACTGGTTGGTTGGTTGTTTTTGTTTTTTTTTACGGCATATCAACCCTTTTTAGGTCATTTAATGCCGATCCAGTGATTTTGAAGAAAAAGATTTTAATAGAATATTTTTTTTTTTTTTTTTCAAAAAAGTTTCTATTCAACCCATAGTTGGGACCCTAACAGGTACTACCACTCTGGGTCAGAATGGACCTGGGAACAATGGTAATTAAGGGGTGGCTCCACACTCCCCAAAGCCCACAAGCTGGGGCCTCACCATCGGATATAGTTTAAGGTCATATCCAGGACCAAGTTTTACTGGTAGATTAAAATCAATAAATATTTATTATATTATTAGTACTAGTAAAGAAAAAAATTTTTTATTTTAAACAAAAAAAAAAAAAAAAAAAAAAATAACTAACAAAAACTAAAAAAAAAAAGACTAAAAAAAAAACAAAAAAAACAACAAATATAGAATTGTTTTTGGCATCAGAAACTAGGTACAAATATTTTTACCCAAAAAGTTTCAATTTTTCTGATCCTGTTTAATCGTTCAAACATTAATATATATGTGTGTGTGTGTGTGTGTTTATGCAGTTGACCTTCACTATTGATTTTTTTTTTTTATCTACATCATATTCAAAATTGTCCTTCATTAAACAAAGCTTTTTAAATAACTGTTCTTTCTCTCCTCCCCTTCCCCCACCTGTTACCATTATTTTCAGGCAATTATTTCCTTGGATTTCCACAGAATCAATCTGGCTGGCTGACTGACTGACACACAATATATGTCAATAAAGAGAGAAAACGAAGGTATAAAAAGTATATAGTAATATATATAGATTTATTTATAATATATCTATTTATATAAATATTCATTTATTTAATAAGGGGACACACTTATTTAATAACGGTATACATCAATTAGGAGTGTTGGGTAATGCTTTGACATATGTAAAAAAGAAATCAATAAAGTGCTCAATCATAAGAATGTGAGAACTAAAATACAAATTATTTAAAAACTATTTTAGATAATCTAGGGAGTACCATGGTTTCATTGACATGGATCTAGCTTTACTGTTTAGAAAAGAAAGTTACAATTCCTCATCAGTGATTCATATAATGAAGACAGTTGAAAAAAAAAAAAAAAAAAAAAATGGAGTTCAATGGTCACCTGTTTCATCCTACTATCCAGAAAATTTGCTTGTGTCCATATATATATATATATATATATATATATATATATAAAAATTAAAATAAGTTTACCAAGGTAATCAAAATGGTAAACTTAAAATATATTATAAATATTAAAGAGTTAATATTTACAAGTAAAGTAATCTCAACCAGATGTAAAAGCTCAATAAAACTTAAAAGGAAATAGAGCTTATATGAACAAATGATTAATAAAACATGTTAAAAGACATCTTGAAAAAGAGTTAAAAACATATTTAATTTTAAAAAAGGAAGCACAAGATAAGTGGATAGTCCTTAATCTGCGGAGTTTCAAAGAAATACTTTCCTTCTCATCAGAGGGCAGGAATTAGCAAAATGCAGGATCAGATTTTGCATATAAAAGTATTTAATGAAACTACAAGTAAGTCACAGATCTTACTTGGTTAAAAAAAAAGGGTGAGGTAAGGGGAATAGGAGGTAAAAGAAAAATGATAAAAAGATTTCACATGAATGGATAGTCCAGTGAAAGGTAAAAAATGCAAGAATGGTAAAATCCAAAACGGTCGAATTTAAAATTTCCAATCCAATGGGTGAATTCCAAATGGTCCAAAATGATCCAAAAGGCAGAGTTCCTTGGAAAAAAGCGCAAATGGAATGAATTCCAAATCATTAAAAGAAAAAGCACTGGAGAGAATATTTAAAACACGTCTGTCAAGGCTGGAGGAATCAAGTAAAAAAAACAAAAAAACTTTGAAACCCAGCGGATTAAGGACTATCCATTTGTACTTCCTTTTTTAAAATTAAATATGTTTTTAACTCTTTTTCAAGATGTCTTTTAACATGTTTTATTAATCATTTGTTTATATATATATATATATATAAGAGAGAGAGAGACAGAAACACACACTAGCAGGGATATCCGGTGTTGCCCAGTCGTCATAAAAAATACAAGAGGTTAAAAAAGTGTGTCCAACATCTATAGATTAAAACTTTATCTCCCTACCTCTCTGTGTGTCTATCTTTATCTCTTTCCACCTTCCCCATTTTTCTATATTCCTCTCCCCCTCGTCACCCACAGATTTCTTTCATCTCTGCTCAGTCCATTCCTTTCTCTTGCTTTAAAGTATGAATAATAATAATAATGATGCAAATCATTCACCTCTTTATGTCATAGATAACATTGTAAATGGCTGAAAAACCGACCCCCCTCTCCCGGTTAAATCTGACCCAGTTGATTCTCAAAGAACGAATAATATTTTTTTTTTTAATGTATATTTTGGATATTATTCATCCAGGGCAATGCCAATTAAGAATATACCAATTTTGTATTTTTTTTTAATTTTTAGTTGGATACAGGCACAAACACATACAGACAACTACCGTTTATAGATATGTATATTCAGCTTCGCAAAATCCACAACTTAAAATACTTTAAATATTAATTTAAAAATCTCTGCTCTGTCATTATTTTTATAGTAAGTGCCCGTCTGAGCTCCAATCTATGATCCCTCTTGCCAAACTTTTACAAAAAACTAGACCAACTACAACCACTATCAACAATTTCCCCCACTCTATGCCTAAATCTAAACGCAGATCCAATGAACAAAGTTTCTTTCCTAGAACTGCCTGCATGTGGAATTCTGTTCTGTTGGCCTACTTTCTGGCCGACTACAATATGGTAGCCTTCAAGTCCAATGTAAACAAGTTCTTGTTGAGCCGTCCCTTGAAATAATCAAATGCTATCCAATTTATAATATTAACGATTACTACACTATCACCCTACATTCATTAACCCTTATCCTCGAGTGGCCTTTGAGCCTTGATAAAAAATATTAACATTTCATTGAACACATAATGCTTCATAGTTTCAAGAACGGTAACTCTGTAGCTGAAGTATCTCAAAATCTTCTTAAAAGCTTAAATGAAAGAACATGCAGAAAATGGTTTACAAAATTCAGAAATCTTTTTCGTTATCAGGATGTCTATTATTAGATGAAGATATCTTTGTGCCGTAAAATAATGCAGCATCATTTGAAGAATGGGCAATGAAACCGAGTATATATAAAGTGACTGTGTGTGAGAGAGAGGATACTTCTCAACCTATATACTCAACGAATTTTTGATCTACAGACCTGAAATTTGGTATATAAGGTATTCAAACACGTTGAAAACTTTTTAATCAGTTTTCATCCGGGGGTTGGGGGAAGGGGAAACGGGTGCTAAGGGATAAAAATTGAACAGTTGGTACTTGGGAGTCATCGGATTTGTATCTGTTTGTCAGCTGTTTCATGAATGCGCATGCACGGCTGTGAAACATGACAGCTTTTTTTTATGTTAAGAATAAGATTTTTGTTTAAACACTGTTTAAATGTTGTGTCAAGTTGGTGTAATGGTTATCGTACTTGATTCACTGTCTTTAGGTTTTGGTCTCAGCTCAAGTAATTTATTTTTACTTACAAGAAGTGAAAAGTGTAAAAAAAAAAAAAAAAAAAAAAAATAATACTTGCATGCACATGCCTCACTTTCTGTATTGATTAAAATATTCATGCGTATTTTACGACTGGGCAACGCTGAGTGGCCTGCTAGTATATCCGTGAAAGTGTGTATGTGTGTGAGGACGCTTCTCAACCTATATACTCAACAAATTTTCGATCTATATACTTGAAATTTGCTAATCTGACATGTGGAAAGTGTTTTAATCGGTTTTCATTCAGAAAAAAAAAAAAACTGTAAAACATCACAACACTAAAGTTAATAAAAATAACAATAAATTAAAAAATTAATTGAAGTATGGTGAATTGGAGAAAATTTCAACCAACATTGTGTGATCATTCCTCTTACTCTCAAATAACCAAACAAACCATACACTAAATAACAATGAATGTATTTTACTAGACACCAAATTCTTATCCATAAATGCATGCAAAAAGAATAAAATAAATAAAATGGATTTTAAAACTGAACACAAACAAGTAAAGTCTGAACTTCAATAACATTTGATAGACATGAAGTTTCCTGATCTGACCATTTTTAGCAGAAAATCCATTGGCTCAAAAAGTGTGTGTGTGTATATATATATATATAAAATCTCTTGGAATCAGTAAAAAGAGAAAATGAAGGTATAAAAACTACATAGTAATATAGGTTTATTCATTTGTTTAATATGGGTATACATCAATTGAGTATTTGGAATAAAGAGTTCCTTTTTACCCAAATACCCCTATTAAACAAATGAATAAATAGTTATATATATATATATATATATATATATATGTGTGTGTGTGTGTGTGTGTACTTTTTATACCATCATTTTCACTTTTTACTGATTCCTATATAAGTTGCAAAAAAATTTGTTGAGCTTTATATTATCACGATAGATGTCCTCTTAAAGAATTGATCTTATTCTCTTCCTTTAATCCCCCTATATTATATATTTCAGATTATGACATGCTGAATGTATTGGCATTAAAATATACTTAGTATTATATATGAAATAGAAAAAAAATTAAGTTGGTACGTATGCTGGTATATCAGTTTATTTTCAATATGGGATCCTATCTGTCAAGGCAGGATAGGCTGTTTTTAGCAGCTCCTGCCCAGATATGGCAGCAGTACTCCATCCTTGGATGTACTTGGCTTTTATATAGATAGAGAATTGCATCATTAGTGAAATATCTTCTGGAGTGGTAGAAGGATCCCACCATTTTCCCAGCGACCTTGGCCACAGGCTTGATGTATGTGTTCTATTTAAGATCAGGAGTAAAGGTCAAACCCAGAAGCTTATCAAAACATGGGGCCTCCCCTAGACGAGAGCCATCCATTTCAATCGACGCCAGATGGGGATCAGAGCGTTTATGATGTAGAGATAGGAGCTTGGTCTTGGATGCATTAAAGGTAACCAGCCACCTCTTCCCCCACTGTACCACGCGCTCAAGATCAGAGGAGAGAATCAGAGAGAACATCATCATTTACGGCCTTTGAGGTGTTGCCATAGATAGTCGTGTCACCAGCATAGATGTCAACGAATGATTTAAGTATGTGTTTTGGGAGATCATTGATGTAGATCAGGAAGAGAGTTGGGCCCAGCATGAACCCCTGAGGGACTCCAGCATTAATACTGTGGGCCTCTGATTTCTGCCCATCAACCACTACTCTTATGAGCCTATCAGAGAGAAATAATTTAATGATAGAGAGAACATTTCCAATTATACCATAGCTGGAAATCTTGTGTAGTAGGCCTTTATGCCAAACCTTATCGAAGGCCTTTGATATGTCAAGAGCAATTGCCCTAGAAATGAAGCCTTTGTCGAGAGATTCGCTAATCCTATGAGATATAACCGTCGTAAAATATGCATGTATATTATATTTGAAACAGTTGACGAACAGAAAAGTCAAATGATCCCCAAGTACCATTTTTTTTTTTTTTTTTTTGGTCCTTTGGGCATCTGGGATGCAGTTTGTTTTTTGGTGGTCTGATGGTCAGTTGAATTTGTGTGCTTCTTAGAAAGAGATGGGCCTTTTGGGTTCTTAACTATGAGACTTGTGTTTTGATTTGGTCATATGCAAATATTATGAAGTGTCATCTTCCTTTCTTTTCACAACAAAAATGACCCATTTCTCAACCGAGTTATGACTTATGATAAAAAATGGGTTCCTTACGACAACTGGCGATGCTCAGTTCAGTAGTTAGATGCCGATGAAGCTCCATAACACTTTCTGAAGCCAGAGTCGCACCAAAAGAAGGTAATGCTGACTGTTTAGTGGTCTGCGACCGGTCTCATCCATTATAGTTTTTTGAATGCAGGTGAACCCATTACGGCGGATACCTTACTCTACTCACATATTGTTATATGCGAGTCTGTTATTCAAAACAAGAAAACAAGTTCCTCAAAAAATTACTTGTTTTTAAAACTGGAGTTATTTTATTTGGAGGGAGAATTCTTCTGTTGCAGCAATGACACGGTTGACACTGCAATCAATGTTGAAATTGAACTACAACTTTGGACAGGTATAACGAACTAATGATCAGTTTATGCAGTCCGTGCCAAACTTTTACAAAAAAAAACACTAGACTATCTGAAACCACTATCAATAATTGCTCACCACTTTTTATCTGTGCCTAAACCTAAATGTAGATTCCATGAACAAAGCGTCTTTCTTAGAACTGCACGCCTGTAGAACACTTCAGTTTCCTTGCTTTCCAGCTGCCTACAATATGGTCATCTTCAAGCTCAACGTAAACAAATTCTTTATGAGCCGTTCCCTTAAGTAATCAAATTTACCAAATTTTCACTAACGATTACTACGATATTGTCCCATTAACTACCATACAATCATTAAACCTTATCCTTAAGTGGTCTCCAGGCCTTGATAAGTGGTGACTCCTTTGTAAAAATAAACAACAAAAGCACAGGCTTGTGTAATTTTTCTGGAATTGTCATGTAGTAATGAACATATCCAAAATTTATGAAAAACAGTAAGATAGAAAATTAATTATTAATGAAAATAGTCTTTGAAAGTAATTGGTGGAAGTTAAATTTTGCTAAGATTTTCAAAGTTTTCAGAATATTTTAACCCCTTGTAATAATTAGAACTTTCCAGTTTCTCTTTGTTTTTTTTTTTTTAAAGCTCAATGTTTGCTAATTGTCTCCAAAAACTATTTTTATCAATAATTAATTTTCTACCTTATCGTTTTCCTTATATTTTAAGTTGTTGTTTATGAATGATCTTTTTTATGACTGAATTATAAGTTCCATAGACAGTGATCCTGATAGAATAGTTGTGTTAATTTATGAATATGGTAGATGTAAATACAGGATTGTTAGCAAATATGTATAATGGCACTATGTGTTATGGATTTTTCTTAGATTGAGAGGGATTTGCTGTAGTAATTTAGGAACTTGTGATTATAGGCTCATTGTAGAGGTAGATAATCTTATTTTGAGATCATATTATATCCAAGCATGGAACAGAAGTGTGTAAAGAGAAATGTATGAATGTTCAATAGTAAATTTTATTTTGTGGTGATAATTTATTAGTATATTGGTGATAGTTTATTAGGCTGTCTAGTCCATGTTTTTAATTTGTTGTATCTTATTTTAATATTGCGAGTGGTCCTCTCTTTGTCACAAAATGCAGCGAATTGAATCAAAATGAAAACCGTCGAAAATACTGGAAATGTTTGGGCAGCGTTCATTCTTTGCCATAACGTTTATGATAGTTCATGTGAAATCTCGTAATTGTTTGACAAAGAATGTAATAATGCATGACATATCATAAAATGTCACGAGGATTGTGTGTATGAAACACAGAAATGAAATAAAAATCAAATAAGAGATTTTACCATTTTTGTTTTTTCAGATCAGTGAACTTTTTCTGAAAAAAATGAAGATTTGAGATTGAAATGAAGTGAAGTACGTGTAAGGTGAAGGTGCCATTTTGATTAGCATGACGTACTGTGCAAGCTATTCATTAATATATTCTGCTAATCCAGAACATGTAAAAATGTATATGGAATAGACAGTCATAACATCTGAAAGAATCAAAGTATTTATAGGGAGCGTTCATTATTTTGATTTAAAATCTAGTATAGTATATAAACATTAATCAGAAAAAATTAAAACAACTGCAATGAGTGTCTGCGAGATCAGTGGGAGTAGATATTATTGCTACTGTGAAAATGGCAGTGAATTCCACTGTAGTAAACTTGTTTATCCCTCCACCCACAAAAAAAAAAAAAAAAAAAAAAAAAAAAAAAAAAAATGCAGATGCACTGCTTCTTTAAATTGTTTTACTCTCCACTGTTTTCTGCCTAAAATTTTTACTTTGTTTCATAACGATAGACGGTTTCCCCTTTTCCTCCATATGTGATCAACCATGCCCGACTTTTTAACATTTTCATATTATGGCTTTCTAGTGTTCTAACTTTTAGTGGGCAACATGTCTCACCTTTGTATATTTTTCCACAATTATATAGATTTTTTTTGTTTACAAAGGGGTCACCACATATCAAGGCCCGCAGGTAACTCGAGGATAGGGGTTAATGTGTGTACGGTAGTCATTAAGACAATAGTGTAGTAATCGTTAGTATTGGAAATTTGGTATAATTAGATTATTTTAGAGGACAGTTCAATAAGAACTTGTTTACACTGGACTTGAAGACAATATAGTAATTAATTGGAAAGCAGGCCAGCGGAACAGAGTTCCACAGGTGGGTAGTTCTAGAAAAGAAGCTTTTTCATGGAATCCACGTTTAGGTTTAGGCACCGATAGAAAGTGGGGGAAATTTTTGATAGTGATTTTGGCAAGACAAGTCGTTTTTATGAAAGATTGGCAAATGCGAGACCATAGATTGGAGCTCAGTCGAACACTTGCCATGAAAATAACGATAAAGTAGGCTCACAGCGTCTCTTCTGTGGGAAAGAGGTTGCAGAGAAGAGAAAAGGGCATCACCTACTAGATTACGAAGTTGGTTTTGAACTCTGTCAAGGCAGGATAGGATGCTCCGAGCAGCTCCTGCCCAGATGTGGCAACAGTACTCCATCCCAGAACGCACTTGGCTATTATACAGGTAAAGGATTGCATTGACAGGGAGATATTTACTGGAGTGGTAGAATGATCCAACCATTTTGGTAGTAGATGCATAAAAATTAACCACTTTTTTCCCCATTGCACTACGTGCTCAAGATCAGAGGAGAGAGAATCAGAGTAATCTTGGTCATTTCTGGCCTTTGAAGTGTTGACATAGATGGTAACGTCTGCATAAATGTCTATGAATAACCTAAGAATGTGATTTAGGAGATCGTTGATGAAGATCAGAAAGAGAATTGGGCCTAGGATGAAACCCTGAGGGATACCAGCATTAATACTGTGAGCTGCCCATCAATCACTACTCTTATAAACGTAGCAGAGAGGAATGATGTAATAATTGAGAAGACATTTCCAACTATTCCATAACTGGAAATATCGTGTAGTATAACCTTATGCTATACCATACCAAAAGCCTTGTATATGTCAAGAGCAATAGCCCTAAACCCACAGTTCTTGTTCCAGAGTTCAACAAGATGCACCTGAAGAATATTAGAGATTACATGGATTGAAAGTTGTGAGAATAACATCCAAGATGAGAATAGTAGTCGGAATAATCTGAATAATACAAGTTTTATTTAACATGCAATTTTCAAGAGTGAAAATTTGATTTAATCTAAGTTCAGGTCAAATTAATACACATGCATGATAAAATTTGTTTTGTTTCAAATATCTTGTCATTGTTAAAAGCGGTTATATTTTCTGGCAATATTTTAAATAAGGGATCACAAAAAACTATGATGCATTCAAGAACAGTGGTGAAAATATCTCATTTTGAAGATCGGTAATACCAGCTTTGAATATAAAAAAAAAAAAAAAAATACTTACGTGATATAATCAAGGAATGAAGCCAAAGGTTCCAGGGAATGATTCCGTAAATGTTGGAATTCGATCACCAGTTTCTCTCGAAGACGTTCATCAATCACATTTACTGTCAGAGGACTGGGTTCATTGGCAAGGAAGTTCCCATAATCCGTGCTTTGCAAATGAAGTTTTAAGTCTAGAAGAGGAAATAAAAAAATAATTCCACTTTAACAGCAAACAATGAAAAAGAAAGAAAAAAAAAAAACATTTTACTTTGTAAAGAAATTTTAATTTTGCAAGCTCAGATTAAAATAAATTTTATGTTAACAAATATTATGGTTTTATAAATAAAAACATTATGCTTAAAAAAAAAAAAAAAAAAAATACTTTCTACCGATTCAAACTGGCATAGCTGTGCCAAGATAAAACCCAGATTACAAGTCAACCTTAACAATGAAAAAGGAAAATATTTTACTTCAAGGAAATTTTTATTTTGAAAACTCAAATTAAAATAAATTTTATTTTAACAAAACCCATTGTTATGGCTTTCTAAATGAAGTACCATTATGAAACAAGTTTTTTTTTTTAAATGTCTATACTTTCTACTGAAAAAAAAAAAAAAAAAATTAAAATTGTAATTGATCATTAATCAAATACATATAAAGTAAAAAGATTTTCTCTCACTGCACTGACCATAAATAAAAGCTGCATAATTTTTTCCCTTATTCATTTTAATTATCTATTGGTTGGAGTTTTGAATAAGATTTACATGCCAAATCAATTTATATTTTTAATTCTTCCATCACCAACTTTTATCTTGTTACTATTGTCAAAAAAAGGGAATTAGAAGAGATAACTCCCCCACACTTCGGGCCAAGATCAAAATGTAGTATCTGTTCTGATGCTACACTTCAATTTTTTTGTTCTCGGTTAGTAGAGGAGAAATCCTTCACGACCAAGACAATTTTTATTTTTGTTCCTTTTCTCCACATTAAAAAAACGACCCTGGTGTCTAACTGTTCCCGTGAGGAGGCAAAGTTAACAAACTTCCACACTTCCAATAGTCTTAACACTTACGATGAACTTAAAAATACACCTGACAATATGCTCAAAATCTTTTCCCCATATGCTTATACCTTTGTGTTTTGGCAGATTTTCTAGTATTGACTGCTTCAAAACATATCCCAGTGATTTGAGATTACCAATTGAGCTATACCTATGCATTTAAATTCCTTTAAGATTCTACACATTCTTACAATACCTGATTTTTTATCATTAAAAACACACAATTGTAACAGTCATGTTTGAAGGCTATGATAATGCAGTTTGGTAGAAAAACAGAGTTGGATATGAGACATAATAAACAGAATAAATGATAATATAGAAAGATTTTAATAATTATTATAAATTATTTACCAACATAATATATCAAACCAGGTGTTATGTTCTTTGAATTTTCGAGGTAGACCTCATTTTCAGAAAGACATAAATAAGTATATACAACAATGCAGTTGGAGTAGGTTTATCATTTTATTTACTTATGAAGATAAGATCTACCTTGAAAATTCAAAGAACATAACACGACTGATACCATCCTGGTTCAACACATTGGTAAATAATTAATAAACATTTTTGAAATAATTAACTAAAATGATACATATTTTATGTGTGTTACAGATACCATTTCATCTATTCTTACGCTTCTGTGCATCCATACATATTTATTTTCCATCAAAATTTTAAATCTGCATATTACAGTTCCTTTAAATTTACCAACATTCTTGAAATCAACCATTTATTAAACATTAACTATACTAAATACTTAAATCGCCAAAATTACACCTTTCTAAATTCCTAAGCTTGCAAATATAAATACTTTCTACCTCAACAGAATATAGACAGACATTTCTGTAATAATGATTTTCTTATCAACTATTAAGTGACAGGTGCATGAATTTAATGAGGTCAAACATCACGTGACTTAACTTTGGCTGCAAGCCAAGATGTTGGGAAAAACCAACTCCCCTTAAAAAGGGGAGTGTCCAAATGAATAGCATTGTTTCCCCCGCATTGATCAAAGCTCATTGCTTTTCTGGACCTCCTGGTATGAGTGCCACAGAGTTTCATTGTCTCTGGATTCAGTTTTGCATATGTACGGAAAAGCCGAACAAACACGTGGAGATTTTTTAAAAAATTGCAAAAATAGCGTGTAAAAGTCGCCCAAATTAAAGATACACATGACCTTGTTTCGTGAATCATAGATATTATAATCTAGGTAGCATATAAAAAGTTCTAAGCAATAGCTATTCAGCAAATGAGGTCAATGATCAGGTTTGTTTGTTATAAGCGAAGTAAAAAAAGAAAACAAAAACGAACATTAAAACATTTAGGGGGGGTAATCAAAACATCGAGAAAAAAAACAAAAAAAACTAATGTAAGGAAACGAACGATGTTAAATGTAAAAATCGAAAAAAACAAAAAGAAAACAGAAAAACGAACGTTAAAACAAAAAATAAAAACACGTGAAAAATGGCTTAAATAAGCCTGTTTCGATATTAAAACTTAAAAAATCAGTGGGCACCCGGGTGTTTTTGGGTGTGTGGTCGAGGGTGGATAAGCGAAGTAAAAAAAACAAAACAAAAAAAAACAGAAAAACAAACGTTACGTGAAAAATGGCTTAAATAACACTGGTTCAATATTTAAATTTAAAAAAAAAAAAAAAAAAAAAAAAAAAAAAAAAAAAAAAAAAAAATCGCAAAAAAAAAAGACATCTCACACCATGATTCGAACCCAAAACGTTTAGATAATGACTCAACGCGCTAACCAACTGAGCTAACGCGACATACATGAAATTTAGTCAGTTCTCCAACTATTTAAAGTAAATCAGTTTATGACGTCATCTGACGCATACGTAAAACCGGTCGTAATCACGAGAGGACGGTTTTTGTTGACACCCCCCCTGTCGAAAATTGTCGATTTTGGAGTGAAAAAATTAGCGTTTTTGGCCAATTTTTCGGGCGAAGGATGGGGCTTCAATATGATACCGAGTTTGTGAATTTTCGTTGTGTCTGTCAAAAGTTTTAGCGGATACACAAACACACATACAAGCATACATACATTTTCGCTTTTATATATACATATATATATATATATAGACTAGCGGGGGTACCTGGTGTTGCCCGGGTGTTTAGAGGTCCGCGTGTATTGGGGGTGGGGGGGATGAATCAAAACAAAAGAATAAGCGAAGTAAGAACCCTGTTTAAATATATATATATAAAAAAAAAAAATCGTTGCCTGGGTGTTTGTGTTGGGGGTGGGGGCTTAAACAAAAAAGAAAAAAAAAAAAAAAAAAAAAAGAAAACAGTTTTGGTAAGTAGTTAGGATCGAACCCGAAGCCTTGAGGCGAAGGTGGAAAAAAAAGTGTGCCAAAAACCTAACACATTACCCGCTCGGCCAACAAAGAGCAACTGAAACACGTTTGAATTTATTTAAGTATTAAAAACAGAACTGACACGTGCCCGCAATAAAAGTTTACTCTGCTGCTTCTATTTGCCCTCATTAATGAGGTCAAATAGAAATAGCGGACTTAACTTTTGCTGCGGGGCAGCTTTTGGGTTTGTTTACCCAACTTTGGCTGGTTGTTTCCCCAAGATGGGGGGGGGTAACCAGCTCCCAATTGTCCAGATTGAATAGCAATTGTCTGATATAAGGAGTTTGGCCCCACGTTGATCAAAGCTGATTGCTTCTGGACGTTCCCTGGTGCGATTGCTGGGAACAGCGCCTTAGCTTTGAATTAGTTTCGGTTTTATACAAAAGAGCTGAACGAACACAAGACAGGCTGAAATAGCAATAATTTTGTAAAAATCGACGTAAATAAATCTAGATGCAACGCATATTCGCAAATCATACATATTATGATCTAGGGGCTATATAAACAGTTCTAAACGATAGTAAGCCCCCCCCCCCCGGACCGTCGGTGAAAAAAGCCTTTTTGAGACATACAAAAAATGCGAGTGCGCATTTGCTTTTTATATAGATATATATATAGATTTTATATATAGACTAGCGGGGGGTACCCGGCGATGCCCGGGTGTTTTGAGGTGCGTTTAGTTTTGGGTAAATCCAAACTCCCGGGGGGGGGGTAAAAAAAAAAAGTTTTGGTAGGTGAGTATGAGGATCGAACCCTTGAGGCAAAGTTGAAAATTAAAGTGTTAAAATAAAACGTGCAACGCTAACCACTGGGCCACCGCAACATGCAAAGGAATACGTTTGAATTTACTTATTTAACTATTTACAGGTGGCAGCAATAAAAGTTAACTCCGCTGCTCCTATTTGACCTAATTATTGACGTTAAATAGAACAGTTAACTTGGGTTTGTTTACCCCACTTTGACAGATGTTGGGGAGGGGGAAACCAGCTCCCCACTTTCCAGACTGATTAGCAACTGTCTGATATAAGAGGACTTTGTCCCCACATTGATCAAAGCTGATTGCTTCTGGACGTTTCCCGGCGCCAGAACACGTTAACTTTGAATTAGTTTCGCTTTTTATACGAAAAAGCCCAATCAACACGCGAGAAGCCAAAATAGCAATAATTTTGTAAAAATCGATGTAAATAAATCTATATGCTATGCGCTTTCCTAAATCCTAGATATTATTATATAGGACCTATATAAACAGTTGTAAGCGATAGTAACGACCCCGGGAGCGTGTGCGAAAGAAGCCTTTGCGAGACATACACGAAATGGTCACACACATTTTGCCTTTTATATATATAGCTATATAGATTATATATATATATATAGATATAGATTTTATATATAGATTACTTTTTAAAAAATACCTCGCTCTCCAAAATAAAATTGCATAGCTAATTATTTTCTTTTTATTCCTTCACCTCACACTTTTACTCTTTTTAAAAAATCTTTTTTTATTAATACTTACATATTAATAGGGGGAGGCAGATCTATTAATTTTGTGAGTCTGTCCATTACAAAATTTTGTTTATTAAGTAGACCAGGACTTAAAATCCGGCTCTTAAACTCTTATTATAAATTTGAAATTAATAATAATATTGGATCCCTAAGTTTTCTCAAATAATCAACAAACACAGATCCCACAAGTTATAAGTATGCTTAGGAAGCAAACCTTTCTTTTAAACATGTTTCATTGTATAAGGTAGGTACGTAACTCTTCAATCTTCTTTTTCAATAACTCATTAGAGAGTAGAAAGTAGACCTTGGATTTACTTCAGTGGTGTAGCTAGAGTAAACGTCACCCCACTGACACTGTCACCTCTCCTTTGCTGTCAACCGACCCCCCCACCCCCAGATACGACACATATATAGTGCCCTGCAAAAGTTTACCATGCACATTTGAAACTGTCAGTATTTGTATTTCTAGCTTCCAAATGGTAATGAAACTTTTTCTTAGATAGGAACAGTGGGAAATATAAAAAATAATTTAACACAACGCGAAAAGAAAACTCAATAATGCAAAAGTTTACAACACATTTACAAAATAATATCTAGTATTTTGTAACATAACCATTATTGTTGATACTTGCAGACGTTTTGAGTAATCTCCTACGAACTTCTTACATGTGTCTTGTGTTATTTTATTCCATTCTCCCACACAAAATCTCTCCAATGCTTTCAGATTTGAAGGTTCTCTTCTATGGACCCGTAATTTCAATTCTCCCCATAAATTCTCTAAAGGGTTGAGATCGAGAGATTGATTTGGCCACTTCAAAACATTCACTTAATTTTAATTAAACCAATTTTGTGCGAGTTTCGCAGTGTGTTTTTGGATCGTTATCTTGTTGAAAGATCCAGTCTGATTCTAATTTGAGCAACTTCACTTTCTTTAAGGTTTTTTCTCCAAGAGACTCCTATAAAGTGCTCCATTCATTTCTCATTTTATTATTTCCACTTTTTCTACGCCCCCTGCACTAAAACAACCCTGGATCATAATGGATCCTCCTCCAAATTTTATTGTTGGAATGGTGTTTTTTGACTGGTATTCAGTACCTTTTTTTATTCAAACTGTCGATGTTTTTGGAGTGCCAAACAAGTCTGACCCAAGCACGTCATGCCAAAACTCTAGAGGCTTGCTTGCATACTCATTTGCAAAATCAAGCCAAGCACAAACATGCTTTGGCTTAAGGGGAGTTTTCCTTGCTAATCTTGAGATGTCTTTTAAGGTGAAGGGTTCTACTGATTGTGTCCTTGCTAACCTTAATTTATTGTTTTCTAAGTCCTTCTCCTGCTCTCCAAGAGTAATTCTAGGCGAATTCATAACCTTCCTTGTTAACAACCTTTGAGCATGTTTGGTGATTTTTCAAGGACGACCTGATCTGGCCAAATGAAGGGTTGATTTGTGAGATTTCCAGTGCCGAATTATTGTTCCAACAGAATTCAATGGAACCATTAACTTTTTGGATATTGTTCTATATCCCAATTCACTTTGATGAAAATTTACAATTCGTTTTCTGAGCTCTTGACCAATCTGTTTATTCTTTCCCATGATGTGGTTGCTTACAATACGTTTATTAGATAAAGAATGACGCAATACTTTTACTAATTGCTTACTTTGATGTCTATTTGTTGTGGGGTTCAGTTGGATCCACAAGAGCAACATGGGAAAAACATGTATGTGGTTTACAAGTGCATTAAGGAAAAGTACAAGGATATAGAGAGAGATAAAGAGAACAATAGTAGTTGCAGGTATTAGTAAGATCTCGCTTCCCCGAGGTACAATATCCGTTGAAATCTCGCTCCACCGTACCAGCCTTAGGAGCTGATTATATAGGATCTGGACAAGTCCATTATGGTGTGAGATCCGGTCTCACAACACAATTGCATATTCCTGAACATTCTAGAAGCTTCTAAGCATTTTACCATGATAAACTGTCATAAAATTTTTGAGAAATCTAATGAATTTGATATCTATTATAAACATTTGTGGTGCTAATTATTGAGTTTTCTCTGTGTTTTGTTAAATTGTTATATTTTATTTTTCCCACTGTTCCTATTTTAGTTTCAATACATTTTCTATGTTTATAAAAAGTTTCATTACCATTTGGAAGCTAGAAATACAAAAACTGACAGTTTCAAATGTGTATTGTAAACTTTTGCGGGGCACTATATATATAACCATTTAATTCTTTTTCCAATTATATTTCACAGTTAAAAGAAAATGAAATGAGTTTCATCAAATGATTTCAAATGAATTACTATTCAAAACTACAAAAAATACAGGGTCAAGAATTTTCAATAAACATCGGCAAAAATATTCTTCAGTTACTAATTAAAAAAAAAAAAAAAAAAAAAAAAATGTAAGAGTTTCTAATATTTTTGAAAAGATTAAAAACTTTACATAATATATATGATAAATAAATCCTATTTTCAGACGATTTTCACACCTTAGCCTGGCTGAAAAATTTTGTTGGGGTGACATTGTGTCACCCCTCTTTTGCTGTCACCCGGGCTGGACCGCCCCCCTTCTTCCCCCCTCTAGCTACGCCACTGCATGTAGGAATACAAAAAGTCTTAGAAAAGATTAAAAACTTCAAAAACTTTACATATGTGATAAATAAATCCTATTTTCAGACTATTTTCGCACCTTAGTCTGGCTGAAAAATTTTGTTGGGGTGACATTGTGTCACCCCCTCTTTTGCTGTCACCAGAGGTGGATCCCTCCCTCTCCTAGCTACGCCACTGGTTTACTTTCAGCAATTTCATAACTCTTCTATCTGGTCCTTTAGTCCCCATATTCCATGAACAGGATTTCTAACAAAATAATTTCTGTTTTCCGAATTGGAGGAATGGTATGCGAAGATTTTCAGTTCTCTCACCGTATTTATCATCATCCAACTGGCATTCTATTCATCTTGTTAATCTATAATGTAAATCTCACCTGTCTGTTTAAATGTATGTATGTATGTCTGTCTAAAACTTTCGAAATAGGCGACGGATTTTAACGAGATCAGTATCGTTTTGAAGCTCGACACTTCGAACGACAAATATCGAAAAATTAGCCAAAAACATTAATTCCTTCACCCTTAACTGGGCAGTTTTATTAAGGAAGGGTGGATTTTTTCACTGACATTTTTTGCAAGTCATTCAACCCTCACGTTCATGACGTTGCTTAAAATGTATTATTTCGACCACCTGTGATGTCACAACCATGGTAGGCACATCGGTAAGACAGTTTTTTTCTTCACCTCTTTTTCCTCTGGCACGTTATGGGTTCAAGCCTGCTTACTACTCCTATTTTTTTTTTTTTTGTGCTCGCAATTTTCCTCTTTTTTTGCTCAACCAACACCCTTACACCCTTCGCGTCACGGGTCCGAGCCTGTCTGCCTATTACATTTTTTTTTTTTTTTTGCTCAACACACACCTCCAAGCACCCCGGCAACGCCGGGCACCCAGGCTAGTCATTCTATATTTTTGGACACTGAGTAAAAGTTGAACGAAAAGTTATTAAGAATGACAGCATAAAAGGGAGACTCAAAACAATTGTTATATGAAGAACTGCAGTATGGTAAACATTCGAGACGAGATGATGTTTCTGACAAAGTGAGGAGAATTGCCTTTTGTTTTTAAACTACCAATTTATTCATCTCCTTCACTTTTATCCTCAAGTGTTTTTGCCTTAATAATTAATGGCTGTTTAGTAAAAGAAAAAAAAAAGAAATTTTTCACCTTTACTGATGTATTCTTAAAAATTAAACTTCCAATCTATATTTCTATCTTTACATTTCCATTAATCAGTATGTTTGGCTTGAGATTCAGAATTTTGAAATTTTATAACATTTGACTAAGAATTTTTTTCCAGTAAAGTTTCTTCAGTCACATTATTTATAGCACTGGAATTGTTAAAATGTATAGGCGTATTTTTTATTAAATATTTGTGAATTCATGATGAACGAGGACAGAAAAGATGAATTGTGGTATCAGAACAGATACTACACTTTTCCCCTAGGCAGAAATCCCAGGAATGAATCTTTTATTGTAATTTGCCTCTTGATACTTCATTCCTTTATATGATTAGGAGAGAGGTGAACAGAATCATTTGCTTAACACAAATTAGAATACCCATCCCAGGATAGGTAAAATAACTTCCGTGTACAGAACAGACTTGCACCATTTTTATGTCTCCTTACAAAGATCTGATGATGATATTAAATTTCATGCCTAGAATCCTTATTCTAATTTTGATCAAAATCCATCGCATGGTTTTGATTATAGAAAATGTCTAAAATTTAAGACTCCATTTTCAAAGGTCTTAAGAAACTGAAATTCGCACTAACAGAGTTCAATTCGCACTAACAGAGTTCAAGATGATTATGTAAGGGAGATAATTAGCATCACCTAAGCAAAAATAAGCATTTTTTGGAAGAGATAATTTGAGACGCTAAAGTAATTGATCGAACAATGAAACAACTAAAAAAAAGACGAGCATAGTCCCGGAAATTGCCTAGGCAGTTTATGAAAAAGAAATCCATATATCTATAAAGAGGTCAAAGCGAAATTGCCTGTCTGCGTGTGTACATTTCCCTACTAAATTAAGCTGTCAATTTTTAGTCTACAGACTCGAGATTTGACATAAGCGCAATGGAGATTTTGGAAAATCTTTTTAATCAGTTTCCAGCCAGAAATTTGGCTGTCAAGGGGTCAAAGTTCAATGATTTGACTTTTCAAAACGCTACCAAACTCCTCCGCACAAATTTGGGTTTAAACACTTGAAATTTTAGATGTATGTTATCTATATATATATATATATATACATGCACATAAAGTTATGAACAGTACACAGAGCCCAAGCAAAGCTGGGTTGAACTGCTAGTACAAGTAAAAAAATCATATCCTTTTGAAATTGAAAAATAAATTTGTGAGCGCAAATATAAATATTAACAAAATTCAATACATGAATACATAAATCATGTTTCATTGGTCGATTGAAAAAAAAAAATGCTTTTGCTAAGTAGATGCTAATTAACTCCCTTACATAATCGTGTCAATCTGTTAGCACCTTGAAATTCAGGGAATCTTGTTTAATTGGTATCTAATGATTTGATCAAATTAAATGCAAACACAAAATTTTTACATCATAGATGGCGTTTGTATATCCCCTTAAAAAAAAAAAAAAAAAAAAAAAAAGAAATTTTTAAATGCCTCAAAGAAATTGAAATTTGGAGAATATTTAATTGATATATTTATACTTATTGTTAAAATATCACAAAAATCAGAGGTATATGAATTTTTACAAAGGGACTCCTACCCTTTTTGCAAAGACTAAAACTAAATATAGCCCACATAAACACTCCTTATGACTAGCAGCTGTGTTCCAAAATTCATAATGATCGGTTGTAACCCCTACAGGGCTGGAACAAATGCACAGGCTTGAAATAAACGTGCACCTGGCTCCAATCCCCGTGGCATCACCTTTACCTCTGTCGAGTGATAGGATTTGCTCCCGTCGCTGTGATTCATTTACTGGTCTCAATCTTGGTCCAGCTTCCAAACTGCGTCAACAGGGCCAATCTAAAATAGACTGCATTTCTATACAACAGCGTTTTACAAACAAGACAAAAGGATTAATTTTTTTTCTCAACACAAAATAATTATTGCACGAAAGTTTCAAGTTAGTATGTTTATAAGGCGTTAGTAACTTCGTACAATTTATAGGTGCCCGCAGCCGTTCGCTAACAAAGTTCCTCGTTTGTTTATCGTTGATGTAGACTTTGAAAGAAAATCAACTTGGAAAAAAAAAACCCGTGGCAAGTCCCAACCAGAAGTGCAACAGGAAGGGGTCGCCGAAGGAGACACATGGCAGTACATGTCGTTCAGATGTCTTTGCTTTTCGTTATATTGGAATTGGTTAGCTGTAACTCCGCATTCTCAATATGGGTCCCAAATGGTCATCAGCCAATTGGAAGCCGTCCCTTTGTCTTTTGCCCTTCACTAGGTCCAGTCACGTTCCATTTCCCAAAAAAGATGGGAGGGGGGGGTCATTTTGATTATTTATTAACAGATTCTTTTTTTCCATCATCATCACTGTTACATCCAACAATGTGAAATCTCCTGGACTCGTGTCAAAAGAACCACACAGAAAACCGACCACTTCTTGACCTAACAGCAAGACTATCCGGTGTTGCCCGGTGCACCATCTGGTCACAGGTTAATTACTTTAAAGGCGAATCTTGTACATATAAACATATACAAACGGTGAAGAAAACCATGAATGTCAATGACAAAAACGTGATTAATAATTTTTTTTTTCTTAATTTTCTTATCAGTTTATTCAAGCTGGGGATGGGGCATACCACATTACCCACTAACTCAGATATTCCAATCAAAAGATCTTTTTAAAATTCTGACCGTTCCTTTAAAGGCAATTGTTTGAATCTCTAACATTTGGTTCACCGGTTATATGCTTGCCAATCAGAAATGAATTTCAATATGAACTATGTACATTCATTTACATATATTGATGCTGATAGGTTTATAATGTAGCGAGTCTCCAAGTATCACATGTGGTCATTTGAAGGAGTCTCTGAAAGATTCAATAGAGTTCCAACTAAAGTAATCTTATCAATACACTAGCAGGCGGCCTAGCGTTGCCCGATCGTAAAATACACTTAAATATAATATTTTAATTTATGCAGATTTCATCTTTATTATTATAGCGGCAATACTCTATTGATTATTATATTGTAATCAATATCTACTGGTGCTAATATTTTTAATATTTATAATTATACAAAATTTAAACCATGTCGGCCAAGTAGTTTCTGAGAAAAAGTGAAATGAACAGACAGACAAACTAAAAGAAATATAATATATATAGATATATATATGTGTGTGTCCTTAAATAGTCAAGCAGGCAAGTTTTCATGGCTTGAGTCAATATAATAGGTCATTTGCTGATATGAATAGTCATGCGACAGGCTGCAATCAGAATAACAATGGGAATGACTGCTATGAAGAAAACATTTATCTAAAATGGAAATTTCTTACAACCTGGTTAAGCAGGTTGTTCAAAAGCCAACGTTAATTGCCGCAACAATTGTGAAATATTTTGTACTAGGAGAATCTTATCGAAATAAAAGAAAATTTGTTTACCCATTATACGGGGTGGAACAATAAAGTTGTCGCCCTAAAGAAAACACTACAGCCTTATTTTAAAGCTTTTATTGAAAAAAAAAATCAATTCAAATAACTTGATTATGTAGTAGAGCCAACATCTATTCAATGTAGCTGCCTTCAGCCTCAATCAACACCTTGATATGGGGCCGGAACTGGGAGCACGCCTTTTCCACAAGCACCTGCGGGAGATGAGCGAATACTCGGCAGATGACGGTGATTAAGATGGCTTTGGTGTTGTGATAGGTCATGTTGATGAGGTTTTCAACGTATGACCAAACAAAGTAGCCCAGCGGGTTCAGGTCAGAGGAGGAGAAAGGCCAGTCAGAGAAGGGTACAAAGTCGTAGCACTCTTTCTTAAGCCAAGCCTGGGTATCTTTGAACTTGTGAACCAGTGCCGAGTCCTGCTGCCACACTCAGGGTCTGCCAGCAATCACCTGATTGCATCAGGGGGTTCACCACACTCTTCAGCACATCCAGATACACTTTGGTGTTGACTTTCAAGCCAACTTCAAAGATATAATGTGGCTTTCACTTGAAACCACACCAAAGACCATAACCGTGGCCAGAAACTTTGTTTTCATCAAACGGAAATGGAATCATGTTGTCTTTTCTAGGGCGACAATTTTATCATTCTATCCTGTAGAAAGTTGACAAAAAATTAAAATTAGTTTCAATAAGGATTAAAATGTTTCATCAAACCATTCAAGTTTTCCTTCATTACATGTGGGATCACTAAGGTTCAAATTAGTGACTGAGAAGAGGAGACAGAGTGAAGTAGATAAAAATAAGTGTCTTTTGAATAGATGCATTTACGTCATGTGTCACAAAAATGAGGTTTTACTCATATTGAACCTCCCCTCTAAAAAAATAGAAAAAAAAAAAAAAAAAAAACTAAAAAAGTTTCAAACAAGTTGGATACAAAAAAGTAAAAAAATTTGACTTTTGAATTTTTTAAAAAGACTAGTGCATTCGCGTGAACTTCAATCTATATATGCTTGGTAAAATCCTAAATTATTGAATTTATCATTATGAATCATCGAATATGTACTCTAGGAAACAGAGTGAGTAACATTGGGATATTAGTTAATTTTTGTTTTGCAAGGTTTACATCAAAACCTTACCCCCACCCCAAGAACAAAAAAAAAAAAAAAAAAAAAAAAAAAAAAACTTAAAACTAATGCTATATCTATTGCTTACACCTATATATAAATGATGGGTATTTTTCTAATAAACCAATAAAATTCTGCCATTTTTTTTTTTTTTTTTTTTTTTTTTTAAATACCACTAATAAATGCTAGTTTTTACTAAAAAAAGTCAACTTATCAAGATTAAAAGCCACTCAAATATAAGGGTTAATGACTATTCTTAGGTTCGGCACCTAACATGCTTCTACACTAGCAGACATTGATAGAAATTTAAACAGCATTAAAAAAAAAAGGGGGGGGGCCTGAACAAGAATCATCCCCTCCCCTAATTTTTAAAGTATGTTTTAGTATGTAGTATAGTTTTCAAGGGTGGGATGTTTATTGCGAAAGCCGTTCTTAACATAGGGAGGTTGGGGGTGTTTATACTATGCTGAGTTAGGTCATAAAAAAAAATACCAACTAATCAAAAATGGTAAAACAAAATGTTTTTATAAACTTTAAAAATTAGGGTACAATGTTTTATTTTAAATTGATCAATTTTCTTAGGGCAATTCTCTAAACTTTACAAAGTAAGGTATAAAAATTTTAATTTAATCTAAAAATTACGTTGGATTTATTTTACATTATGTACATTTTCTTACAATTAAAAAAAAAAAAATTTATTATTAAGCAATTAATGATCTATCTATTCTATTATATAAGAGGAACTTTGTGTATCTGTGTCCGAGTTCGTTCCCCATGGACTCGAAAACGGCTGGGTCAAGTTTTATGAAATTTAACATGAAGGTGCTTTATGTGCCTGGCAGTATTCTTAGATAGGTTTTGTGTCAGAATATCTTTGATGATAATCAATAATCGAAATAATCTGATGAAAGAAGGAACAGGCGATTTTGATTAAAGTTAACACCTTACACAGCCTAACATCACAAGTGCATTTGAGAAGTTTTATTACCACACAAGCCAAAAGGCCTGACGTAAAATCAACAGTAGGTTCTTTGAGATGACAAGGGCGCGTTCGAAATGAATGTTTCTATTTTAAGCACAATTGAAGTATGATACTTGACTTTTGCACTTTAATGCAAGCCATTATACGTAAAATAATTTTATAAAAATCAACAGTGGGTTCTCCACAGTGCAATGGAGACTACAGTATATTGCGAACTTAAGTCACTGCGAGAAGCATGTGAAGCTTTCTCCAGGTGCATTGCGATGGGTCCCCAATTAAAGCAGACAATTAATCGATTTGATTGAAAAATGATTTATTTCATCAATTTCAATGACAATAAAAATATACGAACATGAAACATTTGTTGATCATCATTCAATCCCGGGCAACGTCAGGTCACCCTGCTAGTATAGATAAATAATTTTCCACTAAAGTTTTTAAAAGTTTGTCTTACAAAATGTAATTGAGGCTGTTGCACATATTCATACCAATTTTGATGGATGTGTTCAACGATTCGTTTGACAAGGGTTCCATCCTAGGTCAAGTCACTAAAGGAGTAATCACATTGCTGATGAAGAGAGACAGACACGGTGAGGAAGAACTAGATGACTACAGGCGCATAACTCTGCTTAACAGAGTTAAAGATTTTAGCCAAAATCCTATCGAATCATGCATGTTGTTATCGGAGACTTGCTCAAATCCGAGCAAAATTATGCTGTGAAGGAGAGATTGATTCAGAACAACTTGCACCCGATCCAAATGATCCTAGAGGGAAGGGTAGAAAATGTGAAAGCTGCGCTGATTAACTTGGATCCGTCCAAAGCTTTCAACAAGGTCAACCATTGTTTCCTGCCATCTGTTTTAGAGACCTACGGTTTTAAACTGAACTTCTGCAAATAGATCTCCGTACTGTACATGTGCTGATGACAGTAGTACAGGTTAACGGAAAATGATAAAATCTTCCTCCATCTCCTGGTCAGTGCTGCCGGTTGTTGCCCCGGCTTTCCATCCTTGCATTGGAGTTGCTACTTTGCAGGCTGAGGCATATGGAAGCACAACGCAAAGACGGTGATGTCATCGGCGAATATGGAGAATCTGGCTGGCACTCCATCGGGCAAAGCGATTCTACAAAAGACTGAACTTGTCTTTTGTAGAATCGCTTTGCCCGATGGAGTGCCAGCCAGATTCTCCATATTTGCCGATGACATCACCGTCTTTGCGTCATACTTCCAAAACATTGAGATGGTGGCAGAGGTGCTCTCACATTCCAAAACAATCACAGGGGCCAAAATCAACTGCAGTAAGTCGGTTGGTCTGTGGTTAGGCGCCTGGAGCAGTATCACCATCCTTCCAACTCCTTTCAGCTGGATGGATGGCCCAGTTTAAATCCTTGGCGTGTAGTTCAAGCTGGGCCTTCAGCTCAAAAAGAATTGGTTGGAGGTACAGTCAAATGTCGATAGACTCCTGGCTTTGAAGGAAACTTTTCTTAAAGAGTAGAGCAGAGATGTATGCCAGGTACATCTCTCTCATCCTCTATTAACCGGCTGTACTTTCTCTGTCTGCGAAGTACTTAAAGCACATTGTGCCCAGAATGCCAAATACGGAAATAAATTCAATATCTTGACTAAAACTGATAGTCTGATAATGGTTATAACGATAATGGCATATGGGGGGGGGGAGATATCACTGTTTTAATGATCGTCTTGTAGTGGTTGATGGCGTATTAGAAGCGGAATGGAATTCTCTTGGTGATAGAAAAATTCAAAAATTCACAATTTTGGGAAAGGCTCAAATTACCTATACTATAAGCATTGCATAATAATGATTTCATTATTTTATTGTTTTTGAAATGCTACATAAACTGTTTTGTTGAAGTAATGAGAGTTTTGACATCATCCTTTTATCAATAATTATAGGAAAATGGAACTAAGCAAGAAAGATACACTTCAGCTCTATCTGCAGTATACCAAGCGTTTACTAGCAACAACTACTAAAATGGAAAAAGATGATGTTGCTGCTCTAAAAGTAATCAAAGAGCAATCCAGCACAATTTTTTCAGGTTGATTGAAGGCAAACCTGGAAATAAAACAACTGAATGTGTTATGGAGGAATGGGAATCATCTTACTCCACTGCACTATCATCTTTAACCACACCATCTCATGACGAAAAACCAAAGAAAGGAAGACTCAGTCTTAGTGACCAACCATACAAGAAGAAAAAATAACTACTGTTGAGAGAAATGGTTGAAATAGTTGAGAGGTTTTTTCCAGGAACAAAACATTTCCAAAGAATACGCTCTTAGAATAACTATAAATGAGTGTCATCATACTTGGCATATTTCGGACAATCTTACTAAATGCACAATTCCAGTTGTTGATGCTACGGCCGTCCTTTACAATGTAAAACTCTGAACCAAATGATAAGAATTGCATGTTTAAAACATGGTGAAGTATTCCCCATTAGAAATGACATTGACAAGTTCAAGGTGTTGTTTCATCCAGGGATAACCAGCTGCCAGCTCAAATCATCTGTCAACATCACTTTTCTCCCCAATCAAACACTTCATTGCTCCTATCAATCCCAAACATCCTTGCCTACTAAAGATATCCTACAGCATCCACAATGTTGGGTAGCCGTGGAATAGTGTTTCTGGTCGTAGCAAAAATGGTAGTGTGGACATTGCATCTGAATGAGAACTGGGAGAGGGGGGGATAAATCTTTTGCTGATCAGGATCTGATTGCATTTTTCAATTGAAGGTCAAGATCAGATGTGATAAAAAAGATTACATCCTGTGGCTTTTGAACGAAGATGAAGAAAAGCAACAAATTTGTGTGCTCGTAGAAGAGTCAAGTTTGAGTATGTGTTCCCTGTCTGAGCATGGCGCACACGGTTCCTGGTCCTGTCAGACCCTAGACCCTTTAAGGTAAGCCTTTTCAGCTAGGCGAGTGAATGCCCCCTCCCCCTTCCTGATAGGAAGTCTCCAAGACGCCCACCCTCATTTCTTCTTTTCACATTTTCATCTCGGAAGTACATTACATACTTCCTAACTCCCATCAAGACAGAAAAAAGTGGGTGGTTTACCATTTAGAAAGGGTTGAGAGGGTCTTACTAACATCTGTTTGAATTTTTTGTTTTTCCTCACCCCACACCAATGAAATTATTTTAATAAAAACAATTTATGCATGTTCATATTTGATTTAAAAAAAAAAAAAAAAAAAAGATTAAAGAATCCTAAGTAGGACAGTCCCCGAGTGAATGAGTTATGGTGAATGAAAATTCTAGTTAGGAAAATGATAGACATATATAAGGTACAGTGACAAGGATGACTATAGACCTGTCCCCCTCTTCAACACTTTTGAATGGCCTAGTGCCTAATTTATTTTTGTATTTTTCAGAAATAAATAAATTTTTCAAAGTTATCCTTGTTAAAAGATAATGCATGTAAAAAAAAAAAAAAAAAAAAAAAATACTTCATTAATTACACAAAATAAAAGGGATAAAGGGGTCAGGATTCATCCCTGATATCAATTTGGCATAAAAGTTGGAGTAAATATTAAAAAAAAAATAATTTGGATAAATAACGACCATTTAGGGATATTTTTATAGGATTAAGGGAGCATGTGAAAATTAATTTTTTTAGAAATAAAAAAGGCAATAGAAAAAAAATAGGACTATAAAAATCCAGAGTTTTTAAATCAATAAAATAGATATTTAAACAAAATTATAATACCTATTTATTTGCCTCCTAATGAAGTCGGTTTTTTATATGGAGATTATAAAAAAAAAAAAAACACTCAGTCTAGAAGAGTCTTGCCCTCATTGGCAGAGTATAGAACAGATACTACACTTTACCCCAAGCCAGAAGATTATAACTTTAAAAAAAACAAAAAAAAACATGGTTGTTGTCAAGTTTCAATTTATTATCCCCCAAAAAATGCACAGACATTTTGTTCTAGTTTTTTTTTTTTTTAGTGGAGTTCAAAGTTCATTTTTTAAACAATCAAGATAACCTAAAATCTTTGTTTCACATTGCACGTCAGTTGGTCCGATGCAGATGTATATACTAAATGACGCATTCTAAACATTTTTGTCATTCAATTGTTTTTAAAGTTTTGGTTGTACTGCAATATTGGAATATTTCACTTTTTAGTTTTAATTTTAGATTAAATTGATTTGTCCTAAATATTTTTTTCCACAAGTAAAAATGTACTTTGATTTTTAACATGTATATTACTTCACTTTTAATCAAAAATGATTAAACATTTTTATTTTGAACAACTTTCTATCAATTTACTCATATCTTAACCAGGGTGGCAAAGTCGGGAAGTATACTGTTCAAATCAGTCTGCTAGGATTCCACAAATTCAGTTTCTCATTTTAAGATCTTCCAATATTCAGTAATAACTGCATTCTTGCAAATCCAACTTAGACTCCTTTTAAAACGTCCGACTCCATAACCTTTGTTTTAACCCCTTAGCTTTTAACTTCCATTAAAAGCTGTATATTATATTTTTAGGTACTTATGCAAAATACAGACTGTGCTGCAATAATAACATTATTTAGAAACCCGTGTTTTTTAAAACTATTTTCTACTTTCACGTAAAAAAAAAAAAAAAAAAAAAAAAAAAAAATAGCACAGTTCATATTCTGCGCAAGTACCCATTTTTAAAAAGATATTTTTAATGAAAATGTGAAATGATCGCTTGTGCTTAAAATGTAACAGAGCGCATATAAGCACGTATGAAAATAGATTCCATGAACAAAGCTTCTTAGAAGTGCACGCTTGTGGAACTCTCTCCCGTTTGCCTGTTTCCCACCTGACTACAACTTTGATGTCTTCAAGTCCAACAAACAAATTCCTGATGAATCGCCCCCTTAAGTAAGACACTTTATCAAATCTCCAATACTAACGATTACTACGACACTATCCCATTGATTACTGTTCACGCAATAACCCTTATCCCCGAATGGCTTCCGGGCCTTGATAAGTGGTGACCTCCATGTAAAAAAAACAAAACAAAAAAAAAAGCAGCAGCAGTGAAGAATGGATGGCAAACGATTGTATGAGCAGCAAGATTAGTGTTTGAACACGTATGCAAATTGGCAAGTATGCTCGGGCTTGCGTCTGAAGAAAAAAAAAAAAAGAAAAAAAAAAAGGACACCACGTGGTCAAGAGAAACACAGTAAGAACTGAAGAAGCCAGACGTGAAAAGTGAAGGCGAGAATGGGTTTGCTGTGGCTGGTGTGCGGTCGGAAGAAAGAGAAATACCAACCAAGTTAGATGGACATGTGGCAGCAGGAGACTTTTTAAGTGATGTTAAGATCGTAATAAACGCTTTTGTTAAAAGAAACATGCCGACCTGAATTTATTTATTCAGCACTAGCGGGGGTACCCAGCGTTGCCTGGGTGTTTGGAGGTGTAAAAAAAAAAAAAAAATGTTAGTAGGGAACCCATGATGAACACGAAGGTGGAAAAGAAAGTGAAAGAAAACGTGACATTTTTACCGCTGCACTACAAGGCCATAGGAAGTGAAAAGCGTTCAAATTAAGCGATGTCAATCACAAAGTTGACTTGCTAAGTGAGGCGCAGAAATGAATGTTGGCTGAAGGCCAGTTCAGCTTTCCGCCATTTCATTTATTTGTTTCCCTAGGATGTTGGGGAAACAAAGCTCCCCAGGAAAAGGGGGAACTCGCAAATGAATAGCAATTGTCTGATACGAAGGGCTTTTCCCCACATTGATCAAAGCTAATTGCTTTCTAGACGTGCCGGCTACAAAGGCCAGTGAGCCAATTTTGTTAAATTCAGTTTCGCTTTATTTACACGAAAAAGTCGAACAAACACGCGAGAGGAAGAAATAGCGTGAATTTTATAAGTCGATGTAAATAAATGTAGATAGGACGTCCCTTCGCAAATCGTAGATATTATAATCTAGGGAGCATATAAAAAGTTCTAAAAAAATTAAAGAGAATTTTATTTTTTGGACAAGAAATACAATTAAAAAATTATCAATTTTACCTTTTCTCTACAAATTCAATGTAAAATAAATGGTTGCATTATTTTCGATAAAGATCTTTATCAAAAAATAATCTATTTAAAAAATTTCAGAAGTTTCAGCAACAGAAACTTCATTTTACGTTAAACCTACATAGCAAACTGCCACCTGCTCTGCTTCTCTAAAAACTGAACAGGTAAATTTATCAAAATTAAAAAGTTTAGTGGTCATCTATACATTTACAACAAATAAACACCCCAAACTCCCATGTTAAGAACGGCTTTCAGAATAGACACCCCTCCAACCTCCCCATGTTAAGAATGGCTTTTAGAATAGACACCCTTAACTTTTGTCAGCAAAATCTATAAAGGTTGATGTCGAATGTGAATGATGGAAATGTAAAAATGTACTGAATTTAAAGCGGAACGAAATTTAAATTGGGAGACAAGAGTCACGAGTTCCCTAATTTTTACGCTACCGTTTGTTTATTAAATTGTTGGTGCTCGTGCACAGTGCAGAGAGTGATCCGTGATCCGGATCCGTGCTATTTTTGAAATCGTATTTCCAAGTTTAATTAAAGTTTTATGATATATTTTTTTTTATTCAATTGTAAGGTTGAAGTATAGAATAATAGGTACAAAACACCCTCCCCATGTTAAGAATGGCTTTTTAAATAATAACATTATTTACGTCCGGATCACTCTCTGCACTAGTACCAAATTGTTAAGTGAAAGTACAGATTAGTTAACAAATCCTCCTTCACTTGTTAAAAGCGGCTTTAATAACGTTATTATTTCAACGGCGTCTGTTTATTTAAAGTTATATTTCCAATATGAAACGGGGGTAAAAAAAAAAAAATATACACCCACTCACGCTTTTTCATTCATCGCAATTCACATATCCCGTTTGTTGTTTTTTTTAGTTTTGTTTAGTTTTTTTTTTTTTCTGGAACAATTTATAAATACATGTATATCGTAGAATGAAACGATCGTAAAACAATACTTGACCAATAAATATAATTTAAATGAAATTTAGAAAATTATTCAGAACAAACGGAGATGCTTTATTAAAATTTCTACCTTTTGCCCTACGAGTTGTCCAAGGTAAAACTACAAAAAAAAAAAAAAAAAAGAAAAAAAAAAAAAATTTATTTATTTTTGAGTGATTTATTTACACGTCAACACTTTGGAAATACAAATGAATTTTTTTTTAATCGGTACTTCTGCGGTTTACGGACCGTACTGAAATATTAACGTTCTTATTTAGACACTTAACATTATGTACTTTCATCTAACAATTTAATTTAATAAGTAAAAGATCGAGTAAAAATTGAATTTAACTTGAAAATCCTATCTAAAAACAAAGAAAAAAAAAAAAAAAAAAAAACATTCCCTGTAATCTGCAAAAGTATATAAAAAAAATCGGCGGACCTATACGAGAGTGCCCACTCCTTAAAAGTGCATGTTTTTTATTTTTTTTTTTTTAACGATTATCATAGATTACAGACTTGAGTATCATAACAGGAAAAAAAATAAAAAAAATAAAAGGTACTTGTGCCAGATACAAGTACTTTTATTTTTTTTTCCAATGTGTTGTGCCACCATGCTGAATAACAACTTTGAAAGCCATTCTTAACATAGGTGAGGTGAGGATGTTTTGTAACCATTGTGCTTCCACTTTACAATTTAATAATAAAAAAATATCGTGAAGCTTGAATTTAACCTAAAAAAAAAAAAAAAAAAAAAAAAAAAAAAAAATTGCGGTGGCAAAAGTGTACAAGTATCAAAATAAATTTAATGACTTAAGGGATCACTTTCTCGTTATTACGTCCTAGTTACGTGACACGTCGGTAAATAAATGGGCCATAGCAATGAATGAAGTAGAACGTTATAACCAGAAAGTGGAACCCCCTTCTTAAAAGTCATCAATTTTTTTTTTTATTTTTCACAATTTTTTTCTGTTAATATAATACTTAAGTCTGTAATCTTCGATAATCGCCGGGGGGGGGGGGATAATAATAATAAAAAAAGGAGTGTAAAACACGCATTTTTAGGGGGTGCGCATTCCGCACAGGTCGGCCAAAAAATCTTAAATATTTTTTAATTGAAACAGCAACCGGAAGTGAAGTGGGGGCACGAATTGTCAAGATAACTATATTTTGCTTTTGCTAATAAATTAAAAACCAATTAATTGAGATATGTTTATATAAATTGGCTTTCACTGATCAGCAAATAATTATTTTGTAGATGGCAACTGTTACGTTTCATCTGTATTCAATTTTTGTTATGCTCAGATAAAAGAATGTTAGTGTCATTTAATTCATAAACATCTGTTGTTTTATGGTACTCAAGTACTCAACAATGGGTTCTTTAATGCGACAGAGGCGCAAGCCACGGTAATAGTGACTTGTTTAACGATATGGTCAATAAAGTTTAAAATTAAATAAAATATTAGAATGCGATTGTCTTTCTATTTTACAAATGAACATTTTCATAAAGGCACAAATAAATCATAATACTTGACCTTTAAACTTTAATCAAAGCAGAAATAATTTTATATCATTCGATCATTTTAAGCTTAAAAATTACTTTAGAATTTCGTGGGTGGTGTTAAATAAACACAAGGAAGCCATATTAATTTATTACGAAAATATTTTTGTAAATATCTGATTAAAAAGAAGAAAAAAAGAAGCCTCCCCCATCCCTAGGGACAATGCCCTTTGTAATAATGCCTAGATGGAGAATTAGTGAAGCATTGAAGCAAGCAAGAAGGGTTGTGTAATCACCAACACCACCTATCCTAAACGGGATAACTTGAGTCCCAGTGCTAAAGAAGCCTAGTAAGAGAAGAAAAAAAAATGCATAGACAAATAGAAAAAGACGAATGCCATCTCAGAATTTTTGTCTACTTTATTTAGCCCATAGCTGGAGGGAGGATATATGGATGCAAACGAAATTAATTACCGTACTTACACAGAATTTGAACGTTTTTTGTTTGTTTTGTTTTTTCAACCCGAAGTTTTAGGTTTAGTTCAACAAAAGTCGGTTTAGTTAGGTTCAAATTCTGTAAAAGCACTTTGGTTTTTAACGGTCCCGTTAAACACATCGCGGACACTGTTCTAGTCCTCGTTTTTTTTTTGTTTTTTTTTTTCAATTTTAAATTATTTATTTGGTACTTACGCAGACTACGGCCTGTCCGCCTGTACTATTTCTTAGATAGGATTTTCAAATTAAATTAAAGTTTTATATCTATTTTTAATTAAATTGTTCGGTGAAAGTACAAAATAGTTACAAAACGCCCTCCCCGTGTTAAGAACGAGTTTAAAAATAATTATTTCAACACGATCCGTATTTTGCATAAGTACCATTTATTTTTTGTATTGTCACCCGGACTTAAGGTTAGTGGTAATGAAGGGGCGTATTTATGAATAACGTTGGGGTCTTTGTAATTTTATACTAAAGTTTAATCAGGTTCATTAATAAACTATTATTAGGAACATTAAAAGTCAAATTCGCCTTGATTCATACCATATATCATTGGCGAAAGTGCCCCGACAGAACTCGAACTCGATTTATTATCGCTATCATTCGAAAGTAATTGTGAAATCTTTAAACTTGTAAGTAAAGTGAAATTTCCGACCTGGTTTAAGCCAAGTATTACGATTCATTTGTGCTCTTCAAATCCAAGAAAACCTTTTCTCGTGCATATGTGTCGTATCAATCCGGATTTTTTTTTTCCTTAACGTTATCATATTATTTATTACAGCAACGGCTACCACTTATAACATAACGAATTGCATTACTTAATATCCTGAAAACTATTTGTTTGCGGTAAACGTTTTCATACCCTAACTATAAAAGTCGTCATTTTAAAGGTGATTGTTAAGGTGGAATGCAAGTAAAAGTTTACCATTATTATATATATATATATATATATATATTATATATATATATATATATATATATATATTTTTTTTCATCGCTGGTCTGGTGGCCATTTATATTAACGATCGTCATTGTTATCAACTAACGGTCTTACTCCCAACCTCCTCAGGTTAAGAACGGCTTTCAAAATAAACACCCTTTGCATGTAAGTCTTCAGTGGGACAACCAGACCACATTGATCCAACTATGTTTTAACATCACGATATTTTGTTTTCAATGTCTGTAAACAGGTCTGGGGCGAGGGAGGTGTAAAAAGAATATTTAGTAAATTCCTATTTCAGTCACGTACATTAGAGTGAAAGGCCGAAGGGTTTTGTCACCCATCCCCCCCCCACTTTTTTTGAAGATCAAAAAACGATTTATAACTAGTTTGCAAGAAATGTTAAATTGTCGCTCAGTTTTAGAGAAATGGTGACCATGTCAAAGTTGTAGTTTCAGAAACAAGATATGTCAGAATTATCTCCCTTTCCGACCCACACCTTCTTATAGAGCTTTGATTTCCGGATAAAAACAAAATCACGAGTTAGAATTAAAAAAGAAAAATAATTTAAGTAATAACCAAGTTGTTTTAGGATAGTGTTGAAATCTATTTCACTCTAAGTATTTTACGCGACTAAAATAGGAATTTACTCAAGTTTATTTTTATGTGTTCAGCGTTACTTTACAGTTTAAGAAAGCAAAAATACTTTTGGTTCAGGTTATAACAAAGAAAGAAAAATAAATAACCATGGCCGCCGGCGATTAAATCAAGTAAAGTTACATTTTCAACAATCACATTAAGTTAATTAATTTTTTTATTGCTAGACTAAAAATGTAATGCAAGACTTGTATACTGGACGCGAGATTTTTTTTTCAATCCTTTCTGATATACAACTGGATCCCGAGTTTAATATAGACATCAGCTGATAAAAACAATCAACATGTTTAAAACTGAGCCACGACCTCTGGCCGAAGTCAAAATGGAGTGACGTACCGTCGTAGTAGTTTCGTAATATTATTATTATTACTACTGCTTACCTTCCAATGTCTCACACTGTACCAAATTCAAGTAGTCCGACTGTTTTAGTATGCCGCCTTTGAAGCCTCGAACAAGGCCTTCTAAATAGCCGTGGTCAACGTTGAAAGAAATTTCGGACATCATTTTGAGAAGTTTTTTTGTTGTTGTTGTTTTCAGAATGTACGAGGGAAGGGATAAGAATTAGATTCTAAGTGAAGAAATTGACACACACACCACACGCTTTTCGATCATGTGATCACAGCGCCATCTCACGGCCACGAAAACACTCATAGTTATCTCCTCCTGACACCGCCTTTTTTTCTGTTATTTATTTAATCTTAATATATACAATTTGTCACAAGATTAAATGGGCTTGCTTCACCCCAATTTTCGTAGATTGTTACATTTCTCGGTTTTCGAAGTAGGGTAAAAATAATTTTTCATGAAATTATGAATATATATGAATTTTTTGTAAATAAAATTCATTTAAAACCATTGGTGATATTTTAAGTAAGGTAGCCCACAGAGTAAATGTGGTATTGTAGTGATTGCTGAAGTGATGGAAAAATGGTAAGAGAAAAAAAACAAAACAACACACACACACACACACACAGTGCTTGTTGTTTCATTTTACTTCAGTTGAATTTCTCAAAAACAAAGGGTCCTTTTCTTAGGAGTCCTGGATATGACCTTAAACTATATCCGATGGTGAGGCTCCAGCTTGCGGACTTTGGGGAGCGTGGAGCCACTCTTTAATTGCCTTTGCTCTCAGGTCCACACTGACCCAGACTTGTAGTACCTGTTAGGGTCCCAACTATGGGTTAAATAGAAACCTAGTTGAAAAAAACAAATATATTCCATTAAAAAATTGTTCTTCAAAATCACTGGATTCGGCATTAAATAACCTGAAAAGGGTTGATATGCCGTAAAACAAAAACAACCAACCAACCAACCTTTTCTTAGGGGCTAACATTGATCATTATAGGAGATACATAGATCGAATATTGAATTAAATTCTCCTTTACCTCTCAAATGTTTAGTTAGTAAAGAAGTTAAAAACGTTAATTTTCCTTGTCTCAATTGATCATTTAAATATGTTATAATATATCTTTCTTGTGGTTTCTGTGTCTTACTGGATCCCAGGAAAAGAATTCATCTAGTCTGGTGGAGTATCTAGCTTTATGCTTTTACTTCAGGTAACATCACTCAGAGAAGATGCACGATTCCTTGCAAAAGCCAGTGTATGTGAGCCATACCAAGGAGATCTTGTTTGGTCTGCGAATACTCTGTGATGTTGAATATTTAGTCAGGGTTTACGTGTAGTAAAAAGTATTCTCATGCTAGGTTGCCTTGACAAACCCTTGCACAGAGAGACCTTAGACACTAGAGGATAGTGTCCAGTAGGTATTCAAGTTCTCTAATTGATGCATCTAATTACAAGTAGAGTAGACAGAAGATTACAACAGATCTGACTCCTCACTTTTGATGGCCTTGTGCTTAATTTGCAAAAATTGTTTAAATGTTTTTGGAAGTAAATCTTTCAAAGTGTATCTGTCCTATCCTTGATTAGAGGAAAAGAAATCTTTATCAACTGAGGTAATTTTTAATTTTGTCGCAGTTCAGAATGTCCTTTTTGAGGTAGCTGAATATTCCGCATGTTAAAATGACCTTGTGTTTAACTTTGCCCTTGTGGGGAGCTAAGTTAAAAGGGACACATATTCCCCAATATGACCTTACATAAAATAAATAAACAAAATTTCTTCAAGTACTTATTCATGACGAATAGATTTTGGTAGCTATGAATTACTCTATAACTAGCAGGGGCAGGGTGCACAACACCAAAGCTAGCCTGATTGCACCATTCACTGAGTATTCGGCAAGCTCCCACCGGCGCTTGTGGAAAAAGTATGCTCTCAGTTCTGGACCCGTATCAGGGCGGTGATTGAATAGATGTCAGCTCTATTACATAATTAAGTTACCTGAATTGATCTTTTCAATAAAAGTTTTAAAATAAAGCTGTAGTATTGTTTTCTTTAGGGCGACAATTTTATCGTTCCACCTTGTATTTTAATTCATGCAGCTTTTGTATTTATTATTACAGAGCCAATTCTCTATTTAATATTATATATATATATATATATATATATATATATATATATATATATATATATGAGCAAACAGTTAATAAAATATGTTAAATAAAATATTAATAAACATATATATATATATATATATATATATATATATATATATATATATATATATATAGTACTGATTTCAAAAGTAAAAAAAAAAAAAATGACTTGGGTGCCATCAGCTAGATTCGAAACCAAAACATTTAGAGCTCTAGCCATTTTCCCTACTGTTTGAGCTAACACGACAGATAAATAAGAAAGATTTTATGTTAAACGACTGTAAGCTATGATTGAATTTGTGCATGCATAAAACTAATATAAATATGTCAGCAAGTTGAAATGAATGTTTTGCATTTCAATTTGTGATAAAATAGTCTCTGAGATGGGTATATTTGCTGATGAGACCATGCTCTATAACAGACACGAGGGGAAAGCGAATGGACACATATCAAAGGCAATGGCAAAAACCCTAGAAGAAAACCTCCAGTCTGCAGTGGAATAGGATCAAAAATGGATGGTAACATTCAATGCTGTCAAGACTAAGCTTGTTTTCTTTAATAATTACAAGAAACCTTTCCAATCACCAATAGTTATGGCTAAAGATACATTACCTGAAAGACTTCATTCAAACTCCTTGGCTAAACTTGTTTCCTTCAATAATTACAAGAAACCTTCTCTGTCACCAATAGCAATGGCCAAAAACACATTACCTGAAAGTACTTCCTTTAAACTCCTCGGCCTAACGTTCACAGGAAACATGAGTGTCAACAGATACATTGAGAGCATTGCCAAGGCTGCTGTGAAGAAGGTAGGCTCTCTCTACCATGCTAGAAAGTTACTTACGCCTGAAAGTATCTTGTACCTCTATATATACTGCCCATGTATGGAGTATTGTTGTCACATTTGAGCTGGTGCATCTGCTATTAGTCTCTCACTCCTGGACAGGGTTCAAAAGAGAGTCGCCAACCTGATAGGACCTGAACTGTCATCTAAGCTTCAACCTCTGTCCCATCAATAAGATGTCGCATCCTTCTGCCTGTTTTACAAGAATTTTAATAGTGAATGCTCCAACAAACTACAAGCCCTTGTACCTCCTCAACGTAAAAACTCCTGACAAACCTGACAAGCAGCAAAGTCTCACCCCTACACAGTAGAAATCTCTAGATGTAAGAAAGCCTTCTACTTTAATAGTTTCTTCCCCAGAACTGCTAAACTTTGGAATTCCCTTCCAAGTTCCTGCTTCCCCAACTGTACTGACATGCAGAAGTTCAAGTGTAATGTAAACAGACATCTTGCTGCTCAACTTCCTACATAGTATCCCTGCAACTTATGTTCCTGATAGCATAAATACATCAAGGTGGCACTGTGCCTTGTTTGGGGTGAAAATGTAATAAATAAAAAATATAAATAAAAAATATTTCTGTACACGTCATCCATTCAAACAAAAAATTTACCTGTTATAAATCATCCTTGGAGTATGATTACTATTTCCTGTTAATTTCAGTGTTATGTGACCAGTAGCTTAAGAGTTTAGCAGTAAAAATATTTTTAGATAGACACACATATACATACATACATGCATCTATTTATTTATATAGAAGAACAGACTTTTGTAGTTACGAATTACTCAATAATAATAATAATAATAATAATAATAATAATAATAATAATAATAATAACCTATGATAAGAAAACTTTTTCAATCAGTGATTGCCATGGTTAATAGCAACGTATCTGAGAGTCAAACATTCAAACGCTTGAACCTAACATTCACAGGTAACATGAATTGGAACAAGTACATAGAAAGCATTGTCAAGGTTACTGCAAAGAAAGTGGGCTCCCTCTACTGTGCTAGAAAACTTCTTATATCTGCCAGTATCCTACATGCCTACCAAACCACCATTTTCCCATGCATGAAGTATTGTAATCATATCTGGACTGGTGCACTAGTCACTATTCTTCTCCCTCTTATGCAGGCATAAAAAAATGCGACCCTAATTTAAAAGGTCCTCCACTGTCTACTAAGCTGTAGTCTCTGTCCCATCACCACAATGTTGCATCCCTGTGTTTGTTTAACAAGTGATTCCGTGGAATGTGCTATGATGAATTGACTGCCCTGCTGCCCTCTCGACATAAATACCCCGACTAATCAACTAAATCCCATCCATTATCTGTTGAAGTCCCCAGATGCTGGAAAACTTTTTAGTACCTTCTTTCCTCAAGCTGCTAGTCTTTGAAATTCCCTCCCTGATCCCTGATTTCCTTGATCGTATCAACATGCAAAAAACTAAAAGTAATGGGAACAAACATCTCATTGCACAACCCCTTAGTTAGAGTGGCCCTTATAAATCTGGTCCTTAATCTTGGATAGCCACTTACATCTTATCGGCAATGTTTGGGGATGAATAAAAGTTTTTTAAAAAGTCCATACACCACCCCCTACCTCAAGAAAAAAAAAAACAAAACTAAAGGACAAATCTTTGTAATGTACATACCAGTGATGGAAAGAAAATACCGTACACCAAAAATCACATAAATTGATCAAGTAGTTTTATTTTTAAATGAGAGAATCATTTTAAACCAATTAATGGGAATTCAGTCATTACAATGATGTACAAGACTCATTTTAAACTATTACTGAAGAGTATTTTAAAGGGGAGTTGTTCAGTGATGAATCTAAGTTTGTCCAATGCCCTACTCCTTATGTTAAAAATGGCTTTCTAAAAGTTTGAATTATTTGGAATAACTATATAGTTGCTTACCAGCAATCATAGCCTCTATTTAGTCTCAAAAGACAATGGCTCCCACCGGCAATGGTAGCTGCACGTGTAATTGTGAGGCAAGAGTTACGCAATCAGCAATCACACTTCTCCTGAATTGGCACTGCTTAGGTCCAGTGGTAAGGAGAAGCCCAGAACGGCTGGAAACAATGCCAAGATAAGCAGAGAGCACATACAGCACCTGGAATTCCCAAATGGTCACCCATTTTAGTACTGATCAGATTCAACGTTGTTTAACTTTGGTGATCTAATGGGAACTGGTGTGTCAATATGATTATGTTGTATATGCTACCAGCAATGCTTTAAGCAAACTACTATACTCTCTTCTATGTAGACTAGCAGAACTACACGGCATTGCTCGGAAAAGAAAAAGGTTAAAAATGTGTGTAATATTTTTCTATCTTCTATCTCTCTACCTCTCTCAATCCGTCTCTCTATTTTTCTCCCACTTCCCCATTTTTCCATATCCGTCTCCCCCCACCTCTCTTTGATTTCCATCCAGCCCATTCCTCTCTATTGAAAATAATAATAATGTAAGTCATACCTGACAACATCCTACATACCTACAAAGCCACCATTCGCCCATGCATGGAATATTGTTGCCACATCCGAGCTGGTGCATCTGCCACCACTAGTTTCTCGCTCTAAGATAAGGTCCAAAGAAAGAGTCTCAAATTTAAATCTAATAGGTCCTGCACTATCAACCAAGCTCCATCCCCTGTCCCATCGCTGCAATGTTGCATCCCTGTGCTTGTTTTACAAGTATTTTTATGGAATGTGCTCTGATGAACTCATAACACTTGTGTCCCCTTAATGTAAATACCACCGACTAACCAGACAAGCCGCAAAATTCCATCCCTTCACTGTAAAGGTTTCTAAATACTGGAAAGCCTTCTACTCTAATAGTTTCTTCATTTCAATTGTTAGACTTTGGAATTCCCTCCCTATTTCCTGCTTTCCTGACTGCGCTAACATGTTCAAATTTAAATGTAATGCAAATAGACATCTCACTTCTCATCTCGACTCCCTACATAGTGCCCCCCGTAGACATGATCCCAAATAGTTGCCCCTTCCGTCCAGGTAGCAATGTGCCTTGATTAGGGTGAATAAGTATAAAAAAGGGTCACTTATCTTTCCTTTATATAATAGACTATCCTGAGTGCTCGGCATTGCTCGGGTGTTTGGAGGTGTGTATTGAGCAAAAAAAGTGGTAGTAGGCAGGCATGCTCAAACCCGTGAACGTGGAGAGGTGTTAAAAAAAAGTAGTAGTAGCATGGGGAGGGAATCAAAACAACAGTAGGCAGCCAGGGTGGAGAGAGGTGTTAAAATAAAAATAAAAAAAAGTGGTAGTAGGTAGGTAGGCTCGAACCCATGGCACGAAGGTGGAAAAGAAAGTGAAAGAAAATCTGACGTCTTAGCCGATATCTCCATGACGTGACCAGAAGTCAAAAGTGTTGAAAATAACAGAAGTCAATCCAACCGTGACAATGACTTGCTAAAATGTTGGAGAAAAAAATCGACCCCTCTTTGTACGAAACGGTCGAGTTTAGGGTGATGGAATTAATGTTTTTGACCAATTTTTCGATATTTGAGACATTGAGCTTCAAAATGATACCAATCTTGTCAGGATCTGTCGCATCTGTCAAAAGTTTTGCAAAACATACATACATACATACATACATACATACATTTAAACAGACAGGTGAGATTTATATTATAGATAACACATTGGAAATGGCTGAAAAATAATTTTAGATATTATTTATATATACTCATACTCATAACAACACATGTATTTAACAAACGCATGTTATTGAAGGTATAAGTGACCAGAAGTGGTCCACCATGCAGTGTGTCAGGTGGAGCTAAAAGACAGTAAATTTTTTTTGCGCTTCAACTTTTATAGTTCCCAATCTTTTATATTTTATTACAATAAATTGCTTCAAAAGACAAATAGAAAGTAACAAAAAAAAACAAAAAAACGAAAGTACTGTTTTTGCCTCATCACCAGTTCTGGAAGCGCCACACAGAAAATTAGGAAAGACGCTGGTTGACTATAACTTGAATAACAAAATCATTTATAATATAAATCTCACCTGTCTGTTTAAATGTATGTATGTATGTATGTATGTATGTGTGTCAGGTCATGTCATATGCTACTGGTACCATGTAACCCAGTACTACCTGCCTCATGGTCGGGTCACCGGCGACTAAACTGGTTTACCCACCAGACTTGTTTGGTGAGGAGGGTGGCTATTCTCCCTGAAGGATTAAAAACAAGACCTTCCAAAGGGCGAATGAACCCTTTTTTAGGGTCAACGGCCAACTAGCACCGTGTGTATTGTGTGTATGTATGTGTGTGTTGGGGTGGAGAGGGCTCCCGTAAGCTGTGGTGAAGGCAACCTTTCTAGGAGAAGCAAATTTCTGATTTAAAAAACCATAAAGCGGGAGACCAGTACCCGCATTAAGCTGGTCCGCAGTTTAATTTGTTGCTGGCTATCTTACTCTTGCTTGTTGCTGGATCTCAACATTTTAAACCAAGAAAGAGACTTAGCTGTCATACAAAGCTAAGACTCTGTAACATCATCTGTGTATAGATACTCCCTCAGGCATTTGTCTATAAAAATGGTCTTGTGGCGATGGAAAAGTTGTGACGTGTGGAGGCTTGAAATGCTGGAAAAACATGTAATAATTGATTTCAATGACCGTCTTCAGTGTCATGCCTGCTTGAGCATGTGAATTCATCGGTAGGACTAACAAAAAAAAAAGTCATTTTTGGGCTCATGGACTTTAAGTGTCTGAGGAAGTGGCACTCGTCTGACAAGACGTTGCAATCATCATCATGTATGCATGTATGTCTGCCTAAAACTATCGACAGAGGTAATGGATTTCCATGAGATTGGTATCGCTTTGAAGGTCGAGTCTTCGGACGACAAATATCAGAAAATTGGCTAAAACGTTAATTCCTTCACCCTAAACTGGGAACGTTTCTACAGAGAGAGGTCGCTTTTTTCGCCGATATTTTCGAAAGTAATCCCCTCTTTTTGATTGACTAGCCTTAATTTAAACATTCGCCACTTGCAAAAGCAAAGACGTTGTGTTTTTTTATTGGATTTTTTCACGTTCTTTTCCTTCTTCACGGTATGGGTTCGAGCCTGCCTGCCTACTACATTTTTTTTTTTGTGTCTGTTGTATAAAGTTGAATTAATTTTGAAATCTGGTGTTTTGATGGTTTTACATTCATTGTAGCGAAATTCTAAAAATTGAATTTCAAGTGAAACTAATTGTATCTGCTGAATTGTCATGTCGCAGTAATGAAAATATCCGAAAATTACGAAAAATTATAAATAAGGTAAAAAAATTAATTAAGCATGAAAATAGTTTTTGAAGGCAATTAGCGAAAATTGAGTTTTGCTAAATTGGTCAAAGATTTTCAGTTTTCAGAAAATATTAATCTCCCTTTTGTTACAGTCTCTGGTTTCTGCTTTTGCAAAATTCATTTTTCGCTAATTGTCTTCGGAAACGATTTTCATTAATTATTGACTTTCTACCTTATTGTTTTTTATAATTCTTGAATATGTTCATTACTGTGACATAAAAATTCAGTGGATACCATTGGTTTCACTTTAAATTCAATATTTAAGTTTTCGAATTTCACTACAATAATGAAAAAGAACCATTTTGACTTTACTGTCAGTGTGAGAAATGTAGTCAACTTTCACAGTTATTCATTTAGATAGAAGATAATTCACTGCATGGATGAAAATGCGAAATCATTTCCTCTTCTCACCAAAATGGTTGAGCCCGCCACATTTCCTTATTCCCCCCCAAATCTTTGTGTTCTTTGGCTCAATATTTTCAGGATCTACATCTGAGATTAGCAGAAAAATAGAAATAACAAATGATAAATTTGAATTCATATTATTTGAATTCATGGGACAGCTGACGTACACGAGTGCTATCTCTCTAGCGAAATACGCATCGGCTCCGATGTTGTACGCAGTTCAGCTTAGGGAGCAATTATTATTTTTACATGGAAAGAATTGTTGCGTGTGTGGCCTAGTTTTTTTTAAATTTATTTATTTTGGCTTGAACTTTGCGAATTATTTTGTTAATATGATTTTTCTGTTTTTTTAAAATTTTTTTTATGGATATTTTTTTTGGCCGGAGATTATAGTTATATGTAATTATTAACAGGAAAATTGGTACAAGTCCAAATTAGCACATGTGGCGATAAACAAAAAACTTTAGCGTTTACGTACCTCTCATGGAATGTTGTAGATCGAAACACAGTGAAATGTTATTTGGTGCTAGTGCACTTATTGATCCGCGTTATTTTTAAATAGTATTTTCAAGTTTAATTGCATACCTGTTTTTATTAAATTGTTAGGTGAAAGTACAGAATAGGTACACAACACCCTCCTGTCCCCATGTTAAGAATAGCTTTCTAAATAATAACGTCATTGTTTCAGCACGGCTCAGTAAGTGCATGAGTACCTTTTATTTTCTTGAATAAAATAAAAACTACTCGATGAGACCACTACTGCCTTAGTTTTAATAATTATTTTTTATTCAAAAATAAAAAAATTTCAGTTTTTCAAAACATGTTTATTTTCCAAAGCTTATTGGCGATTTTATTAATTACCATATTTTTCATGCACATGCTCTAAAAATTCAAAATTATCTAATATTTTTTCATTTTTCATGTTATGGCTTCATCGACATAAGACCATTTCATTTCTCCTACTGATCCCGATATGTATTTAAAAAAATCATATAATAACAAAATAATTCGCAAAGTTCAAGCCAAAATAAAAAATATCCATCCCAAAAAAAAAAAACAAAAAAAAAAACAATCTGAACAAACAAGCCAAAATAAATAGGCGCTCCCTAAGTTGAACTACGTGCAACATCAGAGCCCATGCATATTTTGCTGGAGGAGTAGCACTTGTAGATGTCCGCCGATCAGACTACTATTCTAATCTTGAGTGTCATTTTCACAACGTTTCGGTCGATGTAACCTCTGCCCCTCTTCAGGTGTATCTTGTTGAACTCGGGAATTTGGATGTAATTTCGAATGGAACCCTTTAGTTACATCAAGGGGTAGCATGCTCTTGTTCCATCAGCCATGACTGGATGGAGATCCTAAGTTATTTGCACTTGTATGTTTCGCTTGCCCATACTGAGAATTGAACCTTCAACCTTCAGGAGAATATCACTTTTACAATTGATTTTTTCAAGTACTCTAACCACTGCACCACGGGTCCCTGCAGAGGTTACATTGGCCGAAACATTGTTAAAATCACAGTCAAGATGAGAACAGTAGTCCGATGAATCCAAATAATATGAATAACCAATCCTTATCTCAAAAATTCAGAAACATAAATTTGGATGTCTAAAAAATATGGAGCGAAAAGAAAATATCAACATTTCTGAAATTAAGACTTTACAATGCACTGATAGTTTTTTTTAAATTTTTTTTTTTACATGGAGGTCACCACTTATCAAGGTCCAGAAGCCATTCGGGGATAAGGGTTATTGCATTTACAGTAATCAATGGGATAGTATCGTAGTAATCGTTAGCAATGGAAATTTGATAAAGTGTCTTACTTAAGGGGGCGGTTTATCAGGAACTTGTTTATGTTGGACTTGAAGACATCCAAGTTGTAGCCAGGTGGGAAACAGGCAAACGGAAGAGAGTTCCACAGGCGTGCACTTCTAACAAAGGAGCTTTGTTCATGTAATCTACGTTTTGATTTAGGCACAGATAAAGAGTGGAGAAAATTATTGATAGTGGTTTCAGCTAGACAGGTGTTTTTCGTGAAAGATTGGCGAGGGGGACCAGAGATTGGAGCTCAGACGAGCATTTGCCATGGAAATAATGATAAAACAAAGACAGGCTCACAACGTCTCTTCTGTGGGAGAGAGGTTGCAGGGAAAAGAAAAGGCATCCCCCCACTAAGCCACAAAGTCTATTTTGTACTCTGTCAAGGCAGGATAGGCTGTTTTTAGCAGCTCCAGCCCAGATATGGCAGCAGTACTCCATCTTTGTTTCTATTGCTGCACATGCAAGTGATCTCATTCAAGTAATCATATGAGTACAAAGAAAAATAAAAACTACTTGATAAATATACCCAGTGAACCATGTAGAAGACGGATCTAAACAATTGTGTTTAAAGAGATAGTTAAGAATCTTAAGAAGATATCGTGGATGAATATCTGGCATCTGGTAGGATGCCCATTCTCAGAAAAAACAACAAAAAATGATATGTTAAATATGAACTCCACAGAGCAACTTTGTGAGAAAGACAAAAAAAAAAAAAAATGCAAATATAAGAAAGAAGCTTAATATTAACATATCTATCTGTGGTTTCGACATTACAGTGTCCTAGACTCAGCGCATGAGACTTAGCACATGAAAAAAAAAAAAAAAAAAGACGAAGCAACACAAGTGATTTGTTTTCTAAAGACGTTCTTTTATTTCCTGAATAGAGCAACAGGCATTGTTTGCTTAACTTTCGATTCATACAAGGGAGTTAATCTCTTGGCATTAAGTCGAGGTTATTTCCCTTTGATTGGACATTTAAATCCTTTTTGTCTTTAGTAAGTCTCCGTTGATTGCGGTGTAATAGTGGTTCTGCGCAGTTTTAGAATGTCCACCTGCCAGGCTATGCCTTCTCTCTTCCAGAAGGGATTAGTTTATTGCTATTCGCCTGAGGCGCCCTGCCAGGAATGCCGATGAGGCTGCACAAGCATCTTTTGTAGAATCAGAGGGCTCCTTCTCTAGAGCATTGACTTTTCCAATCCCACTTTCTGACCCTAATGCCACAGTTTTTGCAGTGGAAGAGAACTATATATCCTTTAGTAAAAGCATGAATGTAGGCATTATCATATGTATGAAGAAGAAGGAGGAGAGGGAGTGTCAGTCCATTTTACTGTGTATTTGTGTAGATATAGAGATAGAATAGTCCTGGAACAGTGTATGTGTGAATGCCCCCTGGTGTATATATGTATGCATGAAGTTGTGTGCAAAAGGTAGGTAATGATAAAAAAAAAAAAACATAAGTAGAGAAAGCCACGAAAAGGAAACTGTGGGAATAGGACATGGCGTATGTATGCATAGTACGATATCATCAACGTTCACTCTTCCCCTCCATAGTGTTAAGAATTTAAAAAAAGAAGAAAAACGTAACAAAAAAAAAAAAAAGAAAAAAGAAAGAAGTTTGTCATCAGAACAAAGTTATGAGAAATTGTTCACCAAGGGACACAATGGGAATTAAAATAGGACTGTTAAACAAGGTGTGGCAGTGAATGGGAACAAAGAACCGAACAATGACAGTCAATATGTTTAGAGTTAGTTTTAGGAGTGTAATGAGTTTTGTGACAGTTTATAACAATTAGGGATAGTTTGCAGACTGTCTTCTTGAGTTTATGACAGTTGAAGAGAGTTGTGAGTTGGATAGAGTCAAACACAAATTGTGATTCTGACCAGATTGAGATGAGCTGACATCAACTGACAAACATGGCTTTATCATTCAGTGGCTGATGGGGGTCACACACACATACACACAGAATGCAACTGATGTTTGTAGAATGTGTTGGGGTTTGTGAGTTTTGTATTTTACTTTCATACCAGAGGGTGGGGGCAGCCTTGCCTGGTCATAAAATACACTTCAATATATTTTAATTCATGCAGATTTCGTACTTATTATTAAGTTATTAAAACTGGAAAAGAAAAGGACAATATATTCTAGTAAAAAATATAATAAATTTATAACTTAAAATATTGTAGCATTAAGAATTGATTATATAATGTTGTAAATTGAATTTAAAAAAAATTCTTAATGCTGCAATATTTTAAATTATAAATTTATGTTTTTTACTAGAATATCTTGTCCTTTTCTTTTCCAGTTTTAACAACTAGTCCTTTACTTTTCAATGTTTAAGCTTAACCATATTACTTTTCATGCTTGCATTTTTCTATTGTAATCCATAATTGTTCCAGGCTTCCAATAAATTCACTTGTTCTTTGTTGTTTACTTTTAGCCTTATATTTTTGCCCCCATAAACACATATGTAATAACAATGTATGGCACTTGTCTGCTTTCAATAAAATCCCCCCCAATTATCTCCTTTTCATGCTTTCATTCTCACTTGTTACTTCTCTATTGGAATTAGTAGCAAGAGTAGTCACTGAAGCGATATTTTTATGATTTTGAGCACCAGTAAATTTATCATAACTTTTGTTTTACTGAACAAAAATTGAAAATTCTTTTTTCACAATATTGCTGAATGGGTGATCTATAAACTGTAATAATTGTTTGAAATTTGGTCAAAAAATGAGTGAGGGATGAAGCTTTAAAGCAATTCTAAGTGACTAAAACTGCCACATAACCATATATTCAAACACGGTATTGTTTGAATGATATATAAATATAGTACCGATCTCAAAAGTTTACAAAAACGACTTGGGTGTCATCAGTTAGAATTGAAACTAAAACAAATTAGTGCTCCAGCGGTGTTCCATACGATTTGAGCTATCAACAGATAGATAAGAATGAGTTAAAATTAAACCACTTCAAGCTATGAATGAATTTGTGCATGTGCAAAACTAATAGAAATTGTTGAAATGAACATTTTACATTTCAACTTTCCAACATATTTCTGTATGCATTATTCAACCATCTAAACAAAGATTTTACTTGTTATAAACTACTCTTGCTGTATGATTACTATTTCCTGCTAATTTCATTTTTATGTGATCAGTAGTTTAAGAGTTTATCAGTTAAGTATTTTTACACTGACACACACATACATACTTTTACTGTTTTATTTATAAAGACTTGTGGGTACTTGTGCAGATTTTGAACTAGATGTATCTAAGCATCTGCTCAGCTTTGCCTGTGATATGATGTAAGACATTGATCAATCAATCACAATGTGCGGAAATGACCAGACGACTTTTGGATAAATATTGGAAGAATAAAAAAATAAATAAATAAAATAAACCTAGATGTTACATCGAAAGCATGGAGACTAACAGCAATATGAATTCATCAATGTTAGACAAATAACTACAGACGCTCGAAGAAGTAGTTGTTTTTTTTTGTGTCAAAATAAGAAATTAATCAGATCTCCAAATAAATTGCATGACATGTGGCCTCATAAGCGATGGATGTGGCTGGAAGAGCACAAGTTTTTGCTTAAAATTTTCTTGACAAAAAATAAAAAAATAAAAATTTGCAAAAAATACTTGAAAATAAAAAAAAATGTTTTCTTCTTTCTATCTTTTGAAAAACCTTTCAAAGACAAAAAAAAAATATGCATAATTTGTTTGAAAAAAAAAAAAAAACCCTTTTGTTTGCTAAACATCATCTATCAAAAAGGCAAACAAAACATACAAAAAAATGGTTATAGAACCTCCCCGCATCCTGCATAAAAAAATGTTTGCCATGGAACATTAAATGAATAATAAAACAATGTTATGGTAGGTTATTTTCTCTCTCTCTCTCTCTCTCTCTCTCTCTCTCTCTCTCTCTCTCTCTCTTTTTTTATTCCTATGATTTCCATTTATCTTAGTATTTCTGTTTTGTACCATTGTTAAGATTTGATCATCGGCGATGTTCAACATAAAACTAATCGTAGATGATCTGCTAATTAATCTTAACTAATCTTAGTGAGAGAAGGGTACAAAGTTGTAGCACTTCATCTGAAGCCAAGCTTGGGTCTATTTGGACTTGTGAATCGGCACCAAATCCTGCTGCCACACCCAGGATCTGCCAGCAATCACCTGATTGCACCAGGGGATCACCACATGCTTCAGCACATCCAGATACACTTTGGTGTTGACTTTTAAGCCGACTTCGAAGATGTGAGGAGGTATGATGTGACCCTCACTTGAAACCACACCAAAGACCATACCCTGCGCATGTCCCCGTTATTCGTGGCAATCCAGCGATACATTTTGAGGATGCTGGCAATGGTCCTGCTGTCATAACTTGGATCAGTAGAAAGCATGAGTTGTACAGCGGTACATCTCCGATCTCGCTTGTTGAAGATTGTGTTACTTTCAGATGTGATAGAAGGCTCTTATCACTTTTAGGATTTGTACACAACTGTCCAACTAGTAGATGGTCTGTAACAACAAAAAAAAGAAACTCGGTTTTCATCAAACGGAAATGGAATCATGTCATCTTTTTAGTGTAACAATTTTATCGTTCCACCCTGTAATCCTAGATGATCTTTTTTTTTATTACATTTTCACCCCAAACAAGGCACATTGCCACTTTGAGGTAGGGGGCTACTATCAGGGACATAAGCTACAGGGGTACTATGTGCGGAGTTGGGCAGCAAGATGCCGGTTCACGTTACACTTGAACTTCTGCATGTCAGTACAGTTGGGGAAGCAGGATCCCGGAAGGGAATTCCAAAGTCTAGCCGTTCTGGGGAAGAAATACTGGAATAGAAGGCTCTCTTACATCTAGAGATCTCAACTGTGAAGGGATGTGATTTTGCTGCTTGTCAGGTTTGTCGGGGGTATTTACGTCAAGCGAGTACAAGTGCTTGCAGTTCGTCGGAGCATTCATCATTAAAGTACTTGGAGAACAGGCAAAGGGATGCAACATTTCGTTGATGGGACAGAGGCTGGAGCTTAGATGACAGTTCAGGACCTATCAGGTTGGCAACTCTGTTTTGAACCTTGTCTACGAGTGAGAGACTAGTAGCAGATGCACCAGCCCAAATATGACAACAATACTCCATACATGGGCGAATGGTGGCCTTATAGAGGTACAGGATACTTTCGGGCGTTAGTAGCTTTCTAGCACGGTAGAGAGAACCCACCTTTTTTGCAGCAGCCTTGGTAATGCTCTCAGTGTATCTGTTGCAACTCATGTTTTCTGTGAACGTTAGGCCTAGGAGTTTAAAAGATGTACTTTCAGATAAAGAGTTTTTGACAATTGCTATTGGTGGTAGAGAAGGTTTCTTGTAGTTATTGAAGGAAACAAGTTTAGTCTTGGCAACATTGAATGTGACCATACATTTTTGTCTCCATTCCACTACAGATTGGAGGTCATCCTCTGGTGTTTCTGCCATTTCTTTAGATATGTGTTCATTTGTTTTCCTGTCGTGTCTGTTATAGAGTGTGGTGTCATCAGCACATATACTCATCTCATAGACAATTTTATCAGGGAGGTCATTTATGAATATTAGGAATAATAGAGCTCCAAGGATAGGCCCCTGAGGCACTAACACATTTATATCATATTGTTTAGATGTACGACCGTCGAGAACAACCTGGATTTTTCTCTTATCTAAGAAGGATTTAATTATGTTAAGTTTTCTTTCAGTGATATCATATGATCTGATTTTCCTGAGAAGACCGTCATGCCATACTCTGTCAAAAGCCTTAGATATATCTAGAGCTACTGCTCTACCCTCCCCTGCTTTGTCAAGTGAATTGTATATACGCTCAGAGATTACAGTTAGGATGTTTGCCGTGGAACGAGCTTGCCTAAATCCATATTGATAGTCGGTCAGAAGTTTAGCATTTGTAAGGTGATGGACTAGAGCTTGGTTAATTATGGACTCAAATATTTTGGCAAAAAGTGGGAGGAGGCTAATGGGGCGGTGATGTACTGGGTCAGTTCTTTCGCCAGAATTCTTGAAAACTGGTACCACAGAAGCAGTTTTCCAGCAGGTAGGAAAGCAAGATTCATTAAGGCATTTGTTGTAAAGTTTGGAGAGAACCGGAGCTACTTTGGTGGAGCACATTTTAATAGCACAGCCGGGATGAGATCGAGTTCAGATGCTTTTGAAATGTCAAGATTTTTTATGATAGCATGCACCTGAGAAGGGGTGATTTTCAGATCGTCTAGTGTGGCGTCTGTCTGCAAAGGAAAGTCAGGGAGGGGGTGGTTAGCAGGGTCCAGTGTGGAGTTGGAGGCAAACCGACTGGCAAGCATGTTAGCCTTCTCAGTTGCTGAACAAACAACCTCATGATTGTTGGATAGTGAGGGAATTGTTGATTGCCCATTATTAGTAGATTTTCCAGATATCCTAATTTCTATGCGTTTTTTGGTGGTTTCTTTCTTACAGTCCTCTCAGTACAGACCAATAAGTTTCCTGTGTGTCATGAGTAAATTGCTGGAATCTATATTAAATAGAGAAGTAGTCAACCACCTCAGCAGAAATAACCTTCTTAGTGACATGCAATATGGTTTTTGCTCTGCTAGATCTACAGCAGATGTGCTAACGGTTATATCTCATAGGATTAGTGAATCTCTTGACAAAGGCTTCCTCTCTAGGGCAATTGCTCTTAACATATCAAAATCCTTCGATCAAGTATGGCATAAGGGCCTACTTCACAAGATTTCCAGCTATGGTATAACTGGAAATGTTTTCTCGTTTCTCGATAATTAAATCATTTCTCTCTGATAGGCTCATAAGAGTAATGGTTGATGGGCAGAAATCAGAGGCCCTCAGTATTAATGCTGGAGTCCCTCAGAGGTCCATCCTGGGCCCAACTCTCTTCCTGATCTACATCAATGATCTCCCAAAACACATACTTAAATCATTCATTGACATCTATGCTGATTACACTACCATCTATGGCAACATGTCAAAGGCCGTAAATGACAAAGTTTTAGATGCATTAAAAGTAACCAACCACTCCTTTCCCCATTGTATCATGTGCTCAAGATCAGAGGAGAGAGAATCAGAGAGAACTTGGTCGTTTACTGACTTAGATGTGCTACCATAGATGGTAGTGTCATCAGCATAAATGTCTACAAATGATGTAAGGATGTGATTTGGAAGATCATTAATGTAGATCAGGAAAAGAGTTGGGCCCAGGATGAACCCCTGAGGGACTCCAGCATTAATACTATGAGGTTCTGATTTTTGTCCATCAACTACTACTCTTATGAACCTGTCAGAAAGAAATGATTTAATAATTGAGAAGACATTTCCAGCTATACCATAGCTAGAGATCTTGTGAAGTAAACCTTCATGCCATACCCTATCAAAGGCCTTAGATATGTCAAGAGCAATGGTCCTAGAAAGGTTGCCTCTGTCGAGAGATTTGCTAATCCTGTGAGATATAACTGTAAGCACATCTGCTGTAGATCTAGCAGAACGTAAACCATATTGCGTGTCACTAAGAAGGCTATTTTTGCTGAGATGGTTGATTACTTCTCTATTTAATGCAGATTCCAGCAACTTACTCATGACGCACAGGAGACTTATTGGCCTGTACTGAGAGGGGGATGAGCGATCACCTGAATTCTTAAATACAGGGCATACTGACGAGATTTTCCAGGGTGATGGGAAGCAATTCTCCTTAAGACAATGTTTAAGCAGTTTTGTAAGTATGGGCGCTAGTTCTGGTTGAAGTTTTTTGAGTACTATAATTGGAATACCATCAGGGCTGGTTGCTTTACTGGAATCAAGGTTTTTGATTAGCTTGGCAACATCACGTACAGATATATGTATATCACATAGCGTGTTTTCTGATACAGGAGGAAATATTGGGGGTTGGCGGCCTTGGTCGCAAAGGTTAGAATTAGCTGCAAAGTTCTTGGCAAAGAGTTTGGCTTTGTCTGATGCTGACGAGATTACCTCAGGTCCATTGATGATAGTTGGAATAGAGCACACGCTTCTGTTTAGGATTCTGTTTACTATTTGCCAAAACTGGTGGGGACCAAGCCACTGCTCAGCTACTTTGGACTTGATGGACTGAGCATACAAGTCTCTTGCGTTCTTTATTACTTTCTTACAATGGTTGATGGCAGTCCTGAAAGCAGGTTTAGTTTCCATACATCTATTATGTTGGAAGCAGTGGAAAAAGTGATTTCTGTTTGCAATGGCAGCAGCACATTCTGGAGAGAACCATGGCTGGCTGTTAGGTTTTTGCTGGAATTGTTTTGAGGGCATGAAACGGTCTATACCTACAATTAACCATTCCGTCAGGTCTGATACTATAGAGGACACATCCTTTTTAAACATGGACCACAGAGGTAGATCTGATATAAATGTACGGAAGTTATCCCAGTCAGCCATAGTGTATCGATATAGAGGTATCGATGGAGAGATATGTCTGGGGACTTATTATATTTCATTTTTATCTTAATTGATACAACAGAGTGGTCAGGAGATCCAAGAGGAGACAGAACAGAAACTGAACATAGTTCAAGGCAAGTTGTGAGAAAAAGGTCTAGTAGACTTGTATACTGGCCGTCATTGTCAGGCCCATGGGTGGGTTCGTGAACAATCTGAGTGAGGTCATAAGCAATGGAGAAATCATGAAAGAACTTCCCCTCATCATCGGTCTTGTTTGAGTGGGTTAAACATTCCATGTTGTGAACATTGAAGTCTCCACATACGTGAATGTTAGCTGAATGATAAACAGATAGGACTTGGTCAGTTTTCTCAGATATGCTTTTAAAGATAGTAACTCCGCTGTTGTGGGGGAATAGAGAGTAAATATAAATGCAGTAGTGTGAGCTAATGCAACCCGGAAGCACATATAGGGTAAGTTAGGATCTTCTCTGGAGATATCCCTACCACATGGAAAGCCATCTTTAATATAAGCACATATTCCATGCCCATGGGTTAAATTTAGAAGTTAAGTTAGAGTATCCTTTAATTACGAACACATCTAGGGAAATAGCCTGTCCAATGCCAGTTTCGCTTAAAAATAAAAGGTCAGGTTTAGTCTCCTGTAATTGGGTTTCAACCTCTGGAAGGTTAAAACGTAGACCCCTGATGTTGGAGAAGGAGACATGGTAGTGGGGGTCTGCGTTGGAAGTTGGAGATCCGGGTTTAATCCGGGGCTTGCTATAAAATGATCTATCCATTAATTCTAACTAACTATAGGTGATCTACCCATAAACCTTAACCCTAGGTTATCTACTCATTAATCCTAACTTACTAACCCTAGGTGAATTAAACTGAATGAAACTAAATATCAGGTTAACATGAAAGTTCTTGCAGTTTTTAATTTTTAAATTCAGATGAACATATCTCAGCTTAAACAAAAATTTATTGACCGAAATAAGCACCATCAGAATCAATACATTTTTGCCAACGCAAAACAAGTGTATTTATGCCAATAATCTAAAAATCTTGCATTCTGGGGAGGGGGAGTGAAATTGCTAAAGGCAGTTTTGATATCACTTAGGTTTTTGAAGCATTTCTCATCCAGAAAGTTGTTGAGATGCTTGAAAAAGTGGTAGTCGGTAGGTGAGAGGTCTAGAGACTATGGCAGATGAGGCAGAGTTTTGTAGTCCAATTCATTCAACCTCTGCAGGATCGGTTTAACAATGTGTGGTTGGGAATTGTTGTGAAGGAGAATTAGATCTTTTCTGGTGACTAATGTTGGGTGTTGTTATCGAAGTTTCTGATGCATTTTGTCCATTTGTTGACAGTACTTGTCTGCCGTAATGGTTTTGCCTGCATTTAAAACCGACAATAGATGAGACCAGTCGCAGATCATCAAACAGTCAGCATGATCTTCTTTTGGTGCAACTCTGACTTTAGGAAGTGTCGTGGAGATCAATGTCTAACCACTGAGTTGAGCATCGCCGGTTGTCATAATGCACCCACTTTTCATCGCAAGTCACAACCTGGTTGAGAAACGGGTCGTTGTTGTTGCATAAAAGAAGGGAAGATGATAGTTAATAACAGTGTTTCTTTTGGTTGTCATTCAATTTGTGAAACACCCATTTATCAGTTTTTTTTGTCTTTCCAGTCTCTTTCAAGTGGTTGGAAATCATTGTATACATTATGCCTAATTCAAAAGCAAGTTTTTGAACAGTTGTGCATGGATTGGCGTCGACTCTTAATTGATCGTTGTCAACATCCGATGGCTGACCACTATGCTCATCATCTTCAAGACTCTTGTTGCCGCCACAAAATTTCTTAAACAAAAATTATGCTGCACGTTTAGTAGTGGTTCCTGAGCCAAACGCTGTTTCAGCAGCTTTTCAGCCTAGCTTGAATTGAAATGAAAAAATTGTGTGAATTTGCTTTTTTTTCTATCTTGTATTCAACATTCTGAAAAAGAAGACAATTTTTTTTAAAACGATTGTAATTTAAATGATTAGATAAAGCGGAAAACCCTCTTTAAAATGATATATAATATAAAAGTATTATAACGAAAACTTATTTGAAAATGTATCATTTGAAATCAAAATTATAAATTTCACAAGAACTTTCTTATCAACCTAATACTCATAAGCCCTAATTAACTAACTCTAGGTGATGAACCCATTAACTCTAACTAATTAATCTGAGGTGATATACCCATAAACTCTAATTAACTCACTTTAATCCTAGTCGATCTATTGTTAACCCGTAACTAACTGACCCCAAGTAATCTACTCATTGACCCTAACTAATTAACCCCGGATGTTCTACTCACAAACAATAAATATCGGGTGATCTTCTTATTAAATGTAACTAACTAACCCTAGATTATCTACCCATAAACCCTAACTAATCATAACTCTTGGTGATCTACTGATTAATCCTAACTATCTAACCCGAGGAGTTCTACCAATTTACCCGAACTAACTAACTTTATAACTTCTCTTTTTGAAAAGGCATACATCACCTGATTCATTAAGCTCAACCAGGACCTTAGTCCAATGATATTCCTGGGAGTAGGGAAGTGAAGGATGGCTTATGTCATTTTTTTTGTGGGTTTAACACCATTTGCACTAACCAGAAACCTGATTAACCCTAGGTAATCAACCAATAAACCCTACCTAATCCTAACAATAAGTAATCTACCCATTAACCCTAACTAACAAATCCTAGATGATCTACCCATTAACCACAATGAATCCCAACCTAGGTAATCTACCCATATCCATTAACCCTAACTAACTAATTAACCAACTCTTACCTTAGGTGATATTGTCATTGATCATAACTAACTAACACTAAATCTAGGTGATGTGCCCATTAACCTTAACTAACTAATCCTAGATGATCTACCCATTAACCACAATGAATCCCAACCTAGGTAATCTACCCATATCCATTAACCCTAACTAACTAATTAACCAACTCTTACCTTAGGTGATATTGTCATTGATCATAACTAACTAACACTAAATCTAGGTGATGTGCCCATTAACCTTAACTAACTAATCCTAACTATAGGTGTCTACCAATTAACCCTATCTAACTAACCCTAACTCTAGGTGATCTACTCATTAACTGTAACTAAGCCTTACCCTAAGAGATATAGCCATTAACTATAATTAACTAATCATAATCATAGGTGATGTACCCATTAACCCTAAATAAGTAACCCTAGATGATCTAACTAGTAACTGTAGCTAACTCTAACCTTAGATATTGAACCATTTAACTTTAACTAACTATTCATAACCGTAGGCGATCTACCCATAAACTTTAACTAACTAACCCTTATTCTAGGTTATCTACCCATTAACTGTTACTAACTAACCCTAACATTATGTTATCAATCCGTTAACCATACTAATTCTAGCACTAGGTCATCTACCTAATAATCCTAACTCATTCTAGGTGATCTATCCAACCTTTTTTTTTTAATCTCTTTGACAAAGTAATTTGAAGTGATGAAATGAAATAGCAAATTCCCTCCCTGTTTAAACAGAATTCAAGAAGAAATTCTCAACTCTAAATAAATTCAATAGTTTGTGTTTTGTACTGACTGAAGCATAAAGTGATTTGAATGAATGCTAAAAACAAATGACTTGAATAGCTTACCTTCTTTCATTTTGATTCACTCTCCTCTTCCCTTCCAAAAGTAAGTTAGTTTTCACTGGAATGTGTTAACTCAATGTATTTTTAACCAATGAAAATCATTTTAAGCTCAAAAGGTAACAAGTTTATGTCAAATTAACAAGCCTATGCGAACTTAGAAACTCTTATAAAATGAGGAAATAAATAGCCAAAAGATAGAGATGTTTTTTCTAGATGGCAGCACTGAAGAACTCAAGCATGTATTCTCATATGTCTTTTGCCGGGGAAGGCAAAATGAATCTTCAATCACGTACAAACCTTCATCAGCTTGCACACTTCTATTCATGCACTAACAAAGATAATGTAAACCAACACACATGCACAATGCACGCTGCCAAATACTTACATACTGTTATATTCCTAAATACTTAGGAAAATAAGACAAACGTGAGTTACACCGAGTGGTATGTGTAATGGGGTTTATTTATAATACAGAAACGTAAGGCTGCTCGCCTAAGGTAAATAGAAGTACATAGTAACAAGTATGGGGAAGAAAGTCTGATAATCAACACGTAAGACTATCCGTCTTACTGCGACTGCTTGTCTGCCGCTGTCTGCCGCTGTCTGCCAAACAGTCCAATATATATATACAGTTTGTAACCGGTGTATAGCCAGTTATGTTCCTTCACAACACCTCCCCCTGAAGCTGAAATCTTCCTGATTTTAGCTTAAATACCTCTTCCTTTTAGGGTCAGGGCTTAATCTCCTGGTAACTTTTCTCTTTCTTGTGCTTTTCCTTCTGGTCAGCGTTACCCGGGGTAAAGGTTTCTGTCCAGCCCGTATGGTCGGTTCAGGCGAAATATTCATTGTTTGCGGTACACACGCTGGTTTTGGTATATCAAAAATATCGCACAATGTTTCCATTGGTGTCTCTTCCACATTTGGAGACAGTCTGGGACGTATTTGATTTCTGTGTCTTTTGCAGACAAAACTTAATCCTTGGATGGTATAGACCATGCTCCCAATCCTTTTTTTGATAATACCTTCAACCCACTGATTTCGTCCATTTTGAAAATTTTTGAAATATACATTTTCACCTGGGGAGAAGCACTTGGTATTAAGGTTTTCTTTTTTGAAAACTTTCTTTTTCTCTGGTAGCAGCCTATCGAAGACAGATCTTATCTTTCTTGCAAACATTAGCTCAGCCGGGGAAGAATTGACATTATTATTAGGATTTGGTGTCACCCTGTAAATTGCTAAAAATGTTTGAATACATTGTTCGTCTGTGTCCGTAGTAAGATTTTTCTTAAGTGCCCTTTTAAACGTATCTACAAATTTTTCGGCCAACCCATTCGATCGTGGATGGTACACAGGTGTTGTCATATGTAGAATATTTAGTGAGTCACAGAATTCTTTGAATTCATGAGCAGTAAATGCTGTTCCATTATCGCTCACTAAGGTTTTTGGCACTCCAAAACGGCTAAAAATTTCATTAAGCGCACTCACAGTGTTTTTTGCTGTTGGATGTCTAAACTTAAATATTTCTGGCCATTTTGAAAAAGAATCTACAATAATCAAGTAAAAATAACCATTTATAGGTCCCGCATAATCAATATGCAGACGTGACCAGGGTAGGTCCGTCTTTGGCCATGGCGTCGTTTTTACTGGAGGATCTCGAGCTGCTAATTGACATCCTCTGCATGTCTTGACACATTTTTCAACTTCCTTGTCCATACCAGGCCAGTACACATATCCTCTCATAAGGGATTTCATTCTCGAAATGCCCGGATGACCTGTATGAAATTCCTTCAGAATTTTCCTCTGTAACGTTAGTGGAATTACGATCCTCTCACCATACATGAGCACATCTTCACAGATGGAAAAAGGCGTTGTTTGATCTACCTTTTTATTTTTTTTTATCCATCCCAATTGATTTTTCATTTTCTTAATGAAAATGTCATTTACTGCCTCTTTTTTTATTTTTTCGAAAGTTACCGGAAGTTCACGTATCATATTACACATTGAACTTGTATATTCACTTTCGTCTTTAAGCGCAGCAATTACCGTTTCTTCGAAACTTTCGCTTCTTTTAGGGATCAACCGTGATAATGCATCTGCGTGTCCTAACTTTTTTGAGGATACATGTTCCATCTTAAACTGATAGTTTAAGAGGGTTACAGCCCATCGCTGTAATCGATTCGCAGTATGTGTGGGAATGCCTTTCTTTGATCCAAATATGGTAAGTAGGGGTTTATGGTCGGTTTGCAAAATAAAAGATCGTCCATGGAGAAATCGATTGTACTTTGTAATTCCAAATATTATCGACAGCGCCTCTTTTTCAATTTGGCTGTAATTTTTCTCCGCTGCAACCAACGTTCTTGAAGCATGGGCGATAGCTTTTGTCCTACCATCCTCATACTTGTGAAGTAATACAGCGCCAACACCGTAATCACTGGCGTCCGTTGCTAGTATTAGTTCCTTTTCTGGATTGAAATGTGCCAATGCTAAGTCTGACAGTAGACATCTTTTGATATTTTGGAAAGCAGATTCACATTCCTTATTCCAGTTCCATTTAACACCCTTTTTCAGTAACTCGTTAAGAGGAGCTCTTAAATTATGTATGTTAGGGATGTAAATTGCATAGTATTGAACTAATCCCAAAAACGATTTTAATTTTGTCACTGAATCTGGAGCAGGCATCTTTTCAATTGCTTCAGTCCTTTGTGGATCTGGTCTTCGACCCTCTTTGTCGATTATTTGACCTAGATATTTAATTTTTTTCATAAAAAAATCGCATTTTTCTGGGCTCAATTTAAAACCAAATTCCTGTATTCTTTTGAATACTTCTTTTACATGCTTCTTATGATCTTGCAAATTTTCACTTTTAATTAGGATATCGTCAAGGTAGGCCATTGAAAATTCCAACCCTGCCAGCATCGTGTCCATAATTTGCTGGAAAATAGCAGGAGCAACCTTTAATCCAAAAGGAAGCCTCTTTAGCTTAAAAATGCCCTTATGAGTATTTATGCCTAAGTATTTGGAGCATTCATCGCTGATCTTAATTTGCAAGTAAGCATCTGAGAGGTCTATCTTAGAAAAAATTTTTCCTCCGTTAAGCTTAGAGAACAGATCTTCTGCGGACGGAAGGGGATAATTATGGTCCAATAGACAGTCATTTAAACCCGTTGAAAAATCTCCACAGACCCTTATTCTGTTATTTTTTTTCTTTACATACACGGTTGGACTTGCCCAATCTGTGTGGTTAACTTTTTCAATGACTTCCAGTTGTTGAAGTCTATCCAACTCTTTTTCGATTGCGTCCATCGCTGAAAAAGGCACATTCCTTTTAGGTTTGAATACTGGAGTGGCATTTTTCTTTAATTCAAATTTTGCCTCTGTCTTAATACAGAGTCCTAGTCCTTCGGCAAAAACATTGGGAAATTCAGTTTTCAAATCCTTCAGGAAGTCTTCCCTTTGGTTTGCTTTTTCTGCAGTTAAAACGTTACAAAACGAATTTATGGGTTTCTCCCATAAATTAAACAAGACAATCCCATCTACCCCAAACAGGCATGTATTCTTTCCTGGTACGACGTACACTTTGGATTTATGAGTCTGGTTAGCGAATGTCACTTTGCATTTTAATTCTCCCTTGAACTCTAATCTTTTGCCGCACACACTTCTCGCCGTCTTTCTGGTTTTCGTTAATTCAGGTCGACCTATCCTTTTCCATATATCTTCATTTATAATACTAATATCTGCACCGCTATCCAGAAGCAATGTAACCAGATGTCCATTTATCCGAACATCAACATATTTCCGTCTTTCGCAGCTTTTTTCTTTATTCATGCGAAGCGTATTTACATTATCGGTCCCTTGTCTTTTCTTCTGGGCACAGTATGTTCCCTTGTGACCTCTGAGACCACATTCATAACATATTTTGTTCCTAAACCAGCAGGTCTTATTGTTGTGTCTTAAACTACCACAACATTTACACTTTAGCTTTGGGTCTTTGTATCCTTTAAGGATCCTGTGTTCTTGGAACCTGGACTTTCTTGTGGTCCCTTGCCTTTTTACTTGCTGCACCTTAAAAATATTTTTCTCTTCAATGCGAGTGTTGTCTTTCTTTATGTTAATCAGACGTTGACACTCTTCAGTGACTTTTTGCAATGTTATGTTAGGATCCGCCTCCATAATTGTTAGGATCCGTGAACGTATATCTTTGTCCCTTGGTGCTGTGAGACCTTGTACAAAGATTAAACATTTAAATTGGTCTGCGGAAATTTCATTCAATTTAAATGATTCGCATAAACAGTTCACAGTGCAAGCATATTCTAGATAGTCTTCAGCTTCTGCCTTCTGAATGTTCAAACATTTGTATCTAGAGTGAAATAGGCTATCCCTTTTATCAAATATTTTCGACAAGGTACTAATTGTTTGCTCGAACGAAACCTCCTCCGGTTTTTTTGGTAGAATTAGATTTGCATACTTGGTGTTTTCATCAGTACCCAGTTTTTGTAGTAGCAGGGTAACTTTTTCCTCATCGGTCCAGTCTAAACATCTTTTCGTAAAAATTGTTTCGTATCTTCTGTAGTATGCAGGGAAAGTAACACCAGTATCCGGGGAGTAACGAAATTCCGTTAGTGAATTTGAAATACCCTCGGCAGAAAAATTAGTCTTCTTCCCGGTCGACGTTAGAATTAGCTTTTCTAAATTCTTTTGCTGTGTCGACATTTGTCGTTGTAGTATGTTTGTTTGTTCTTGTTGTGCCTCTAAAGTTTTTTGTGTTCTTTCTTGTTGTTGTTGCAGCTGTTGCTGTAGCTGTTGTTGTTGAATTTGTTGTTGTTGTTGTTGTTGCGCTAAAAATTGTTGAGTCATTTTTGTCTGTTCCTGGATGCTAAGGGCTAGAGCCTTAGTTAACTCTGCTAATTGTTCCATGTTAGCTTCTAGTACAAAAATGTCTTTTCGAATTCTATACAATAATTCCAAAGAAAAATCGTAAATTTACGTATATCGTAAATTAGTAGCAATATGCAGACACAACACGTTTCAACAAAGTTCATCCATAGTAATTCAACAGGCTTTGTAAAATAATTCTTTTTTTTTTTTTTTTTTTCAACAACGTAAGTTCATACACAAAATATTTCTTACTTCCCACGACAAATAGTTCCAATTATTTATATAAAGGCAATAACAAACAATTAATTTTCCAAAAAAAAAAATATATATGGCTGCCGTTCCCACGTGGCATAAAATGGTACAATAGTCGTTGTATTTATATTTTTTCTTTCGAAACTCGTAATCCTTTAGTGTAGTTTCGAATTCAACTTGCGACCATTTTTTTTTTTTTTTTTTTTTTTTTTTTTTTTTTTTACTTGTCAAAATAAATATAAATTCCACTTTACCTTGAACATGTTTCTATAATTTCTTGTGAGTTCTTTACGAAGAAAAATCCGTACTTTTCGCTACTTTAGGTAGGAAAAATTTTTAAATTCATTGACGCACGTGGTCAAAAATCCTTGTGTAGTTTGTTTTTTTCGTAAAACAAAAAATCCTTGCATTGTACACAGTCCTTGGTACGGTAATTTATCTCTGTTAAGAGAAAGAACATCCTTTCGTCGCCATTGTTATATTCCTAAATACTTAGGAAAATAAGACAAACGTGAGTTACACCGAGTGGTATGTGTAATGGGGTTTATTTATAATACAGAAACGTAAGGCTGCTCGCCTAAGGTAAATAGAAGTACATAGTAACAAGTATGGGGAAGAAAGTCTGATAATCAACACGTAAGACTATCCGTCTTACTGCGACTGCTTGTCTGCCGCTGTCTGCCAAACAGTCCAATATATATATACAGTTTGTAACCGGTGTATAGCCAGTTATGTTCCTTCACAACACATACATATATTACTTACATACACATATTATTCAACTATGAACGCATACATAACGTCATTAAATCCTTCTTAAGTAAGAGAAGAATACAGGTTGTCCTTGATGTTTGTACATCTAAACAATATGATATAAATGCAGGTATACCTCAGGGGTCTATCCTAGGACCTTTATTACTCCTAATATTCATAAATGTCCTCCCTGATAAAATTGTCTCTGAGATGGGTATATTTGCTGATGACATCACGTTCTATAAGGCACGAGGGCAAAACAAATGAACATATATCTAAGGAAATGGCAGAAACACGAGAGAAAGATCTCCAATTTGTAGTGGAATGGGGACATAAATGGATGGTCGCATTCAATGCTGCCAAGACTAAACTTGTTTCCTTCAATAATTACAAGAAACCTTCTCTGTCACCAATAGCAATGGCCAAAAACACATTACTTGAAAGTACTTCCTTTAAACTCCTAGGCCTAACGTTCACAGGAAACATGAGTTGGTGCAGATACATTGAGAGCATTACCAAGGCTGCTGTGAAGAAGGTGGGCTTTCTCTACCGTGCTAGAAAGCTACTAACGCCCGAAAGTATCCTGTACCTCTATAAGGCCACCATTCGCCCATGTATGGAGTATTGTTGTCACATTTGGGCTGGTGCATCTGCTACTAGTCTCTCACTCCTGGACAGGGTTTAAAAGAGTGTCGCTAATCTGATAGATCTTGAACTGTCATCTAAGCTTCATCCTCTGTCCCATCGACAAAATGTTGCATCCCTCTGCCTATTCTACAAGTATTTTAGTGATGAATGCTTTGACGAACTGCAAGCACTTGTACTCGCTTGACGTAAATACCCCCGACAAACCCTTACAAAGCATTCTCTCAGGACTCTTCTTTCCTCATCCGTCCATGTTTTTTTTACACTTCCTGTTCCAACTCCCTTCGTGTCTTGGTACTCTCTCTGGCAATTCTCACACCCCCTATATCCAGCCACATCCTCAGAATTTCGAACAGTTGTATGATGACGACAGGAACCACCCTGTTGACCAGTTGGACACCTATCTGATGTGAGACCATCACATCATTTACGTTGTTATTTTCAATATTTTGATTTGACATTCTCCCATAAATGGGGTTAGTGAATTTAAGGTTACACCACCACCAATAGTTTATCGAGACATTATCTCTAGGAGGGTTTCCCACCAAGGTCAAAGATCCCCTCCCGACCTTTTTCCTCCATCACCACCACTATTCCCATTACCACCACCAACAACAATAGAAATAAATTCTACAATGATAATAGCAACACTAATATCGGGAGCAATAATATTAACAGCAAAAACAACAATAGCAATGACAGCAAAAAACAACACCTACCATTATAGCTACAGTAATAATAAAAAATAATAAAAACATGCCACCATTACAACCACCACCCCACTACTACTACTACTAGTAATAATATTAGTGGTAATAGTAATAACCAATAAAGTAAATTTTTTTAAAAATAATAATAACAATAATAATGATAATAATGATACTAATAATGATAATGATAATAACAAAATGAAAATAATAATAAGTAGAAGAGCACTGATAATAATAATAATAATAATAATAATAATAATAATAATAATAATAATAATAATAATAAATAATAATAATAATTAATAATAATAATAATAATAATAATAATAATAATAATAATTTCAGTTAGAAAAGCTTACTTTGTTCGTTTTTTTTTTAAACTCCTCTGCCGATGTTGCTTTTGGTCAGAAAAATGTACACAAAAACAGAAACATAAAACATCCAAATATGTGAAAGACAATTCCTCGTTTAACCGTGAATTCAATTTTTAAATACCAATTTCAGTTAGAAAGGTTTTTTTTTTCCCTTCTGCTATTTTTTTTTTTTAAACTCCGCCACTGATTTTGCTGATGACCGGAAAAATGTACACAAGGACAGAAATATAAAACATCCGAACATGTGTAAGACAATTCCTTGTTTAACCATAAATTTCAAGTTCAAATTAAAATTTCAGTTAGAAACGCTTTCTTGTTTCGTTTGTTATTTTTTAAACTCCGTCGCTGTTGTTGCTTTTGGCCGAAAAAAAAAAAAAATGTACACAAGGACAGAAACATAAAACATCTGAACATGTGTAAGACAATTCCTTTTTTAACCATAAATTTCAAGTTTAAATCAAAATTTAATAATAATAATAATAATAATAATAATAATAATAATAATAATTATTAGTAAACGTAAAGTTTAGACAATAGATATATATTTAAAAAAAAAAGCAAGATGCTATAGTTAAAAATGATAGTTAAAAAAAAAGAATTAGAGTCAATTTAGTAGTATGTATAACAAACGTTTTTTTTTTTTTAATGCTAGTATCATTTTCAAGATAATGACATGTTTCATTGGATTGACAGCAATTGGTAAAAAAATGGAAATTGAAACTAGGTTGAATGAAAAAGAAGTTTAGACAATTTTTATGCACAAAAACCCTAATAAAAGATTAATTTGTACCACAAAAGCAAAGAGTAATTAATCAACACCTTTTTTTAAAAAAAAAAAAAACAACAAGATGGTTTATTTTGAAAGAAAAGAAAGGAACAGAAAGTTCTAGGATGTTCTTGTGTCGGGAAGCAGAAACTTGAAGTGTCCCCGGGTGGTTCAGTAGAGGTCTTTAGTGAAGTAGCTGCAGCCTGGAGGGATTCCGTGGACAAAGAATAAGAGGAGAAAGGTCTGTCTTCTTTAGTGGTCTGAGCTCCTCTGCTGGCTGCTGGCTAGTTCCTGACAGGGGTAATTAGTTCCTTAAGGGACATATAGAATTAATGCGCCCGAATAGCTGTGTGGCCAGTGAGTGGCCACATCAGTCAACAAGGGGGCATTAATCCACAGGAGAAAATGGTTTGTTATGGTGACTGCTACAGAAGTAGTGATTTATATAAAATAATTTATTTAAAATTTATATAAAATAATTTATTTAAAATTTATATAAAATAATTTATTTAAAATTTATATAAAATAATTTATTTAAAATTTATATAAAATAATTTATTTAAAATTTATATAAAATAATTTATTTAAAATTTATATAAAATAATTTATTTAAAATTTATATAAAATAATTTATTTAAAATTTATATAAAATAATTTATTTAAAATTTATATTAAATAATTTTTTTTCTCTTATAACTCACTAAAAAACTTTACTTTTTTATTGTTTTTTTTTTCTGTGGCACCTTGTCCCCCACCCGCCTTTTTGTACTTACGCAGAATCGTTATCACGTTATCGACAGCATATTCCGCTTGTGTTATACAAACTGTCGGAAGGTGCCGAAAGAAAATTTCATGTTTTTTTTTCCTCACAAAAACGTTGGCCAATTTTTAAGGTGCTGTGCTGTTTTTTTTTTTGTTTTTTTTTTTTTTACTCATGTTCACCCCTTACAAAGCATATCGCCACTTAGAAGTAGTGGACTACTATTTGGGGCCATGTCTAGGAAAGATTAACAAGATATTTGTTTATGTTACATTTAAACTTCTGCATATCAGTACAGCCTGGGAAGCAGGCATCAGGAAGGGAATTCCAAAGTCTAGCTGTTTGAGGGAAGAAACTATTAGAATAGAAAGCTTTCTGGCATTTAGGGACAACAACAGTGAAGACATGAGATCTTATTTCTAAGCAGGTTTGTCAGGGATATGCATGTCGAGGGGGTACAAGTGAAACAAGTTCATCAGAACAGATTCCATTAAAATATTTGTAAAACAGACACAATGATGCAACATTGCGGCGATGTGACAGGGGCTGGAGCTTAGTTGATAAAGTGGGACCGATTAGATTGACAACTCTTTTCTGGACTTTATCTAAGAGGGAGAGATTAGTGGTAGATGCACCAGCCCAGATGAGGCAACAATACTCAATGCATGGGTGAATGGTGGCCGTACAGGATACTCTCAGGCATGAGTAGTCTTCTAGTTCGATAGAGGGAACCCACCTTCTTTGCAGCAGCCTTTGCAATGTCCTCTATGTATTTGTTCCAGTTCATATTGCACGCAAATGTTAGGCCGAGGAGTTTGAAGGTAGAATTCACAGATAGGGTGCTATTTATCATGGATGTAGGGGGTTGGAGAGGCGTCTTGTAATTGTTAAAGGAGAGCAGCTTAGTTTTACTAGCATTAAATGTATCAAATTCAACTTCAATCATCACCAACGTTCGCAATAGTAACACATGACTGTAAACGACACTGTCCCTCCTCTCACTCAAGCTTGCTTTTTATGCAGTTTTCACTCTGTCTCATTTGCATGTGTGCCCTCTGTTTTCTCGTGTTTTCTTGCGAGACCACAGTTTCTAAAACACCAGGCGCCATCTTTTTTTCTCTTTTCCCACGCAACACTTCCCTGCGGCAAGTTCACCCCTCCTCCGTCACGCCACCACACACATGCACATCCACACAATGCACAAATACGCGGACACTTGCTACTCTGGTGTGTATTACACTCCCCTCCTGATCTGATGATCACACAGAGTGCACTGCAGGGTTGGTGTCCTAGTCCGCTTACTTCTGCGAAGGGGCACATTCATAGGTTTTGGTTCTGGTTCTGGTTCTGGTTCAGATTTAGATTCAGATTCAGGTTCAGGTTCAGATTCTCTTTCTGGTTCTGGTTTTAGGTTTGGTTCTGGTTTCGGGTTTGGTTCTGATTTCAGGTCTGGTTCTGGTTCTGTTTCTGCCGCGTCAGATGAACTATAATCATCACTCTCTGGTCTGTTGATTTCGTTCATCAGTAGCTCATCACTTGATGATTTATTGCTCTCCTCTGTAGTTGTATAATGCACCTCAGAAGACGGGCGAAGATCGCGCACATGGCGCGGGGTTCTGTCAACTAGGACCGACTGGTGGCTGATCACCCCAGAGATTCATCCTCACTTGAATTTGGTGGTGCACTGGCATGTCTTTTCTGGTTGACTGGCTGTGCAGTGTCAATTTCCTTTAGTCTAACACGGTATAACACGGTATGTGTATATGGCATTGGCCGGCGCTGTTGTAGGTAATTTCCCATCCTTTGGCGTGACATTATACCAATACGTGGCCTCCATAATGGTACATTGCTTTCTGGCAGTAATTCTCTTAATGCTACGATGGCTCCTCTCAGCAATGCCATTCCCTGATGGCCCATGAGCGCATCACAGCCATAGTTGGACGTCCCATTCATCTAACAGCTGGCGAACTTGTTGGCTGCAAAAAGCAGCATCGTTATCTGTCAAGATCTCTTCCAGTGCATCTCGCTCAAAAAAGATGGATGACAAGATGCGAATAACACTTGCCGAGTCCTGTCTAACAATTGATAAGAGTTAGAAAGGGTTTACTACCCGCTGCCACACCTTGATGTCCAATCGTCCTTTTCGCCATTGCTCTGGTGCAAGATCAATAGACTGACATGCTTCACAGTGCCTGACAATCTGCCTGACATCTGCCTTTGTCACTGCTGGGTCCACACGCCTCGCAAAATACACTGTTCTCTTGACACCTGGATGTCCGCTCTGTGCATGAATCTTCTGTATTTGACATGGGCTAATCGCACCAATTACAACTGTGCAAGATCGAACAGTGTGCACCACACTCATCTTCATGGCCCCATATCATCTGTGAGGTACACGGGTTAGTTGGTCGGCACGATTACAATGTGATGTTACCAGCGTTACCCACACTGATAGTCCATACTCAGAGACCAGATTCTTCAGCATGTCTAGCCTTCGCCGAATCAACATCTCGCTGGCTGCCTTAGTGCAGATTCTTGTCCATCCTGAAAACGTGTCAGACACCCAGTGATAGACGCAGAGAGAATCCGTGTACAGGTACAGTTTCTTCGATTACCATTGCAGTGCAAGATTTATTCCCTTTACAACAGCATCCAGCTCTGCTAAGTAGATGTGCTGAGCATCACTCACGGGTCGCAGCCAACATGCGTCTTCAAACACATTCCCTCCTTGCTCTAATGTGACTCCCATGCCAATGAACTAGTGTCAACCCACACATTTATGTGGTCTGCATCAACACACCATTTTCCACGGGCAGAGTCCTCCTTGTTGACTCTTTCCAGAGTCTCAGTTACCATCAGAGTTAGAAGAGCATCATCAAGCACATCGTCCCAACCTGTGGTTACCAAATTCGCTCTGCGTTTGATGACACCCACAGCTACATGGAGCCAGCCACAGGCTGGTAAGTGTCCAACAAGTTTCCCACACCAGAAAAAAACGGTCCGCCTCGTAGCAACGTCAGGAATGCCTGGAATCCTACTGCCACACCTCCAGCGTTAGATGCCATCTTCCTCAGAGACGTCTAATCCCAATACGCGTACTCCATCCCTCAGACGTTCAGGATTCTTGCACTGCAGACCAAACTGTGCCAATTTTTCCCTGACACACGATGCAGATTTTATGTCCTCATTGATGTACACATCGTTAATGTAGGCTGATGTTGCGTCCTCAATAGTCTTTTCTAGAGACAACACCGCATTCACAATGGTCTTCATGATCTGCGGTGCCACATGCGTCTTCAAACACATTCAAACACAAAGCCGAGTCGTGTTAGGCAGTACCTCTAACCCCAAACCACACTGTCTGGAACGGCCACAGCATCTCATCTACTTGCACCTGCAAATAGGCCTTCCGCAGGTCTAATATTGACACATTGGAGCCCTCCTAGCACCATTCCCTCAGTTTGCTGGCGCACACATCAGCATCAGCAGTGTAAGCCTCAATGAACTGGTTGAGCTCACGATAATCCAGCACTGGTCTTATTTTTGACTTGTTATGCTGGATAACCGCCATTGAGGGTATCAGACTCTTGGGTGGACCAAGCTTCTTGGGGTAGGGGATCAGCCATCCATCTCGGATCCATGCCTCAAGCTCTTGCTCGTACTCATCACGAGCCTCGTCAGGTATAGGGTATTCTGCGAGGCGATTCTTTAATTTGGTTGGTGCCCTTCCCTCTGTCCATTTCCATGATGCAGTCCAAGCCTGCTGGTTATAGTCATAGCCCACCTTAAAGTCAGAGTGATCAATGTGGATTGCAGCACACACCGGGTTTTTTAAAAAGCGCATGCTCCGGTCTCTTTCGATGATCACTCCCCCTAGTGCCTTGATAGCATAATAGCCCAGCAGTACATTGAACGCCAGCAAATCCCCTTGCATCACTAACACATTAATTTCCACGGCCACACCAGAGTCTGTGTGGACCTTCACGGTTCCGGCTTCACAGCATGCTTGTGTCTCACCGCCTATTGTGGTGACTTTAATATTCCTTTTAGTCCAGGTCCGACACAATCTGGCACTCATGATGGTATGTGAGTAGCCGGAGTCGAGAAGAGCTGAACAGGGCACTCAGTTCACGTACACAGTTATTGTAGGTTGTGCGTCACTTAGCTCTTGTCTGGGGAGCAGGGTGGCGCTGACATCCTGCCGCCTGACACGTTTCTCACACAGTTTTGGGCTAGGTGCCCTATGCCGCCACATTGGAAACAGTGCAGTCACCCCCGCCATTTGTCAGTGCAGCTTCTTTCAAAATGACCTCGCTGACCACAGCGGTAACATCTTCCATTAGTCGTGGGGCTCAGACTGGGAATCCTCCCGGCCTCGTTCTGGGCTGCCTTTGTTGCCATCACAACTGGTTCCCCCAAGGTCCTCCTCATCTCTGATGATAGCCCGAGCGCGTTCCATCAAGTGCTCTATAGGCGTTGCGGACACACTGGTAGAGGCTCTCAACAATTGCTTAACATGGGTGGGAAGGCCGACCACAAATGCATATGCCAATGTCCTCTCCGACACTCCATTGCCAAACAGCACAGCAAGTTTCTTCAATTCCGCTAAGAACACATCCACGGTTTCTCTCAGCATGAGCTTCCTGGAGGCGAATCTTTCATAAGCCATGCAAGGATCCATTGCAAATGCCTTGTACAGCGCATTTTTTATAGCGGTCACATCAGCCTTCTCGGTGGCACTAAGTTGCTGATACACACTCAGAGCGCCCCCAGCCAATCTCAGGGGAATCACAGTGTGCACTCTCTTTACCTCACAGAGATTGCAGGTCAACTCGACCCTCTCAACACAGTCAAAAACAGATGTGGGCCCATCAAACTCTGGAATCAGTTTCAGATCAAACTTTGAGTCGATCATTTTTCACAGCGATAGCCGAAATAGCTTGTATCGAATTCAACTTCAATCATCACCAACGCTCGCAATAGTAACACAATAACCTCATGACTGTAAACGACACTGTCCCCTCCTCTCACTCAAACTTGCTTTTTATGCCGTTTTCACCCTGTCTCATTTGCATGTATGCCCTCTGTTTTCTCGTGATCTCACGAGACCACAGTTTCTAAAACACCAGGCGCCATCTTTTTTTCTCTTTTCCTACCCAACACTTCCCTGCGGCAAGTCCACCCCTCCTCCGTCACACCACCGCTCGTACGCACATCCACACAATGCACAAATATGTGGACACTTGCTACTCTGGTGAGTATTACATTAAATGTTACCATCTATTTGCGTCCCCATTCCACTATAGTCTGGAGGTCATTTTCTAATAATTCTGCCATTGTCTTAGATTTATGTACATCTGTTCTTCCCTCATGCATATTATAGAGCATTGTATCATCAGCAAATATATCCATCTTGGACACAATATTATCAGGGAGGTCGTTTATGAAGATCAGGAATAATAATGGTCCAAGGATCGACTGCTGAAGCACTCCTGCATTAACGTTATGCTGCTTGGATGTATGTCCGTCAATGACAACTTGTATACTTCTATTGGCTAAGAAGGATCTAATTATATTTTGTATACGTCCAGTTATACCGTACGATTTAATTTTCATTAGCAGCCCTTTATGCCAGATTTTGTCAAAGGTCTGGGATATATCAAGGGCTACAGCCCTGGCTTTACCTGCCTTATCCAGTACATGGTAAATGCGTTCAGAGATGACTGTTAAAATATCTGCAGTAGAACATCATTGCCTGAATCCATACTGTTTGTCAGAGAGAAGATTTGCTTTTACGAGGTGGTGAACTAATACTCAATTAATTAGGGTCTCAAAGATTTTAGCGAAGAGTGGGAGTAGACTAATGGGGTGATAATTGAGGGGGTCTGTTCCTTCACCAGAATTCTTGTACACTGGTACCACAGAGGCCATCTTTCAGCTATTAGGAAAGCAAGATTCAGAAAGGCATTTATTGTAGAGCTGGGAAAGTATGGGGGCTAGCTCGGCTGAACATTTCTTAATTAGTAATGCAGGGATGAGATCAGGCCTTTGAGGTGTCTAAGTTTTTTATGATATTGCAGACATGAAAAGAGGTGATTTTTATATCATCTAATGTGGTTTCAGTCTGCATAGGAAAATTTGGGAGGGAATTGTTTGTTGGCTCTAAGGTGGAGTTGGAGGCGAATCGCCGGGCAAGCAGTTCTGCCTTCTCTATTGTCGTGCATGCAACTGTCTGGTTGTTGCTCAATGGGGGAATTACTGATTGTCCTTTATTCATTACACTAATATAGATTTTCCAGAAATCACGAGTTCCTATCTTTTGCGATCCAATGCGTTCCCTGATTATTTCAGCATGCTTTCTTTTGGCTGTTGCTATTTCTCTCTTACAATGATTTCTAGCATCTATGAATTTTTGCCTCTTTGTATTTGACTTATGACGTACAAACCGGCAGAATGCAAGCTGTCTTTGTGCAATGGCAGCTGCACAATCTGCAGTGAACTAGGGGGTGGGTGAGTGGGGCTTGCTATAATACTTCCGTGTGGGAACATGTGCTCCAATGCCTACTTTGCACCATTCAGTTGTCTCATTGGCACACTGTTTAGCAGGAAGAGAGAAGATATTGGCCCATGGGGCATCTCGGATATATTCTCTAAGGGCTTCCCAGTCAGCCCTGTTGTAGTAGCAATGGTTCCTCACCTTAAGGTTGGGATTTAAATGTGATGTCAACTGATACCACTATGTGGTCTGTGTTTACAAGTGGACTGTGGGCATTAGTCACACACTCCTCAGGTAGTATGGTGAGAAATAAGTATATTTGTTTACGCACCGTGGTGAAATAATCACGTTAAAAAGTCATTCTTAACATGGGCCACTTAAATTTTTTTTAACTATTCTATACTTAGACCTATCAATTTAATAAATGAAAAATACCATTAAAAAATTAAATAAACAAAAGATACCGTTGGTCCGTTTGCCAATTGTTGACTGCAGGGATTTCATTTGTTAAATGTTTTAATATCTCCGAGCTGTTTACGCAACCTACCCGGAATATATCGACGATAACATGGCTCCTGTTGTGCATAAGTACCCTTCTTTATCGATCATTATATCGATATTAGAAATAACCCTATGTATCAATTTAAAAAGTGTTAAATTGTGTTTTCTTTATTAATAATAAACTAAAAGATTTTAACGGCAATATGTTAGTCATTTCAGTAGGCACTGCCAACTGAATGTGAAGAATTATAAAAAAAGGAGCGCATGATTCTGTGACGTCAGACTTGTGTTAACTATACAAACTATGGAAAAGCAGAAGCGACTTAATGATTTTTTAAAACCTTAGTTTATCTTTTTCAAACTGCAATTAATAATTAATCTTTGTTATAATTTTGGTTTTAAGATTTACAGTTTAATGATTAATAATATTATAAACATTTGTATTAGTCCTCGCGCAAAAGCGCAGGACACAAAATGTTTTAAATAATAATAATAATAGAATAACAATAACAAAGTCTTTTGCTAGTGAGGACTACTATTGAGCGTAACCAGTTATACACTCCTTTTGAAATTTTCATCTCTATTTTTTTCGTTATCTACTGAATATTTTTGATGAAACCTATATGAAATATGTTCCTTATTAAATTGTAAAGATTTTCTATTCTGAAAGAACTTTAAAAAAATTAATCTAAAAAAGTTATTTTAAAGTTTTTGTTAAAAAAAATTCAGATTTTCTTATTATTCAGACATGTATGACAAAGAGAGAGTTGCAAAAAAGAGTTGTGGAGTGAGGAGAATTACAAACTGAAACAGAGAGAATATTCAAACCTGTAATAATACAAAGACGGGGTTGCAAAAATGAGTTGTGGTGTGAGGAGAAATACAATCTGAAATAGAGAGTAGGAGAGTTTTTATAAATACATACAAAATCACATTCATCTTTTTTTTAAAATCCAAATTAATAAATTAAATAAAATATAATCTTAAAAAGATAGGATACAAGTTAGAAAAGCATTTCATCCAAGGCATGAAAATTGTTAAACAAAATGTTTTTACTATAGGCTTTAAAAATAAAGGTACAAGATTCAATTTGAAATTTATTTATCTTCAAAGTGCACTTTTATACATTTTACAAAGTAAGGTATTAAATTTGCATACCTTACTTTGTAAAATTTATAAAAATACACTTTGAAGATAAATAAATTTCAAATTGAATCTTGTACCTTTATTTTTAAAGCCTATAGTAAAAACATTTTGTTTAACAATTTTCATGCCTTGGATGAAATGCTTTTCTAACTTGTATTAAATATGAAATACGGTTTTACTGAATGTTCATGTTCGGCTTCCATACTTTTGTTCCGTAAAAAGAGCTAATGAGAGGGGGGGGGCTACAAAATACTTAATATTTGTGCAATAATATTTTCAAATCGGTTTTAATATGACGCTAAAATAGCTGACAAGAGCTGTGGTTATATGACAACTTTATATTTAAAAAAAAATTTAAACACAATTAATTAAAAATCTTTGTTGTAGCAGAACATTTTGAAATAATGGAATTTTAATCGTTTTAATCTTTTAGAAATTAATTAATTTTTAGGAAGTTTCTTTTTCTTACCAATTCAACTGATTATAGTGTATATTAATTAGAAAAAACGCTATAAAAAAACAGAACAATGATATTATATTTATATCATTTTTTTTTAAATTGCAACTTCAAGGTAAGATTTTGTTTAATATGTGTATTTAAATTTTAAAAAAATAAATATTTTTTACTTAGTTGAACTCTTATGGTTCATAATAAATAGAAATTTCGATAGATTTAAATATATTTTGTTCAAATTTCGAAAAAATAAATAGGGGGGGGGCACGCACTAAAAAAAAAAAATTTCCTCTCGTATATTTTACGGAAACTGCATTTTATATGTAATTTCATTCTAAAATGGATAAGTATAAAAAATTTCACGAAAATCTGACCATTAGTTGATTTTTGCTAGAGTTATTAATCACGGGCATGTTTTCACGTTCAAAATGCTTACAATACATGGGAACGTTATTTTAAAGCGCCAATTATGTAAACACGATTTTCGTCTTGCAATTTTTTTATTTTCGTACGATGAAAAAATTAAAAAAAAATTATTACTAGTTTATTTTGCCCCTCTTCTTTTAAATGGTACAAAAGTTATATTGATAATATTAACTTAATAAAGTTACATCGTTTTACATATGGGGGGGGGTAATTCTGTGGTGACTTTTGGAGGTGCCTACGTTTCAGCATTTCATGATAATAAATATACAATTTTTTAGTTACTGCATAATTCTTTTTGTATAAATATAGTATATAAGAATGTTAAACAAACATAGGTGTCAAAGTAAAGGGGTTTCCTTTTTATTTGACCAAAGACTTTAATCATTAAATAATAACGAAACAACAACAAAGTGCGTTGCGGTATGAGATTGAACTGACAGGGCAGATAACTCAGATTTCGCTCTTTGCAAATAAAAAAAAAAGTGTCTCGTTAAACTTCTTTTTTTTTTAATTGAAATATTTTTTGCACTCACTATATTTATTTGAATTTTTATCGAAAATAAGCTGTTAAAATATATCAGAATATTAAAAAACAGTAGTTACTAAATTGGATAACGTCTGCAACGTGACCTTGTCTTTTTCGTTAACGAAGCAGCCAACGGATGACGTATGTTTGGTCTTTTTTTCATGCTCCCCTCGTCTAGGTTGTTGGATCCGACAGAGAAGTCATTCGTCCGTTTTTTTTTCACTTAGGTTTTTCTTGGGACCTACCAGCCTCTTATGGTCATTTAACACGGCAGGTCAAAGCTAAAAAATGGGGAGTAAGTATCGAGACTGGTATTTAAAGACTGGATTTATTATTATGTTTAAAAAAATTTCTCAGTGATAAATATAATCGCCGGCAATATGGTTGTTAATGCTTACGTGGCTTTATAAGCGGTTTGTCATATTAACAAGATTTAAAAACGACACATTTACATAAGAAACCCTTAGTGTTTTATTTTATGGTTATTATAGATTATTTATTATATCTAAATTGTAAAAAAGTATATTCGATTTTGTGTAACGTCGATATTTTTGTTTAATTTCGAATCATTTTTAAGTGCCACTTTTTTTAATACTAAAAATAAAAAACAAAAAACATACACTCCTTTTTTTTCTGTTTATCGGATTATTTTAGCCGAAATTGATTCCCGATTTTTAATTGAAATAATAAAATATTTATCTAATATAAACATTTTTTTTCTTTTTTACAGTCAAGTTTCTTGAGTTCGTGAAACCGTTTTGTGCAGTATTACCAGAAATCTCCAAACCGGACAGAAAAGTAAGTTTTTGTTTTCAAATTCGCATTTTTTCCTATTTAAAAGAAAGTATTTATTCAGAATACGTGCTATTTTAAAAATTTTATTTTAATTTTTTAGATGTGATTTTATAGTTAAATATTTTACAGCATTTTTGTTTATAAAATTGTTAGGTGAAAGTACAGATTAGTTACAAAATGCCCTCACCTCCCCATGTTAAGAATGGGTTTCTAAATGTTATTTCAACACATCCTTAATCTACATAATTATCAAAAATATTTTAAAATATCCTCATACTAAGAAAAATATAAACAAAAATTAATGTTTAAGAATTGAATTACAATCAAGCGATTTTATTTTCATTCCTGTAAATTTTACAAAAAATGTTTGTATTTATTTTATATAATAGTTATTTCTTAGTGATAAATTGAATACGTAAGTATAAATCAAATTGTTTTAATTTTATTTTACTTCAGGTGTATAAGATTAAATATAAGAATAAAATGGCAATTTTATAGAATTGCTCTTGTTTCCAATCAACTGTTTATTTTATTTTGGTACAATTTAAGAAATAGGTACCCAATAAAATTCCGGTAAACTTTTACGATGTACCCCGGCCCAGCGTATTATAAACACCCCAACCACCCCATGTTAAGAACGGCTTTCGGAATAAACGCCCCCAACCTCTGAAGCCGTTCTTAATATGGGGAGGTTGGGAGGTGTTTATTCCGAAAGCCGTTCTTAACATGGAGTGGTTTGGGGTGTTTATACTACGCTCGCTGGGGCACGTCGTAAAAATTTATCAAAATTTCAGTACTTACTTACAGAATAACAAACACTACGCAATACTCATCGAACTGTTTTTTTTTTTTTAACTCTAAATGTTAGTTTTCAAAGTCGGTTTAGTTCAGTTCGTATTGTGTAAAAGCACCATTTCTCCCCCCCCCCGTTCGTAATCAGGATTGTTTACGTCACGCCTACAAATTTCTGGATACCTATTCCTAAAAAGCACCATTTATTATTTTAAGGAGTAGAAATCCTGGTATTTATGCAGAATACCGATCATAATATTTTTCATCTTTACGTTGAAGCCAATTTTTACGGTATCTTTTCATTAAATTGTTAGGTGAAAGTACAGAATAGTTTAAAAAGGCACATCCTCACCATTTTAAGAGTGGGTGTCCAAATAATGTTATTTCAGCACGATCCGTATTCTGCATAAGTACCGAATCCATATTAGTATAATGATTTGATTAAAAAAACTTTTTTGGTTTCAACTTTTCCATTTTTATTCGTATTGTTTAAATGATTTAAAATTTCCTAACGCATTATTTATCCATGCTTGTGTAATGTTTCTAAAGTTTCTAAACTATTTAAAAGAATAAACAAACAGCTGATCGTTTTCAAATACTAAACCCTGGATAAATATTGGTAAAAAAAAATGTTATCACTTTTACAAGAATATTCTGAAAAATAAATAATAAAATAAACCTTCAGGTGGGAAGATATCCAAAAAATGAAAATAATTAAATTTCAACAAGGGTCGTTGATAATGCTCAATCATAAGAAAGTTATATTTTTTATTTTTTATGTATTTTGAGAGGAAATTTATAATCTGGATTGTTATTTAGGTTTTAATGAATTTTTTTTTTCTAATTTTCAGATCCAGTTTCGAGAAAAAGTGTTATGGACTGCAATCACTCTTTTCATCTTTCTTGTTTGTTGTCAGGTAAAATAAAATTTCTTATTCTGAGTCTTTTATAGTTTTTTACCATATGTTATGGAAAAAAATGTCAATGTAACTTAATTTACTATGATTAAATGGGGCGTTTTAAGATAGTCGACAGATCATTTTTTTTTAATGTGTCGTTTTAAACAAAAAAAAATCTTTCGTACTTGATTGTCACGTCGAAAATAGTAATATATAAAAAAAATTACGATAAGTCATTGTTAAAGTAATTTTTACGAAAAATTGAGTAAAATTGCATTTTACTTACACAAAGTAGACAATGAAGAGTTCACACACGGAATATAACTCAGAACTAATATTTTAGATTACTCATGGCTGCAATATTTGCTGTCTATAGCGATAGACATTTTTATTTTTTTACTGAAAACAATAGTCGATGAATTTTCATAATTTTTGGATATATTGCTATTTTCGACATAGCTACTAAGTACGTAATGTTTTTGCTTAAAACAACATATTTAAAAAAAAATCGACTTGTCAACTTTATTTTAACAAGCATCGAATAATCTACACTTATTAAATACGATCTTTTAACAGTATTTTTAACGTGGACCAAAAACTGGACTATCGATTAAATCGCAAAAGAATCGTATTTACTCTTTCTTTCCCTTAACAAAAAAGACCACATGAATCTATTCTTTGATATGACTGGGGCGCATGAGGAAATTTAGTTTTAGAAGCACACCTGCACGAGACTTTTAAACCTTCATGAAATCCAGAAATTACTCCATAAGTTTAAAGGTTTTAAAAATTACTGATTTTGAAGGTTGCAAGTAAACACATTGGCCATTTTTTATTTTTCGTAATTATTCGAAAGTAATGCGATTACCAGTTTATAATTTTAGTTAATATAAAAACAAAATCTATTTAAAACTAATAATAAAAAACCTTATGTCAGTTTAATCAAAATTAGTTTTTACTGCAAGTTTTAAAGTTCCTCTCCCCACAAGAACAATTATTAAACACATGCCGGTTTCTAATATAACTATTTACTTTGCCTCCCCACGAGGGCAGAGTTAGACACCAGGATCGTATTTTAATGTAGGGGAAATATAGATCTCTTAAAAGGTGGGGGAAGGGGGCTTTGAAGAATTTCTACTTCATTGATGGAAAGGAAGTAATAGAGAAACAGATAGTACACTTTGCTCCTGGCACCCCAAATTGTTCTAAATTACCCCCCCCCCCCTTTTTTTTTTTTTTTTTTTTTTTTTGAAAGGGTAGGGTTTACCTGCTACCCATTTGCAGGAAGATTACACGTGGAGTAAAAAAAAAAAAAAAAAAAATCAGCACTCCACATTCCACCCCGAAGAATGTGTACAAAAAATAGCCGAAAATGAAATCTTCATTCTCGGGTAGGGATGATGCGCAACAACATGTGAAGACCCCTATGAGCTTCCTACAATCGAATCGTACCTCATTCAGTCTTTCAACACGGAATTCGAATACGCCATCATTTATCCCCCCCCCTCCTCCTATCTCGGGGTTAGTATGAGAAAAGGGTGGTGGTGGTGGTGTTGTACTCTTCTTCTGTAAATAAAAATAAGTCGAACGTTGCCTTTTTTAAACTGACACGTGTTGGTTTTCGTGTCTTACTGCTGCTGCTGCTTAAGATGCTTCACGTCGCCTTTCCCTTATTTTCTGTCTTTTTTTTTTTTTTTTTTTTTTTTGCCAAATCTGGTTATTATACCAACTCTATCCCCTTCCAAAATTTTCTTTTATTAAAAGAATATTTAATATTTATTGTCCGCTTTTGTAATTTAAAAATTTCCATTCCCTCGTGATATTAAACGGTTATCACTCATCGACAAGTCCAGCTGTTTTTCTACGACTTGATTTACGTTTTATTTTCATTTTGTTTTTACACATGAAATGCGTGCTCAAATGAACCATAATATTTGACTTTTCCAGTTTAAAGCGTTTGAAAATATTTTCGAAAAGTCATGAAGTAAACACATCAGCTATTATAACAAAAAAACAGTATTAAATTTTGCAAAATCTGGTGTTTCTTGCATATATGTAACAACATTCATTTTTTTTTTTTTTTTTTTAAATTGAAATAAAAATGACAAAAGAATGTTAAAATTCCTATTAAAAAAAAGGAATAACTATGGACTGTATTTTGTTTCTAAGAACCTTATACAGGCAACTTTGATAAAATTAAAATATTCCATTTGTCGTTTAATCTTTAAAAACTTTAAAATTTGGAAACCCTTCATAGTAATCTCTATTATGGCTTATGTGCTCATGAAACCAAAAGACTTTACGCGCACCTCTGTCGTATTGAAGAACCGCATACCCAAAATTAAACTTTAAAAAAAGTTCGATCTCTTTATATTGGACGTTGAACGATCAACGTTAATCTTTAGTAACACGTGTCTTTTGGAGTGCCCCCTTCCTCCCTCACTTTTATCCTTTATCTTTGCAGAATTAAAAAAATTTTTTATTGTTGCTCGACTTTTGTTACATAAAGAAAATTATTTTAGTTTTAATGTAATAATGTATATTTAAATAAGTATATGGGTTAATGATTGTCGGATAAAACACCGTGATGGTGGAAATTGGGTAGAAATTATTTAAAAGGGCCGTTCAACAAGAATTTGTTTACACTGAACCTGAAAACGACCATGTTATACTCAGATGGGAAGCAGCTCTGCCGTATTGTGTTCCACAGATGAGCAGTTCTATAAAAAAAAAAAAAAACCTCTGCTCATGGAATATTCGTTTAGTTTAAGGCACAGGTCAAATTAATTTCTTAAAGCCTTCCAACACGTGTCAGCATGTGAAACGGATGTTAAACCGAATATGGTGATGACTGATCAGTTTCAGTTTTAATACTCTTTTAAGTGATAATCTTTTAAAAATGAATTTAATATAAACAAGTGAAGCATGCATGGTCCCCCATGAATGCACAGTAAACGAGGCATAAAAAAATGACTAAGTTCAACATTGCCCCCCCCCCGCCCATTTAGCCCCAAAAGTCCCCATATTTAAATTTGAGTTCAGCACCATGCAAAACTGCTAAATAGAAATACACAGAAAATTTTGGGCAAATATGATAAAATAGTCCGAAAAATGGAGTGTTTTTATTAGCCCTAAAAGAGCCCTTGGGGTACACCTGAAAGTTATCGCGAAGTATAGACAAAAAAAATTATATAGAAATCAGTTAGTTACTACTTTTCAGAAAGTTTTATAAAAATCCAAGCATCACTTTTTTTTTTTTTTTTTTTTTTTAAGCACAAAAGTGTCAATTTTAGCCATTTTAACTCGAAAGGCACCCCTAGGGGTTTCCCTGGAAAATCGTTCTGTTTTTTACTCATAGCATGTTTAATGTTTGTGCAAAATTTCAAAACGATTCCAAGTCGTAGTTATTGAGGAAAGTGCGAACAGACAAGGGTGAATTCACAGGTCCACCCTCCTTTTGTCGGGACCAAAAACATTTTTTGCTTATAGAGTATCCAAGTCTGAGTGGGGGGGGATGCACCGAACATTCACAGGAAATCCTCAGTCGCTTGTAATTTAATATTCTCTTGACACTTAGAGGAAACCGATTCAATCTGTCTAGGGTGAATGTCATGCAACAAAAATCCTGGATCAAAGCAAACCTTTCAGATTCAACTGAATCTAAGAGTTAAATTTTAGTACGTTCAAGCAATTAAGGATACCTCATAGTGGTATTGTCGTGTCTGCATGAGTGAAAGCATTCGATTTGCTGATGGAGCTCTTGAGTACTTCCTAGCCCAACAGGCTGAATTTATTGCATGGTTTGAGACTTAGATTATCAGTCCATATCTAATCAAATTTTCACTATATAATATCACCCACAACGCACATACTCTTACGAACCTAATTGAGCTCTCTGTATTTAGGAAGAATAAAACTATTTGCCTCCCTTTATAATCTAGAGGTTTATCATACTAGCAATACACATGAAAAAATTGAAATAGCTTGAAATATTTCAATATTGGTATGCATAGAAAGAGCTTGATGAGCTAAGAAAATCTTTTTAAATTTTTAAAATCTGATTAAAATTAAGGAAGTTATGGCTATTTTTGTACACGTTTGGATATTTTTCCCTCTTTAAGACCATATGCGTTTCGTCACATTTTTTACACTACTTTTTCAGTAAAAATGTCATATCTTTGTTAAAACACAAGACTAAGAAATGAAATTTACCATATGTGTATTTTTGTACAAGGAATCAGAATATGCAACTGAAAATCTCCCAAAGTTTATGGTTTCCAAATAATCTGCAGTAAATGTGCATAAATATGCAGCAATTCCTTAAAAATGCCATGTATCCATAAACAGAAAAGAAGTTGGAGAACTCAAAGTTGAATTGTAATGTGCTTTATGTACAAAAAACTAATCTAAACATAAGACCATTTAAAAATGAATATATTGCAATATTTCTTTGGTATTATTGTAGATTAACACCTTCTGTTTAACCCCACTCAACTCCTTCTGACCACCCCTCCAAAATGTGATTCTACCTTTTTAGGAAATTATGTATAAAATGCCATGAAAAACTTTAATGAAAGATAAACAAATTATTTTAGAATTGAATGTAAAATAATTTCCTATTACAGGTCATTCTAGCATTTTAGGGCAGTTAACTGTTTTTTTTTTTTCTATGGGAAAATATGCATGCTTTTTTTTTTTTTTTTTTTTTTTTTAAGATGATTATGTGTAGTTTTAAGAGGGTTTCTATGCAATGAGAATATGGGGAGGGTTGCCATTCGGACTTTGAATTAATTGTAGGGCTAAGGAAAATTATGTGTGAACATACTGAAAACTTGACAGAGACAAAGCTAACAAAAACAATATTAGAGGGGGGAGCGGTTCGTTTCACAAAAATTTAATGTAAAATAATTCATTTCCTGGCCATTCTAGCATTTTAGGACAGTTAACCAATTTATTTTTATGTGTATTTTTCTTTAAGGAAGGATCTATTTTTTGTTTGTTTGTTTTAGATGTTTGTATGTGGCTTACAGAGGTATTTTGTTGGGGGGGCTTGCCACTCGAACTTAGTGTTATTGTTAGGGTTAAAGAGTGTTTTAGGAGGAGACTTGCCACACATAATTTGTATTAGAGGTGAAGTTAAGAGAGCTTTTTTTCAAAGAGAGCGTTCAAAAATTTGTTGATTTCTATTTTCGAGGTTGAAGGTGTTAATTCCATAGGCCGTTTATACTACGCTGGAGCAGGTTGTAAGAATATATTTCGCTTAATAAGTAGAAAAAAAAATAACGAAATAAAAAGCTTCCTAATTGTAGTTTGATGTGTTTTCTAACTGCTTTTAAAATTTCAAGAATATTGATATAGATTTTGAGGGTTTGTATTACTATACACATAGATTCGAAAAAGTTGTCAAAAAAACAAATATATAACAAATAAATGTTATCAAAAGCAAGTTACTTTTCTACCTAACTGGATAATTTTTTAGTGTTTTTATTTAATGTAACATGTTTATTCAGTTTGAAAACGGTGTTTACCGATGTTTTGGAAAATTCAAAATGGTGCCCGACTCTCTTGAAACGGTAAGTTTGGGGAAAAGAGTTAAAAATAAAAAAGTAGACAAAATACTGCTAGAAACTCGCTCAATATATGTTACCGTGACGTAGGCTGACATATATTTGGCGAGTTTTTAACATTATTTTGTATAGTTTTTTTTATTTTTAACTCCTTTTCTCAAACTTACCGTGTCAAAGAGAGTCGGGTCGGGCGCCATTTTTAATTTTCCAATACATCGGTAAACACTGTATGTTTTTCGAGCTGAATAAACATGTTACATTGAATAAAAACACAAAAAATATATCCAGTTTGGTAGAAAAGTAACTTATTTTGCCTTTGATAACATTTATTTGTTATATATTTGTTTTTTGACAACTTTTTCGAATCTTTGTATAAACGAGATTTTGATACTTATTTTGATTTTGAAAAAAAAAACATCTGTGGCTGTTCGCAGTAAAACATTGTTTTAATTCGTTGTTCAAAACTAATTTAAAGAATAAAAGTGCATGCAAGCTATATATCTACAAAAGTTTGTTTTTTTAACCATGTTTTTAAATTTGACAAGCAATGTGAGAAATTGCAACAGATTCATAATGCCGAATTGGTTAGGATTGTTGTTATTATACATTCTGAAAACCGAATAGTTCTAAACTAATGTTATTCTGATAACAAAATAGCTCTCATTAAACATATAAGAACATTTATATTCATATTTTCATGTTTTTCTTAATTCGTTCTTGAATAAAAATTAAAGAACGCGTGTTTATACACTGCTATGGCTGATTCTACAGGCTGGAGCTGCTGCTGCTTCTAGTAATACTAACTTCATTTGACCAAATTCGAGAAATAGAAACAATTTTTTTTTTCGGGTAGGTCCTTTTAAATTATCAATTACCGCGGTCCTACTCAACATAAAATAATACTTTTAATTGATAAAGATAGTAAAAAGATTGATTTACTTACTACTGGGTGTCCGAAGAATTTTTTTTTCAAAATGTTCAATACTCGTCATATTAAATTCTTATTTTTAACACAACAAAAAAAGAAATGGTCAAAAATATTTCAGACACTTGACAGTATTAAGATTAACACCTCTTCTAATTGGTTCCCAAATTTCATGACGAAATTCTTCATACAATCACGGTACGGACCTTTAGAAAACAGGGGGGGGGGTCATTACAAAACCTTACCGAAAACGCCATTTTATGACGTTCACATTTTTATCACTTTATTTGCTTAAAACTCTTAAAATATATAATGTACATTCATATTTATTAATTCATTTGAAAGTATATTCATTTCCGAACAAAACAGTAGTAATTTGAAGACTTGAAGTGCTTTGGTTTAAAAAATATGGCTATTTTAGTAGAACTACCTTGAAATCTGTAATTATCCAAAGCGTTTTTTCGTCCGCGTGTATTACTAATCATACTGGGGATGGATAGAATTCCTCAGGGTTTTGTTAAAAAAAAACAAATCTGGTAGAGGCAGCCTGTTGGTCTTGTATGGAAATCTTCTAGTGATGGTGATTTTCATACAAATACCTGCTTCTATTTTGTCATGAGCCAGGACGGAAGTTGTAATACTTGGAAAACTCATGAGAATGCTAGTCTAATTGGAGATAGCAAGACCTAAAAAGTATATAATATCTTGTAAGGTTTGGTTGGATGTAGGAATATCACTGCAGGATAAATTCAAGCGGTGGTTACTTTTAATGCATCTAAAACCAAGGTCCTATCTTTACATCATCACTGCTCTGATCCTCATCTGGCATCAATTGAAATGAATTTGGGGAGGCTCCATGTTTTGACAAGCTTCTGGGCTTAACCTTTACTCTTGATCTGAAATGGAACTCCTGCATCAAATCCATTGCCAAGGCTGCTGGAAAAATGGTAGGATCCTTCTACCGCTCCAGTGGATATTTCGCTCCTGGTGCGATTCTCTACCTATATAAAAGCCAGGTACAGCCAATGATGGAGTACTGTTGCCACAATTGGGCAGGAGTTACTAGAAGCAGCTTATCCTGCCTTGGCAGAGTTCAAAATAGACTTTGTAGCTTAGTGGGGATACCTTTTTCTCTTCCCTGCAACCTCTTTCTCACAGAAGAGATGTTGCGAGCTTGTCTCTGCTTTATCGTTATTTTCATGGCAAGTGCTCATCTGAGATTTGATCTATGATCCCTCTCGCCAAACTTTCACAAAAAACACTCGTCTAGCCAAAACCACTATCAATAATTTCCCACATTATTTATCTGCGCCTAAACCTAAATGCAGATTCCATGGACAAAGCTTCTTTCTTAGAACTGCACACCTGTTGAACTCTCTTCTGTTTGCCTTCTTTCCATCTGACTACAATTTGATTGTCTTCAAGTCCAATGTAAACAAGTTCTTGATGAACGGTTCCCCTAAGTAATTAAAGTTACAAAATTTCCACTATTTATGATTAATCCCATTGACTAATGTATACCCATTAACCCTTATCCTTGAGTGGCCTCCGGGTCTTGATAAGTGGCAACTCCTTTGTAAAAAAAAAAAAAAAAAACTTCCTGTAAAGTACAGTGCAATAATTATAAGAGAATGTGACAAAAATAAATGATTTTTCGGGGATTTATTTCAACCACGTTAAGCATCATGAATTTTTTTTTTTTTGTTCATTTCCTATTGGAAATACTTAATATACCATGTCACGTCCTTAAAATGGATAAATTCATAAGACTGTACATTTTAGCCTTTCCACAACAAAGAGAATCACTGACTCGTGTACATTAATACGATCTCAACCATCATAATTGAATAATTGAAATCTCTACCTGAATTAGTAAACAAAAGCATGGAACATTACAAAAAGTAGCTTCAAATTTTGCACACACTAGCCGATATGTTTGCAAGATTTAATGTCTAAAAAAAAAAGTTTCAACTTTTTAAAATAAAATAGGTATAAAATACATTTATAAGTCAAATTACAACGCAATATCATGAAAAACAAATGTTTGTTTAAAATTAATATTTTGAAGATAGACTCAATACTCAGAATTTTGTACTTTTTTCTCGACACGTTAAATTGAAGAAAAAACAGTAAAGAATCTGTGTTTGTCTGCTGTGTTATTTTGAAATCCCAGGACATTTAGCGCATGTGATATGAAAGTCAATTGTTTTCCTTGATAGAAGCGTTTTAATTTTTAGATAAAATATGTATAAAATACATTTCTATAAATCACTCTCCTCCATAACAAGTGCATTTTTACATTTAAGATGTGCACATGTTACATGGATCTTTACAGTAATCTGATTTAAAAAAAAAAAAAAGCTCTAAGCTAAATATTTAGAGATATTAAAAGAATTGGACACAGAAAGAGTAATTATATCAAAATTGGGAATTTTGAACAGCATCGTTAATTGTATTGAAATCAGGAAATATATTGGAATTTTATCTCTAATGCACACACACATATCTGAATGGCAACATTTTTTTTATTATCGACAAGGTCTTAACAGCCAGGCTTGGATCTTTCAGCTAGTGTGACAGGGCACCCGAGTCTTGGTCTCAGATATACAGCTCGCCTACAGCTATGTGATCGATCGATGATTTCACTGTTTCTCTCTGAATGCTGATGTTACCATCGATGTTCAGACTGAAACCCTTAAGGAAGAAATGGAGTTATGTAACCTTTATTGATTACTAGCGAGGGTACCCGGCGTTGCCTGGGGTGTTTGGAGGTATAAAAGGAAAAAAATTGTTAGTAGGGAGGGAGGCTCGAACCTGTGACGCAAAGGCGGAAAAGAAAGTGAAAGAAAACGTGATATTTTACCGCTACGCTACGAAGCCATAAGAAGTGAACAGCGTTCAAATTTAGCGATGTCAATCAAAAAGTTGGCTTGCTAAGTGAATATGCAAGTGCTGAAATGAACGTTGGTTGAAGGCCAATTCAGCTTTCTGCTGTTTCATTTATTTTTCTCCACGATGTTGGGGAAACCAAGCTGCCTAGAAAAAAGGGGAACTCTCAAATGAATAGCAATTGTCTGATGTGAAGGGTTTCCCCACATTGAATTGTTTTCAAGATGTCCCGGCATGAAAGGCCGCCCACTGCTTTGCTTTGAGTTCCGCTTTATTTATACGAAAAAGACTAACAAACACGTGAGAGGATGGAATAGCATGAATTTTATAAAAGTCAATCAAAATAAATCTAGAGGCGACGTCCCTTTGCAAATTGTAGATATTATGATCTAGAAAGTATATAAAAAGTTCTACCCCCCCCCAGCCAAGAACCCTCACGAAAAAGGCCTTTGCTGAACATACAAAAACGTATGCACCACTTTTGCCTTATATATATAGAGAGAGAGGGAGAGAGAGAGAGAGAGAGATGCTGTTTGATCGTCAGTCATGTGATTTTCACTCTCACTTCATAAACAAATCCTGAATGTTTCAATTCTTTTCGGACTCTTTTCTACCATTCTACTAACACTAAGAAAGTCTGAAATTTTCTTATTTATTTCAGCATTAATTTAAAAGCAAATTTCTGTGTCTTTTCCAAAAATATGGAGGTTCGAAATTGTCCAGAATCAACATCATCTGCATCCCTGACACTATGTAAAGAAATTGACGTTTTAAATAAGAATCAGTTCAAATATTTCATAAAAGAAATGCATGCAATACATTTGTTTCACTGATCCATCATGAAAACAATTCCCGACTTTTACTTTCATCTGAATTAAGTGGCTTTAAAACCGACCATAGGTCTTCGTTATTGTCTTCTGACTTTGTATTGTAGCTGAATTTATTGGTCTGTTCCACCCTGCCTCACTAAGAGTCGAAGAGGTTGCAGTCGGGTTAGCTGAGAGGCCAAATGTTATATTCAACAACGAGACCTGGCTCTTCTGGTTAGTATGGCAGGCTGTTGAATTTGCTGCCACATATATGGCCTACTTGTAGCTACCTGTTCCATCCAGGGTTTCACTATCTTGCTTAGAATGCTATCTCTGTTCAGCCTGAAACCGTCATGGAAGAAGTTGGGTGGCACAAGCTCACCTTTAGTGATTACATCTGGCATTCTGATGGCATCGAATTGTCAATCATGTTTTTCTGTCACATCGTCATCAAATGGTGAATTTTTTAATTCCTTTTCTTATTCTTGTTCATATTGAGGAAGTTGGAACTTTTATTTGTTCTTCCACAAAAATTGCCTCTTCCACAAATAGATGTTCAAAATTGTTAATCAAGAAAAAAATGGAAATGCAGTAATTTGTTTTTGTGAAGATAAGATAGAAAATGAAAGTAAAAAATTCAAGAAATACATCAAATTAGTGATTGAAAATTGAGGACAAATATTTATCGTACCAGTGTTGCGAAGTCTGAATCGGTAAGATCTGATTCCTATAATTCCAAAAATATCCAACATAAATTTTTTATTTTAGTCTTCCAATGTTCATAATATCTTTTTAAGTTAAAAAAAAAAAAAAAAAAATCCAACTTTGCTAGCATGATGACGAGTTTCACTCCATGCTTTATCTATAGAACAAGTTAACAACTGCAACTCTAACAGAAAACCAGATAAAGGTTTTTTATGTATCGCTAGTTATATTTGGGCTGGTGAATCTCTGTTCCATTTGAAGGTTCTTGATAAGGTTCAAAAATATAAAATAAAACCCCGGATACAGCATTAAAAATTAGTAACAATGTACTATACAGCATATAATCAAATAACATAAATAACACTGTAAGATGGGGCAAATACCATAACTAGGGACTGGAAAAACATCCTATTCCACATCGTAACCTGAATAACCGTATCCCAGGATTCTACTGTATCTCTAATTTGATTGGCTCACCCTTTCTTCTCTACACTCTTAGACTTTCTTTTCTATGGATACTATTATAGAATGTGTTCTTCAGAATCGTCTCTATTTACTGCTTCCTTTGTTCCAACTTGTTTATCTAGTGGTCTTCACTGTTCATTATTTTAATACCTCATTGTAATATAGTTTCTTATTCTAGTAGCTTCTTTCCAAGAACTACAGGCTTAGAAGACACTCTTCCTACTTACTATTTTCCTCTTACTTGTAGTGTTCTTTTCAAGATTGAGCTCAATAGTAATCATTTTTCATCGTTCTTCTTAGCTCATTAACTCAAGTGCCTTCATGCCTTGTCTGGAGCAATTTCAAAAAATATATATATATATATATATATATATATATATATATATATACCAATCCTTATTTTAAGAAGCTCAATGTAATTACAAAGCAATATAGTGAATGAATGACAAGTCTATATTCCAAAGTTCATGATGTTGACCATCTTATAATTTATTCCTTTATTCTTAAATTAATAGAACTTGTTAGTACGAATAGATGGGTTTAGTGACTTTATTTCTAAAATTCAAAATGGCGTAATGGAACATATTATAAGCTATTTACAGCTTCTCTTCCAAATTTTGGATTTTAATCATATCAAAACGCACTTTACTTCCTTTTGATGGATTGATTGTTGCTATTTCTGAGTTAAGGGCAAAATAGATTCATTAGTTGATATAATAATTGATTGATTTTGTGCTATGAAACAGATACTGTCAAGAATTGTAAATGTTAACTGAATTAAAGGAATAAATTATAAGATGGTTAACATCATGAACTTTGGAATACAGTCTTTTGTCATTCATTCAATGTGCGTGTGTGTGTGTGTGAGAGAGAGAGATTTGGTTCATTAAAAAACAAAACAAATATGCCAGTCAAGTTTCCTTGTATTTGCTGATTTGGTGTTGACAGCAACTTTGTATTTTGCACAAGTCAATAGGTTGACCTGAAGTGGAGAAGATTAATCTCTATTGAAGATTATTTCTGAAAAATGTGCTACGCTCTTTCAATTGAAAGCAGGTGTTGTGTTGTTTGCGGAAGTCTGGAGCTGTGGACTCATTTTATTAATAGAGGATATTAATTCAATTTGATCTGACATGTACACGCCGCTGACGACGTTTTTAAATTTGCCATTTAAGCCTGTCATTCACTTCTTACTTTGGGCTGAGTTTAAAGCAGGTATGTTAGTAGCGCAATGTTACATGCTGGACTCCGACTAATTCAGTCTTTCTGAGGATGCAAGGGTATGATTTGGTGGCTATGGTATGCAACTTAACATATCGGATTCTCAACTGTTGATGCTGGGGATAGTATATACATGTTGAAGGATGCTCTGGATGGATAACCAGGTGTAAATATGAGTCACCATGTCCGAAGAAAACTTGGAGTGACCCTGGTAAAAATGACCAAGCAATTTCACATCAAAACTGTCAACATGCAACCTACATCTGATGTGAAATAGGCATTCTAATCAAGAAAGTCTGATTTAAAATTAATGCTATTAATATAATATAGGGCATTTCATGTTTTTACATCTTCGAGTGGCCTTTGGGCCTTGATAAGTGGGGAGTCCCAAGTTAAAAAAAAAAACAAAAAAAAAAAAAACATACGTTGTCACAGGAGTCTATGGACAAATTTTTCGTTTACTAGCCAAACCCATATGATTTTTAGAATATGACATCTTTGTTCTATGACAAGTATGTACATCATAAAGATTTTTCTGTATTTTTAATAAGTGTAATTCTAAATATACACAGGATTTTATGTTGATACTTGAAACGTATAAACATTTGAATTTCCTCAGATGTTTTTTAAATACCCTTTCTTCAAAAAAAGAAGTATATTGTTTCGTTAAACCTTTTATTGTTTAAATAATTTGACTTTGCTCGTTTTAAGATATTTTTCACTCGGTAGTGAGCTTTGCAAGAGTCTGTGAAAGAAATACAGTCGCCAAAAGATAAGCGTTTCATTATTTCTAGTCGCCATTTTGAAAAACTACTTGCAAATGTGATTGTTTCAGTCACAATGTAGAGCCCTCTGTCATCTTTTACGCATAAAAAAATTAGGTTGTCCTATCAGCAAAAATTGATGATTGGGAACTTAATATGATGTCACTAAGGTAAAAAAAAATCTGACATGACGCATTTTCAAATAAATTGTTAAAAAATTGAATTGGTTTCATCAACTTTACAATTTTTAAGTACATTTAAACAAAAATTACAAGTACAATTTTTAAATACATTTAAACAAAAAAAAACAAACTAATTTTATTAATTTGAAGAATATTTAGCTGATAGCTATTTTAATAGTGAGACAAAATAGTTACCGTTTTAAAAAGAATTGCTACAATTTTAAATAAAAACTATCAATTTTATTTATTTAAAGAATGTTTAACGGACAGATATTTTTAACGGAGGAAGTATCGCTATATTAATGATAGTGTTATTTTCTGTATCACGCTTACATCCGAGTTGTTTATGTACTTTCATTTCTTGTCATAAATAATTTTACCAAGAATTCTTCATAAGTTTTGGTTTCGATTATAGCCGATGGCACTTAAGTCAACTATTTTTTTTTTTTTTTTTTTTTTTTATAAATAATTTTATCAAGAATTCCTCAGTTTTGGTATCTGTTTAGATTATGGCTGAAAAAACTAAAGTTATATATATATATTTTTATATAATTAAGTTTTTATTTCAGTTTCGGTTCAAGCTAATGCACTCAAGTCATATGGATATATTTTTTTATTTTTGAAATTGCAACTTTATAATATAAAAATCAATAGAACATTAACTCTATAATAATATATACAAAATCTGCAAGAAATATATTTAAGCGTACTTTACGACTGGGCTTTGCCGGGCATTCATGCTAGCTTAAATACTTTTGCAGTTTTAACAAAAAAAGCTAAAATAATATCAGAGCGTCTCCAACAACACTGAACATCTACAGAATGCCAGCATCAATATATTACATATGAATGAGTCTCCTGTAGAATTTCCACAGGTCTTGCTAGTTTTTAATAGTGTTGATGCTGACAAACATTTCAAAATGAATATTGACAGTAAATTCTGCAGTGATTTAGAAAACACCATGTAATTTTCAGTGGTTTCGCTAGTATAAGTCATTACTGGTGGAGGGTTTCTTAGCTCAGTTGAGCCATTTGAGGAGTCTGAATATTATCTGTGCTGCTAGCTCTCCAGCCCTGTTATATATATATATATATATATATATATATATATATATATATGAGAGAGAGGAAGGGGTGGGGGCTGGAAATTTAAATGTAAGAAGCAAATTTCAGTTCAGCCCCATCTTCCCCATTCTCTTGTGTTTATTTTATTAAGCTTTTTTTTGTTTATTTTTATTTATTTTTTTTGATAACCCGATACTGAGATGTTCTTATCTTATTGCACAGTTTAATAATTAAGGACTTTGATCTTTTATTGCCCTGTTTTCTAATTGCTTGGTTGCATAGTCTCACAAACAAACAAAATTATTCTGACTTCTTGCTGGTGACTTTTATTTTAATAAAGAGGTCGGTGACCTCAATCTATTATAGTTTTCTGAAGACTTTTTTGCTTAAAATAAGGACTAAATCACATTGACATGTTTCTCCTCGAATAACCAAAGTTAAGTGACATCGAGCCTGGCCAGTACTTGAGTGACTATTTTGGAATACCAGGTGCTGTATGCAAACGCTCCACTCTGGTGTATAGATACCAGCCTGGCTGAGGACATAACTGCAGACAGACTAGCATCCTCTTATAGCAGTGGTTTTGGTGATCTATTCTGTTTACTCCAGAGACCAGAGAGTAATCAGTGATTTAAGAGCATAACCAAGAAAGGGACTTGGCTACTTAACTATATCTTTTAATGCATATAACTTGTGCTGCGGACAGTCTGAGCAGATTCATTGTTTTGGGAGTTTGAATCTGTAAAAATGGGCAAACTAAACTAAAAACTAATGTTACAGGATTAGGAAGCATAAAGATATTGGCTTAATGTTCTGCAAAGCCTAAAACAATTTTTTTCTGCGAAACAACCAAACCAAACGCTATGAATAAACATTTGAAGATATAAAGAACTTTAAGCATAAAACTTTTCCAAAATTATTAAATTCAGCATTAAATAACTTAGAGGGTTGATATGCCGTAAAAGAACCAAACCAAGTAAAACAAAAAAGTGACTTGATCATCTTAAATGTTTTTTTTTTTATTTTAAATTTAAGTCTGATACGAGTGATTCTAACTAATAACTTTAATTTGGTAAACGCTAAAAAGACAACATAACTAATTGATGATGCAATATTTTTTAATGGAAATTCATACGCACAGAAAGCGCAAAATCTAGATTCAGTTAAGTCGAAAAAATTTTTTTAAAATCTTAATTGAATTTATTTTTCTGTCTGTACCTATTTGGTGCTATCAAAGTGCAGTAAGGTCATTGTAGTTTTTAAATTTTATTTGCACATGTTTTTTAAACTTGCACAGAAAATAAAATAAAATTTTAGTTGTAGGGGATACAACTGTTTATATTCTCTTCAATAAAAAATAAATTCTCTTTTTGACAATTCAAAAATTTATTCTAATTGAAAAATGTTTCTAGTAGTCTCGATGGTATTCCATAATTTAAAAACAAAAAAAAACTAGCAAAATGTTGTGCCAATAATATGGTATGATAAAACATGAAAATTGACTTAGAATCAAATCAAAGTCTGCTTAAATACTATTTAAGTCTAATTTTTAAGATTTCATGCGATAATTTAAAGTTCATTTGAAACAGCTGAGCTTGTTGAATTTGTAGAACCTTGAAAAACATACCTGCACTCTTTCTAATTGAATCGCTGTAAATCATTACTCACGAAAGTTTTCCCAGGTCTAATGATGACCTCTGCTCCTTTCATTGTCTTGTGTGGTCTAACCCATGGGAATCTCTCTCCGAAAGACAATATATATGCATATTTGTTAATCTAAGCAGTACATTCAAGTATCTATTTCTCTATACTTAAAAGAAAACTAAACTGAAGTTCCTGTGAATTCAATCAAGACCCTTAATAATAGATTTGCAAACTTGTCGAACCTGTTCATACAATTGTTTCTCTCTGTTCAAGATTAGTTTAAGAAATAGTCTAGGATAAACCCATAATGAGCCTGTGAGCCATACAATTAGGAATGGAACTTTTGAGATCTAAATAACAAGTACCAAAAATATTTTTAAGAAACGATTAGTTAATTAATAATTACCGGTACCATATATTTCCCTCTTTGAAAATCATTGTTTTTCTTGAAAATTTTGTAAAATTTTCACCTTGCTTTCTCATTATGCATGTGTAATAATATATATATATATATATATATATATATATCTTTATTAGAATGGCAAAATTTTAAAATGATGAAAAAGAAATGAACCATATTCGGATGTTATAAGTCGATTAAAAGAATCACAAATTGTAATAAAACCCAAAGCGCTTTTCATCGGACAAACTTTTCGGGAGTATATGTCTGAAAGGAGGAAAAGAAACTTTTTTAGAAATACTAATACTAGTATGCAAAAGGGGTAGAAATGAAAAAAATAATAGTTCCAACTGTAACTGAAGGTTTCTCTGCTTGCACAAAGTAGGGGGACTAAAACTGATGGTGGCAAGCGCCTCGAGGACAGACAGGTGGAACTTTGTGCGAAACAGAAAAACGCTCCAGAGAAAATGTAGAACCACAGTCTATTATCTACTAAGTGTTGTCCAATAGCAGATTCTACTAATTGGGAACCCCTGGAAATAGGCTGATGATCCCGGATGAAACGAGGTACATGCTGGGTGATTCTAACCTAAAGACGCTGGGTCGTCTTGCCTATATAGACGGCACCGCACCAACATTGAAATTTGTAAACGATATTGCTTGACTGTGAGATAGGCAAGATATCCTTGTGAAAAGAGGGAAAGGTGCACTTTGTAGAAAGAACAATTCGGAGGGATAAAGCACCAAAATTAGAAGTGACGAGAGGAAATCTTATCCCCAATACGTTGGCCTTCAAGTCCAATCCATTTGTTCTACTACTTATATCGATTCTGAAATCGATAATATTAAAAGGATTTTCATTATGAATGGATATCTGCCTCCATTGGTCAACAAAGTTATCAACAAGAAAATAGAATCCTTTTCTGAGCAACCTAAATATGGCCCATCTAGATTTCCAGTATACCTCAAGTTACCTTGGATTGAACCTGAAGGCCAATGTATTGGGGATAAGATTTCTTCTCTTGTCTTGTTGATTTTGATGGTCCAATTTGCCTCCCCAGAGGATGGAATGAGATGCATGGTCGGGTTTTAATGTTGGGAAAATTCAGCTCCTCAAAAAGTGTTACTATAGAGTGGGACAAAAATTAAAATTGCCTCAGTGTAGAAGGATCACTTGCTCACTGACTAAAGATGTAAAAGATTAAGTGCATTTTAGATTTTAATTGAAAAAATTCTTCAGAAGTAGGGGTGAGGATCTGTCTTCTGATTTTTTTTTTCTCAAAGATTTTGTTTTTCACAACTTATCACTGTTACATCAGATGGAGAATTCAGTTGACATTGAATATTGCTATTTTGTCAATAGAAGTCTTGTAAATGCAAGTTGACAAGTCTGGTCTTTGTAGTAGTCAAAATGATGACCTTGAAAGTGATTGTCATTGCTGTTGTTGACATGTCTACAGTGTTGACTTAAGCTGCCTTTTAATAGCAGCAGTTGTAAAAGTTATTACTAATGACAGTACATCCAGATTTTTTTTCACAACGTACATTGAGATTAGTTATGGGAGAGGGGTAGGTAGCTGTCTCAAATACAGCTGCTTTTCTTCACAGTTCGGAAACAAGAGAAAAATTTCATTAGCCTTTCTGTCACATTGACTTAAGACTTTGAATCAGTAATGTAACTTCCTGGCATGTTAACTCTAATTCTAATATTGACTTTTAATGGAAATTTACTTCCTCTAGTTAGAAAATAGTTTCCTTTCGTACGTCATTCTAACCAGAGATTTAAGTTCTCCAATTTTAATGTAATTCTACTTTTGTAAAATCCAGGAAAAGCAATTTTCTATTTAAATTGCTAGATCTTTTTATGCATTTGAATTCTTTGCTTTTTGGTGGAGAAAAAAAAAAAAAAAAATTTTTTTTTTTTTCTTTTATAGAATTTATAAAATTAGAAATAACTGATTTCTGGCACTTATTTTTTTTTTTTTTTAATTATATACTAGCGGGGGTACCCGGCATTGCCCGGTTGATGCTAAAATTTCAAACATTCAAGAAAGGAGTGTAGGAATTATGAAACTTTTGTTTCATCACACACTGACTGATCTCTTTCCTATGTAAACACTTGGCATCTTCATTTCAGCTTTTTTTTTTTAGTTGAAACTGATTTTAGAGTGGTTTAGGGAAAAAAAAAAATTTTTTCTGCGTAACACTCTCCACATAAGCGCATAAAGTCAAAGTGCGCAAGTTGAGGAATTTGTTTTCAGCACTTTCTATCATTACCTACTCAAAACAATGGGGTAGCTCTATTAGAAAAGCAAATTTCTTCTCCAAGGTGTGTGTGTTATCACTAGGGCTGTGACAACAGAATATTCTTTTCATTGTTTTGACTCTCAGGTGTATATCCAATATAATTCGCACACTTAATCAACCGAGAACCACATCTGTCTATATAAAAACATAAGATAATAACGGATATATACTCAAGAATATGCTGTTGTCACAGCTCTAGTTATCACACCTCAAATATCTTTCCTTGGTGTGAAATCCACCAAAACTTTGACTAATGGTATTCATATATATTGTTGATCAGAGCATTGCCACTGCAAAGAGTTTATCGAGCATGTGTACATGGTCTAATGACATACAAGTAAGACTTGGAGGTTGAAAACATGTGTAACATGGAAGGAAATTTTATAAAAATGATGCAATGGATGCGTAATGGTGAGTCTTTAAAGCCAGCTTAGTTCTGATGACCTCGGAAATATTAAATCGGCACAGGATAGGAAGATTTATACAGAAGAATAGTTTGATGTTATGGCAGTGTTGAAAGAATGGATGAGTTTTTGGGTTAGTAAATGTAGAACAGTTGAGGTAGCAAGTTCGGTTCACAAGTGATAGCCAAGGAAAACATAAAAAATGTACCCGACGGATAGATTTCATTGAAAGTCAATTTCTTAGAGCCATCCTGGCATATTAAAGCTAACGTTAAACCAACTATGAGGATAGGTTTCTTTTAAAAAAAAATCATTTCAAATATCCTGTTTCATTTTTGTCCTTAAAAGAAAAGATAAAAAAAATAACATTTCCTACATGAGGTCAAATAATAAAAAAAAAAACTATTAGTATGATTGTGTTCTAAAAAAACTTAATGTTTCTTCCTGTTTCTGTAAAACAGCAGGTTTTAATGAAACAAATTCCCTTTTTTTTAATTTATTGTAGCTCTTGAAAATAGTAATAAAAGTAATTATGTGAATGTTTAAACTTTTTAAAAATATTCTTCACCGAGGTATTTTTACTTTTGTTTCATAAAACAAAATCTATTTTTAAAAATTGTTTCTTTATGTTCTAATATATTTCACTTATTTTATTAACTTAACTGATAATTTGTCCCTAGTAACCTCCAGATGGAATCAAAATGTCTAGATTTTATTTTAAGATATGTCTATAACCTCCCCTTTATTTTTGCAAAATTCTTCATTTCATAAATTGTATTTTATTTTTTTTTTTTTTACAGGGGGGGGGTCACCACTTATCAAGGCCTGGAAGCCACTCGAGGATAAGGGTTATTGCATGTACAGTACGTTAGTGTTGAGATTTGATAAAGTGTCTTAGTTAAGGGGGCAGTTCATCAGATTCCGACAATAGTTGTGATTGATGCTTTACATGATTCTAGTTCTAATTGCATAGGGACCACACATGCTTTACTTGTTTCTAGTTCAACTCGTATAAAGTTGTTTTAATTAAATGGTATGCTTCTGAAATTAATTGGCCACTTCATGAGGGTGTCTTCTAAAATAAAGTTTTCTATAACTGTTCTTATATTTGCAATTTTTTTTTTTTTTTACTTCCAGATTCCTCTTTTCGGAATCATGTCTTCAGACTCTGCGGATCCCTTCTACTGGATCCGTGTCATCCTTGCTTCCAACAGAGGGACGCTAATGGAGCTGGGTATCTCTCCCATTGTCACTTCTGGTCTCATTATGCAATTGTTGGCTGGTGCTAAAATTATTGAAGTTGGTGACACTCCCAAAGACAGAGCACTCTTTAATGGAGCCCAAAAACGTGAGTATTTACATACAATGTAATTCAGCTGACTTTTTGCAGTAATTTCTAATCTTCAGGCTTATTTTAAAATAGTGAACTTTATTTACTGTTTGTGGTCAACATATCTGCCGAGGATCTGGCCTTAGTGATAATTGACAACCTAAAGACTGACCTGGACCACCAAACTTTTTTTTCTTCAGAGAGAGATATAGTCTGGCTTACCAGGAATTACTTCTTTTTGAGAGGCTGAGTTATTGTTAATTGCCTGAGGTGATCTTATGGAAATGCTAACAAATTCAAATCTATTTTTATATAAGCCAGAGTACTCCACTTTGTAGGCTTAAGCCAACTCTTACTGCAGTGAGAAGCAAAAAAGACTTCCATCTTTTTATTTATGTGACCAGTTAGAAAGTGAAATGAAAAATCTGGTTAAAACAAAAAAAATGCAATGAAAATATTAAATTAAACCCAATATTAAGAAATAGCATGGAAATTTAATTCATTAAAACGATACAATGGGTGTCTAATGTGTGCCATCCTGTTTTTAATTTTTGAAGAAAGCTGTAAAAAAAATTGAATTATTTTTCAAGTCTTCAAGATTATTAAATTAATTTTATAAATTCTTTATATTTGCTATTTGCTATTAAAAAAAAGTACTAGCTGGACTTACTCAGCATTTGCAATGAAGTCCTTTTTACATTTTAATTTCTATTTTTTTGCACATTATAATTTTTTTTTTTTTTTTTTTTTTTTTTTGTAAAACTTATACCGAAAAAGAAATAAAACTTTAATTTTTTTTTGTATCTTCAATAAAAATGAATTTGCTGATTTTTATTTTCCGGCATAATTGTAAAATGTTTTCATATTACCAGTTGTCCACGCAGGACTTAAATCATTTTTAAAAATAAACTATACTGAAGTATGTTATATTGCTAATAAGATAATGCAACAATAATCTGAAAATTTGAGTCTGATTCAAAGTTTGATATGTCAGCTTAAATACTATTCAGGTTCAACTTTCAAAATCTCACAAGATATATTAGTCAAGGTCGATGAAAATAAATCTAAAACAATAACTCTACTTTGCTAAATTTGGTTTCGCACATTCGTAATTTAACTCTTTTGTGCCTAATTTCTCACAAAACATACCTGGTCTAACTTGTTCTGTAACCATGTATGTTAAAGTTGAGCTGACTTCTAAAAAAAAAATCTGTAACTACTTACAATGGGGGCAAAATGTATTCTTCGAAAATCTCCGACTTGCAAAAATGTAATTGATCAAATCAAAATTTATGATTTATGACCACTTTTCTATTTTGGAATGACGGAATATATGTAGGTGTTAAAACAAGCAGTAGTTTAGTTTATTTAACCTATAAACTTGAAAGATTAAGGATACTGTCAGTGTGTCTGGGGTGGGGAGGTTGCCCCCCCCCCTCCTACATGTATATACCGGTCAGGGGAGATGTTGGGTTTTTGCAATTCTTGCAGGGAAGTATTGGTGTCCTTTTATATATAGCACTAGTATTCCTAAATGGTCATCTATTTGGTACTGACCGGGTTCATTGTGGCTTAACTTTGGTGGATCTAATGAGAACAGGTATCAATCTGATTATGCCATATATCAGATGGGACTGACTGACTGAACCACTTTATAGACGTGTAATATCTGCATCTCAAAACTGAAAATCACTGAGTATGATCTGATCGACCAAATTGAAAAAAAATTTCAAGTGTTTAGAGGAAGGTAGCAAGCAAATAGCAACCTCTCTCCATCGCGGGCTGTTCTAATGAATTAGAAAAACAAAAATCCTTCACCCCCTCCCTCACAAAAAAAACCAAAAAAAAAACTGAATTATTTTTATTTTTTATTTTTCAAGTTTTTGGTATGATTATAACAATTGGTCAAGCTATTGTCTATGTCATGACTGGAATGTATGGTGACCCTGCAGAAATTGGGCCTGGAGTCTGCCTGCTTATCATCATCCAGGTGAGTAATCTTTTTATTAAATTTGCCTAATAGTTTACTTGCATTGACAAGTGTTGATTGCACGTGTAATTTAATAAAATAATTCCTGGTTTAATAACCCTGAATCTTAAATTGATTTGTCATCAAGCGGAAAACATTTTCCGAATTTAAATTATTCAGATTACTGTTTTCGTCTTGGAGATGCATCTTGTTAAAGTCTGGTAGGGATATTTTTACATTGTTAACAAGATGCAGTTGTAAGCGGTCAGAGGTTACATCGGCTGGAATGTTGAGAATAACATCCAAGATGAGAACAGTAGTCTGAATAATACAAATTATAAATTATCATCTAAAACAAATTTTTTAAATATTTAAAGAATTATGTTCATAATATTTTTGGTCTTAAGAACTTTAGAACTAAATTCCACATATTTGTGAATAACTTAGCTGACACTGTATTTTATTGTTTACTAGTAGTTCAGCCTAGCTTTGCTCGGGCCCTATATAATGTTCATAACTTTGTGTTAAAAAGTTTTACTTGTGTACAGGTAATCTATATCTAAAATTTCAAGTGTTTAGACCCAAAATTAACAGGAGTTTGGTACAGTCTGTAAAGATCAACTCTTTCAACTTTAACCTCTTGACAGCCAAATTTTTGCCCCCAAAACTGATTAAAAAGCTTGCTGCATGTCTGAATACCCTTTATGTAAAATTTCAAATGTTTAGACTCAAAATTGGCGGAGGAGTTTGGTAGTGTTTTTAACGGTCAAATCGTTGAACTTTGACCCCTTGACAGCCAAATTTCTGGCCAAAACCTGATTAAAAGGATTTTTCCTAAATTTCAATGCCCCTTATGTTAAATCTCGAGTCTGTAGACTGAAAATTGACACCAATTTGGTAGGGAAATGTGTACACACAGACAATTTTATTTTTATAGATATATAGATATCATTATGTATAATCGATAGCAATAATTAATATACAGACTGATTTTTGAGTAAATGGTATGTTATTTTACTTGGTGCAATAATGAAAAAAAAAAAAAATATGCAGACACATTTTGGATAAAGAAGAAAATAAGTTGACTCTAATGTCAACTATTTTCATAGAATATTTTTTCCTTCATAGCTCAGTGATTGGGAGATGGCTCTATTAAACAAATGGTCACAGTTTAGGTTCTTGCTGTTGGCTAGGTTCTAACAAATTTTGGTGCTTATACATTTTTGGTACGTCGCTGAAATAATGACATTATTTCGAAATCCATCCTTAACATAGGGAGAGGGGGGGTATTTCTGTGCTTCCACCTAACAATTTAATTAAAAAAAAGATAATGTGAAATTTAAATTTAACCTGAAAACTATTTAAAAAATAGCTCAGTACCAAAAATACATAAGCACCCAAATTTCTTTATTTCATGAGTTGTTTGATTTTTAATACAAGTTCTATTACTTATAGAAAAAAAATCCAAATATAATGAGGTTCAGTTGTGGATGCAGGAGTTTCTTGACTTTAATGTTTCAGACTAATACAAGAATACTGGTTAGCTCTAAGACCATTAGATATAATTGCACCAAATTTGTCATGAGGGGGGCCTTTGGGATATTGGATATAATGAAATGAAAACTTCTGCAAAATGGACTGAATGTTTAAGTTCTTTATTCTTTGAACTCAAAAAGAAAAATATTCTTATTGACTGCTTTTTAAATTTTTTTTTTTTTTTTTTTTTTTTACCAGTTATTTGTGGCTGGCTTGATTGTCCTCCTCCTTGACGAGTTGCTACAAAAAGGTTATGGACTTGGTTCTGGTATTTCTCTTTTCATTGCCACAAATATTTGTGAAACCATTGTTTGGAAAGCATTTAGTCCTGCGACTGTCAACACTGGCAGAGGTAAGTATGTCAGACAGATGCTTTTCTTTTTTTATTATGCACTTTCTTAACATAAATGAAACTATTAACAACTTGCATTTGGTCTTCTGCTGCAATGACTGCAGACATTTTTACTGGTTGCTCTTTTCTGTCAGCCATTCTTCACTCGCTATGTTTAAGATTCCTGGAACTTGGTTGAGGATAGGAGTAATTGGGAGATCTGATTGGCAATCGTAAAAATGCAAAAAATCTTATGAATCTTTCGAAATATTTATTGGAACACAGTTGTGTGACAATATATGTACGTGGTTATGAAAGTGTTTTAAGTTTCAGATTTAAGTATATGAGAGATATGGTCAAAAACTTCAAATAACACTTGAAGATCGAAAACCTTTACAAAGTCAAACAAGATAACAATTCATCAACTAGCACAAAAGATGAAAAAAAAAATGCTGTCAGAAGTGTGGATAATTTTTTTTTTTTTTTTTTTAAGTCTGAAGTAAAGTTGCATCTTTTCCAAAAAATTTAATTTAAACATTCAAATATTTTATATGAAAAAGTTTTTTGGTCCCTAACAAAAGAGGCATTGAGCCTAGTGATGATCGTATGTTTTTTCACCGATTAACTGCAGGTTCACTTTACTCATATGCTTGTTCAAGGAGTCAACAAAACTTTTTGCGATTGACATTCCATCGTTCCAGTTTTGGGCACACATTTGGTAACTAGGTATCGTCGCGACCCCCCCCCCTCCCATTTCATCCAAAAACCAGTTAAGATGTTAGCTAACCTTAGAGATTTTAAGTCAACTTGTTCTGCTATCTAAAAACACTCGACCTATCTTAAACTATTTTGAGAATGCTGTCATGGAGAAAGCTAAATTTCTGGGAATATGCCCGAATAAGGAAATTAGCCCCCCCCCCCCCATTTCAATTTTTACAATTTTTATATTTAACTTGTAAAGAATAAAATTCTGTTCTAATTAGCATCTAATCAGTCTTCTGCAATCGGTTGGAGTAAAATTATAGTTAGAAAGGTTAATTTTCTGGAATATGCTCAAAGAAAATATTTTCAACATAAAAAATATTTGTTCCAACAAACATCAAACCAGCCTCATTTAAAGCTAAACATCCATTAACATTTTGTTCAAAAGGAGTAGGAAAGTTTGCAGTGTGTTAGATTGTGAAGAGGAAGAACTCTAAATTTTACACCTTTCTAAAGAATTTATTTTTAAAGACTGTTCTCAATGGTAGATCTCCGTTCTCCCTCTAAAATTTTATTGCTGCTTTCTGATTATCTGAACACTAAATCCTAAAATCAAATATCTCCCCCCCCCCTTCTAAAATTAATGTAAAATTAAATAATCCCCCCCCCCTATGGGTTGAATATTTTTCTAGCAGTAATTATAAAACAAAGGCCATTATAGTATCTTCATTTTATTTTTGTTTACAAGGGAATCACCGCTTATCAAGGCCCAGACGCCACTCGAGGATAAGGGTTAAAGAGTGTACAGTGGTCAAAAGGACAATATCATAGTAATCGTTGGTGTAAATTTGGTAAAATTCGATTACTTAAGGGGAACGGCTCATCAAGAACTTGTTTACATTGGAGACAGCCATATTGTAATCAGTTGGAAAGCAGGTAAACTGAAGAGAGTTCCACAGGTGTGCAGTTCTGAGAAAGAAGCTTTGTTCATGGAATCTACGTTTAGGTCTAGGCACAGATAAAGAGTCGGGGGGGGGGAATTATTGATAGTGTTTTCAGCCAAATGAGTGTTTCTCGTGAATATTTTGCAAGGTGGGGGGTGGGGCATAGATTGGAGCTCAGATGAACACGTGCCATGAGGTGGATGTTTACAGTGAATATTTTTAAATAAAAAAACATTTAGGGAGTGGTTTAAGAGGAAAGTAATGGAATTACATTAAACATACATAGCAAGATGTTATCTGAAAATGTGCTACTTAATTAATATTCCAAAGAATTTTAAATAAATATTCAGCGAACTTCTGAATATTCTATTTTTGGTGCTTGTCCAAAATTCTCTTAAAAATCAAAAATAAAGGAAAATCTGTATGTAGTCATGATGGAAAAAAAATATTCTATTCCAAAAATCGCATAAATTGATCAAATAGCTCTATTTTAAGTGAATTTGAGTTTTTCCAATGTCCCAGTGTTAAAAATGGCTTAATATCTCGCAAGTTTGAATTGGAGTTTCTTCCCTTGTTTTCAAGATGATGCCACAATATCGTTCATTTAAGCCACAAAATTTGATTTTCTTTTTTAAAAATAAAACTTGATCAAGTTACATGATTTTTGGTGTATGATATTTTCTTTGTCACAGGTACGTACATAGTACACATTTTTCTTTGTTTTTTAATATGGGAGAATTCTGGACGGTTTTCTTTTTAATGAATGTAAATACACACACACACACACACACACACACACACACACACACACACACACACACACACACACACACATATATATATGTATATATACATATATATATATATATATATATATAGATTTATTATCAAAAAATGTGACTGAAGAGAAATTTAATCAAAAACAGTTTGAATAAAATATAATTGAGTGTAGAAGATAAATGTCAAATCGTATCAACAATGCAAAAATTGTATTATGTTCACTATATTTTTAACATCAAATAATATGAATGATAAAACAAATGGAATGATGTAAATAATTTTAAAAAACTGAGAAGAAAGTTTGACATCAGAATGTTTTCTGACTTTATGAAATTCTTTGACTTTGTAATCGTTGTAAAACATATCAACCAATATCAGTTAAGAAATATTTTGTGTAACAAATACTGACCCAACGGGTCATGGGTGGTTTAGTAATATAGTTTTCTACAATGTTTTTTACATGTCCATTAAAATAATTTCAATGAGTGTAAATTACATTGAAACTATTAAAATAGGCCAATAAATTCAATTATGTCATGGTAATAAAATTTTCAACTTTAATGTTGTGGTCACACCCAACAATCCAAATTATAATGAACAGATTTAAAGGAGATAACTATTAAAGGATTATATTATATCCTAAATCCATCTGCTAAAGAATGATAAAAAAAAAAATCCAAAATCCTCATTTTATTTGTTTTTACTCTTAGTGAGTCTATTTGATTCTGTCTGTCAAGATTATTTTAAGAATTAATTTTAAATTATTTTAGAGTATTTTTAATTTCTATGACTATTTTGCTGAATTTGGAAAATTTATGGCATATTTCAAAAGCTAGGTTTGCAACATATTGAACAGAGCTTTAAAACTCAAACAAATATTGCTAAGATGTTTTTCTTGTCATAAGTTATAGCACAGCATCTTTCTCTGCAGTATGCCTGCAATGTGGAACAGTCTGCATCATACAAAATTGTGTTGCGGCGTAAATGTACATATTGACTAAGTTTTTTTTTTTTTTTTTTTTTTTTTAATCATCTGCAGAGAATTACGCATGTCTTTATAATAGGATAGTCCTTTGAAAACATATCTGCCTTGTCTTGCAGATCAAACCAAAATGATCTGGCTACTCCTGTGTTTTTTTTTTATCAGAAACTTTCCTTACAGTTCTACCAATTGTTCTAATACACACACATGCATTTATTTTTTTTAATTTATATATTTTATTCCAAATAGCGTAAGATTTTTTTAAACTAATTCCTAAATCAGATTAAGAACAGACATAGCATAGATTTTCAGGATGGAATTAAAGGAATTTAGAAAAACGAAAATAAAATATCGAATTTTTGGGAACTATCGGTTAAATATTTAACCCATCTTTAATAATATGCTTATTAACATTGTATGTTATTACCTTCCACATGGATTTATAAAGAAAAAAAAAAAAAGTCCTATCTCCAAAAATAAACATGAAAGTAATTGAAATAACGATCACCAAAGCAAAACTCGTTACTCATTTCAAAATGAATTCTTTCAAAATCGAATTGTTCCATAGTTTTAAAAATTTATTCTCACCATTCTTATACACACAATTCTTAGAATTTTTAATTGAAAAAATATTTTGTTTAAAGAATGTTTAGCTGACAATTCTTTTTATGAAAGAGGCAATGGCTTTCCTTAATATTATTAAACCTTGCATTTATTTCAAGAGAAATATTATTAATAATTATAAATTTCTGCAGGGTCCAAAATTTTTTAAAGTAGATTATTTGTAATGTTATTATTTTAGATAAAATTCAAGAATCAAGTTTTAAAGCCAGTTAAAGAGGATTACCAAATAGATAATTTTGGGTTTGGTTGAGTAGAAAAAATTCAATAGTGCATGATTCTTTAATAAGAATATAATTGTGTGTGTGATAGTAAGTTAAGATCAGTATGGTCAAGCAGGGGAGGAGGATGCTGTGTTTTAATTATGAACGTCTTTTGATTTGTGGAGTCGCTTATAAAGGAAGTCAGATTTTTCTTTTCTGGTAAGTAATTGGCGAGTCTTTCAGAAAAAAAATGTAATTTCCTGGAAAATATTTTGAAATTTAGGGTCTCTTCTTGGATCAGGTTTAAAGACTGCCGATTGTGTTCGGAGAGATTATTTTGTTCCTTTTTAAATTATTTTTATTTTCTAAAATTTTAATTTCTTTCTTTCCAGTAAAATAATTAATGTGAGGCTTTGTTAAAAAAAAAAAAAAAAAAAAAAATCTGAAAGAAAACAATATATAATGATTGTCTAGACTGAGGATATTTATTTTTTACTCTGCAGTAAAAGGGAGATAACTCCAAAATCCCTGTTGAATAAAAGAGGTATGCCAAATAAGCAAACTAAATAATCAACTAAATGTCTCTTATCTGTCATTTTCTAAAAGAATGTTTTATTTCTTTGTCTTTGTAGGTACTGAATTTGAAGGTGCAATTATTGCTCTTTTCCATCTGTTGGCAACACGTAATGACAAAGTAAGAGCTCTACGTGAAGCTTTCTACCGACAGAACTTACCTAATCTAACCAACTTGATGGCCACTGTCTTTGTATTTGCTATCGTCATCTACTTTCAGGTAAACTTACTTTCATTTTTAAATTTTTGATTAAAAGAAAAATGATTTTATTTCCATTGCCACGCAGTTTTTTCAATGTGGAGAAAAGAATCTACTCTCTCTAATAATTATGACTGTATAGATTTGTGGTTCCATGATCTAACCAAATTTGGATGATACAGTGTTTTAGAGTAAAAGGGATAAATAATGAAAATAATGGCATCCTTTTTTTTTTTTTTTTTTTTTTTTTTTTGTAGGGGAATTGGGTCAGTTTGACATTTCTTGGTCTATTCCTATAGTGGTTCATGACTAGACACAAGGGAAGGATGGTAACCTGTCAGTAGTCACAATATCTGCTTGTTATTAGCTGCTGTCTTCTGTTCAAAAGTATTTTATATTTAACTTTTTACATAAATTCACTTTAGCAATTTAAAAAGAAAAAAAAAATGAAGTAAAAATAAAAGGAAAAAGTATGTATGTATGTATGTATGTATATATATATATATATATATATTTCATCTGTTGTGGAGTGGAGGGCAAACTTGATGTATCCAGAAATCTAAAAGCTAAATTTAGAATTATTTCATGTACATTTTAAATAACTTTAATAGAAAAAAAAAAGTCATAAGTCTGTTAACATTGTTTGAATGAAAATTGAAATTAGTTTAAATAGATCTATACTCAGTAAATCTTAAAGTATTGAAAAATAGTACTGGATTGGTTTGACTCTTGATTAATTCTCTGAATTTCTGTTGTGAATTCACTTTTGCTTTAACACTGTCTCTACTAACTGAAAGTCAACCACACGTAGGATGTTGGGAATTGCTTGGAAGATTAATTTCTGACCTGTATAGTAAAGGCAAAAAGTTTTTTTTTCCTTGAGCAATCCTCTTTTTTTTTAATTTTGTTTGTTCAGTTTATTTGCATTTATAAAAAAAAGTCAAACATGTTTAAAAAACAAAACAAAATACAATGAGATACTTAGTCGGTATTCCAAAAAATGGTTGTTTAGGAAGGGTTTTCCTTTTTTCAGAAAGTCAGTGTAGTTACTCTTCCTTTTTTTTATTGCAATTTCACCCCAAACAAGGCACATTGCCAATTTGCTGTAGGGGGCTACTACCAGGGACATAAGCTACAGGAGTACTATGTGGGGAGTTGGGCAGCAAGATGCCGGTTCACGTTACACTTGAACTTCTGCATGTCAGTACAGTTGGGGAAGCAGAAACTCCGAAGGGAATTCCAAAGTCCAGCGGTTCTGGGGAAGAAACTACTGGAGTAGAAGGCTCTTACATCTAGGGATATCTACTGTGAAGGGGTGGGATTTTGCTGCTTGTCGGGTTTGCCAGGGGTATTTACGTCAAGGGGGCACAAGTGCTTGCAGTTCGTCAGCATTCACCGTTGAAATATTTGTAGAACAGGCAGAGGGATGCTACATTACGTTGATGGGACAGAGGCTGAAGCTTAGATAACAGTTCAGGACCTATCAGGTTGGCGACTCTCTTTTGAACCCCATCTAGGAGTGAGAGACTAGTAGCAGATGCACCAGCCCAAATATGACAATACTCCATACATGGGCGAATAGTGGCCTTGTAGAGGTACAGAAAAGTTCCCTTTGTTGAAGTTTTTTTTTTTTTTTTTTTTTTTTTTTTTACGTAAAGACTGATGCTGACTTTCACAGTTGCTCTTAAGTGTGCAAAAAAAAAAAAAAAAAAAAAAAAAACTTATGTCAGTTGAAACTCCTTTTTTCTCAAGCGAATCATGCTCCATTTGTGAATTATATTGGTAGTGTTTCTTCTTGAATATATTGCATGCGGATATGAAAGTTTTTTTTTTTTTTTTTTTTTTTTTTTTGAAAGGATTTTGAAAAGTAAACTATTCTCATGGTAGCATTTGTTCATTAATTTATTAATTGAATAACATTGTTAAAATATATTTTAAACAGTGAAGTTCAAACATGAATGTCCACCAAACAGTAGCTGGTCTGACAATTATATATTTTGAAGATTGTTTCTGGCAGTATGTTGATTTTATTTTTTGTAATGCTAATATTTTTCCAGAAAATTTTGTCCTTGCAATTTTATTTCGGCTTTCTCTAGATGTAATAATATTATGCTCATGTTAGGTTGTTCTTATGAGGCACATGTTCGTATCTTGTATGAATCTTTTTTACTTTGTGACATTGTTTGTTAGTGATATTAGCTACAAAAATAGTAGCAATAACAAAAAGCAGCAAAATGCATAAAATGGATAATTTTTTTTTTTTTACGAAGGAATTACCACTTATGAAGGCCCAGAGGCCAGTCAAGGATAAAGGTTAATGAGTGTATAGTGGTCAAAGGGAACATGTAGTAATCCTTAGTAGTGGAAATTTGTTAAATTGGATTACTCAAGTGGATGGCTCATCAAGAATTTGTTCATGTTGGACTTGAAGACGACCATATTGTAGTCAGTTGGAAAGCAGGAAAACGGAACAGTTCTACAGGCGTGCAGTTCTAAGAAAAACTTTGTTCATGGAATCTACATTTATGGAAATTATTGATAGTAGTTTCAGCTAGATGAGTTTTTTTGTTTTTTTTTGTGAATGTCAGGAGAGGGGGGACCATAGATTGGAGCTCAGATGAAGATAATAAAGCAGAGATAGGCTTGCAATGTTTCTTCTGTTGGAAAGAGGTTGCTGTGAAAAAAAGGCCATCCTCCCGCTAGGCTACGAAGTCTATTTTGAACTTAACCTATCCTAATACACCTAGTTTCATAAATTGCTTATCTGGATGAGTCTTACAGGGATGTGTGGATATGTATAAAAAATTCCATTTATATTTAAAAAAAAAAAACCCAAACAAATTGAAACCTATTTTGTATGACTTTATTTAATCTACTTGTAGTAAATGCTTATATTTATTTATTTTTCAGGGATTCCGTGTTGACCTTCCAATCAAATCTGCCCGCTACAGAGGTCAATACAGCTCTTATCCAATCAAATTGTTCTACACCTCCAACATCCCTATCATTCTTCAGAGTGCTCTTGTATCCAATTTATACTTCATTTCTCAGGTGAGAAAAATATTTTGCTTTTTCAACAGAACTAATGTGTATATGTGTACTAGAAAAAATGTGACTATTGAGTTTGGGTTAGATTGATTGAAGAGTTACAAAACCTGTTAAATTATTAAAAGCAGATCTGTTCATTTTCTCTTTCGGCTAGGGATTAAATAATATTAATGTGTGATTTCTTTATAACTAGCAAAAGTACCCGGCGTTGACTGAGTTCAAAAACAGCCTACAGAAAATGGACTCTGATTTATGAAAGTACTAGCAGGGGGTACCCGGCGATGCCCGGGTGTTTTAAGGTGTGTGTGTGGTTTTGGGTAAATCAAAACTCGGGGTGGGTGGGTGTTAAAATTAAAAAAAAAAACAAGTTTTGGTAGGTGAGAATGAGGATCGAACCCTTGAGGCAAAGTTGGAAATTAAAGTGTGAAAAAAAAGATGTGTGGTGCTAACCATTGGACCACTGCGCCATACTACGGGGTCACGTTTGAATTTATTTATGTAACTATTGATAGGTGGCAGCAATAAAAGTTAACTCTGCTGCTTCTATTTGACCTAATTAATGAGGTCAAATAGAAGTCATGCAGTTAACTTGGGTTTGTTTACCCAACTTTGACTGGTTTTTTGCCCAAGGTGTTGGGAGGGGGTCCCATTGTCCAGATTGAATAGCAATTGTCTGATATGAAAGGTGTTTGTCCCCACATTGATCAAAGCTGATTGCTTTTGGACGTTTCTCAGCATGATTCCGAGAACGAACGGTTTGAATTTTTAGTTTCACTTTATTTATACTAAAAAGCAGGACAGTCGACAGAGTGAAATAGCGCGAATCTCATAAAAGTCGATGCAAATAAATGTAGAGGCGACCCCGCGTTCCCAAATCCTAGATATTATTATCTAGCGGGTATATAAATACTTCTAAGTGAGCGTATACCCCCCCCCCCCCCTTCCCAGGAGTATGTGTGAAAGAAGCCTTTGCGAGACATACACGAAATGGTCACACACATTTGACCTTTTATATATATATATGGAAGATGGATTATTCTAATCTTCTGTTTTACAGATTTATTTTTTACAGAAAGTGAAGTTAATAAATGCTATAAAATAAGTGGAGGGTTGGAGAGGTCAAACAAAATGAGGGTAATAGATAAACCTAAGAAATAGGTGACATGCTGATTAAATTGCAAATTATAGCTAAGTCGTAAAATAAAAATGGATTTTTTTTTTTTTTTTTTTTTTTTTTTTTTTTTTTTTTTTTTCCAAACATCTCAAATCTCAAACCAAGAAAATATTTTAACATATTTTGTGATTAAAATATCTGGAGGAAAAAAAAAGCCTAAGAGAAACAAACATTAAGTTAGTTTTAGTATTATAACTAGCAGGCTGCCCGGCATTGCCCAGTCGGAAAATATGCTTAAATATTTTATTTTATGCAGATTTTGTATTATTATACGGCCAATTCTCTATAGATTATTATATTGTCTCTAATATATAGTGATTTCGAGAAGTGACAAAAAAAACTTGTGTGCCATCAGTTAAAATCGAAACGAAACCCAAAAAACTACAAAAGATAACGTTGATTAACCTATAACTTGCTTATGCATAGAAAAAAGATGGGTATAGTAGACTTATGCCAGGCCAAGATGAGTGTTTTTTCAATTTTGACTCCCTTAGCAGCTGTTTTACCAGCTAAAAAACAAATTGAAAATGTGCTTCACATCCAAATACTGTATGTATCAAATTTCAATGCTGTGGACTAAATATTCAGAGAGGTATTTGGTAGAGATTTCTCACATGCACACGTGTGCGCGCACACACACACACACACACACTGACAAGGTAACTTTGATATATATGCACTAGCAGTTCAGCCCAGCTTTGCTTGGGCCCTATGTACTGTGCATAACTTATATATATTAAAGTTTGACTCCTGTCCAGGCAACCTACATCTAAAATTTCAAGTGTTTAGACCCAAAATTGACGGAGTTTGGTAGTCTGCAAAGGTCAACTCTTTCAACTTTGACCTCTTAGCAGCCAAATGTTCGCCCAAAAGCTGATTAAAAAGCTTGTATGTCTGAATACCCTTTAGGTAAAATTTCATGTTTAGACCCAAAATTGGCTGCTAGAATCTGCAAAGGTTAAATCTTTTGAACTTTGGCCCCTTGGTAGCCAAATTCTCAGCCAAAAACCTATTAAAAAGCTTGCCCTATGTCTGAATACACTTTATGTAAAATTTCAAATGTTTAGACCAAAAATTGTCTGAAAGGTCAAATTTTTTAAAACTTTGACCTCAATTTTGATCTTAACATTTATTGTTTTGGGCACAAAGTTAAAAATTTTGATCAATGTCCAAGAAATCTAGATCTAAAATTTCAATTGGTTAGACCCAAAATTGGCAGAGGAATTTGATGGTTTTCAAAAATCAAATCGTTGACCCCTTGACAACCAAATTTCTGGCCAAAAACTGATTAAAGATTTTCCCGAATCTCCATATCCCTTATGTCAAATCTCTAGTCTGTAGACTGAAAATTGATAGAGTAGTTTGGTAGGGAAATGCGCACGCTATCACTTTTATAGATATATCTATGATAGAATGTATTCATCTTAAATTTTATGAATAAGTGGAATTCAGCATAATAATGAAGTGAAATCATCTAATAAGAAACGAAAAATAAGAAATTAATGCCTATTTTTCAAGGGAATATGCAAATTAGTTAACCTTCATGTAGTTGCTTGCATATCCATGACTGAGTATATTAAAGTTCATTTCAATAATTTTTAAGTAGAAGTAGGGTTTTAACATCTATGTCAGAGCGAGAAAAAACTTATAATAGGTATATAGATAATAGATGTATGTGTATGTAATTTGTTTGTTCACAATATCCTTATAAGGTTTTAGAGATAAGACTCCCATAACCAGATATATTCTGAAAGTACGTTGCACAGGGTATTTGAATAAATATATTTTGTTTTGGATAAACAGATGTAATACAAGAAGAGTTAAATGTTCAAAAAATATTTTTTGAATCGCACATAATACATGTATCTGTTTCAATGCGTACTCATAACTGTATAACTCGGCAGAAGGTATTTCGTTCGGTATATTATGAGAAGCAGCTGGTTTAAAATGTATAAAAAGTATGGGTGCTTGTTAAGATGGTCAACAGATTTTTTTTCTTTTTTTTAAATATGTTGTTTTAAGGAAAAACAGTACTAGCTCATGTCGCAAATACTAATATATCCCAAAATTATGAAAATTCCTTAAGTAAAAAATTATTTCTAGTTAAAAGTAATTTTTACGGAAAATTGTGGGAAATTGCTTAACACCTTTAAGACTACAAATACAGGGGGCATATTTATCTCCCTTTTTAGCCACTTTAATATCTGATACACTGTTACAGACCATAGTGGTAGACTTTTTTTTTTTTTTTTTTTTTTTTTTATCCGCTGTAGCAGTTCTATTCAAATTTTTAATTTTTGGATATATTACTTTTTTCAACATGACAATTAAGTAATATTGTTTTTGCTTATAGCCACATATTAAAAAATAAATCGTTCTATCAAGTATATCTTAACAAGCATTAAAGAATTGTTCAGACTGTTGGGATAACAGTAATTTTGATTGCTATGATATGGCTAGTTTTTTTTTTTTTTTTTTTTTTTCTTGGTTCAAAAGATGCTATTTATATATATATATATATATATATATATATATAATTTAACCAGCACTCTTGCAAAAAAAAAAAAAAATCTTTTCACTTGTAAATATCATTGTAGAAAGATAGTTTTAAAGTTTTGACTAAAAATTCTGCTAATGCGTCTTACCAGATCAATTTTATTGTCTTTGGTTCATAACTATAGATGTTTATTGATTCTTTTGAAAATTCTGATCAGCTGTAAACTAAAGCAATCTATTCCAAAAGTTTTTAATTTTTTATTTTTTTTATTTCTCACACTTTTTTTGGAAAGCATTAATTTTTTTTTTTTATATTGATCAAAAAATAGAATGCGATTTCACCTAATCTACACTTTAATTCTTTTTATTTTATAACTATTCTTTATTTATTTTTCTCAGATGTTGGCCAATAAATTCCATGGAAATCTTTTCGTAAATCTTTTAGGAATTTGGACTGTAAGTATTTGTTCTATCAATCTCTTTATAATTTTCATTACAAAGTCTCCCCAGTTAGAAATTTTAAAAGCAAACAAAACCATTAAAATTTTGTCATGGTTAAACGTGAGAATTTATTGTTATTGGACAGGTCAAAATTTTGGTATCATTTGAAACTGTCACATGATTGAATTTGATTTGACAAACTTTGATTTTATTGTTAAAAAGTGTAAAATGTATTCTAACTTAAAGCACTTGTTTTTATTTACAATCCAATTTTTGCCAAAAACCTTTTTAAGAAAACTCATGTCATTTTCCAACCGATCGGATTCAAAAGAAATGGCATGTTATTTAATCACCTGACGAAGGCCAGAAGAATAAGTTGGCTGAAACATTGTGAAACAACTATGATGATGAGGATAACAGTTTGCAAAAAAAAGTATACAAATTATTCATTTCAAACGATTCCAATAAGATATGCCACTCGGTATGGACTTGACGGTGGAAGACGACATAAGAACAAAAACTTGGATTTATAACACCAGAAAATCCAACCTTGATCGCCTTTCGGGGCCCGTGGCGCAGTGGATAGAGGCGTTGAATCTCTACGGTTCACTGTGAGTATTGTCTGAAGATAGCGGTTTCAATTCCACCCAAAGCCGGCCAGAGGATTAGTTGCTCAAAACGTAATGAGACGATATCAAGTATGGAAGGCAGAAATTGCTGAGAATACAATTAAGACTCGGCATTCTTATCACGGCGCGGTTAACTACCTGACAACAGTCAGAGGAATAATTGGCCAAAATGTTGTGAAGCAACAACTATGAAGATAAGTCTGCAAATAAATATAGAATGCCCAATATTCTTATTTTGCTAAAAAAGTTATTTATTTACAGATGAGAACAGCCCTATGCAGAACAACCTCTACACATTGTGACCATGATTCGATATATCAATTTCTGAAAAGAAGAATCACAACTATTAAAAAATATATATATATATATATATAACTAAATTTACTCGCATAAAATTAATATACGAAAGTCTGAGGAGTCCTAGAGTGGATGAAACGCCGAATATTCAGTGTAGCTTAATCGCCATATATATTTTATAAATTACTATATATGTGTGTATATATTTTTTTTAATAGTTGTGATTCTTTTTTTCAGAAGTTGACATACTGTGACCATGATTAGATGTGTCAATTTCTGAGAAAAGAATTGCAACTATCAAAAAAAAATTTTTTTAATAGTTGCGATTCTTTTTTTTTTTTTTTTTTTTTTTTTCTGAAGTTGACACATCTAATCATGGTCACAGCATGTATAGGTTGTTCTTCATAGGTCTGTTCTCATCTGTGTATACATTGTAGAAGCAGAAATAGAAACAATAATTCGCATTTATCTGTTAAGTTATAATTCTTTTATTTTTCTATATAGTATGCAATTTCTATACATTCTTTGCAGCATACATTAATGCAGTATTCAGCCTTACTGTCCACACTGGGGGGGGGGGGTTGGAGGAGGAGGAGGAGGGGGGCAGAAAACCTCCAAAACTTGTCTGATACGTTTCTTAGGCAAATTCCATGACACTATCTGTCTTTAGCTTATTCTTTACCACATACTTCCTCTCTTACGTCACTACCTTGATCACTTGTGATAAATTGTTAAATGGAAATTTTTTTCTCTTTTACATAACCTAATTTCAAAATAATCCTTTCTTTAACCTGTTCCACATACCATCTTATTACATCAAAAAAAAACATTGTCTTTTTTAATTTTATTTTTGTTGCCACATATTAGTTGCACAATGTTTGAATAGAAAAATATTGTTTTCCATAGAATCCAATCGATCTTTATGAAATTTTTGTATTGTATTTTTTTTTTTTTTTCATCCCTTTAGAGTGAAGGAGGCGGCCCAGCTCGATCTTATCCAACTGGTGGTTTGTGTTACTATCTTTCTCCACCAGATACTCTGACTCATGTTGTTGAAGATCCTATCCATGCTATGGTATACATCTTCTTTATGTTGGGCTCTTGCGCTTTCTTCTCAAAAACATGGATTGAAGTTTCCGGATCCAGTGCCAAAGATGTAAGTTCCAAAGATTAAAAAAAAAAACAAAAAAAAACGAAATGTGAGTTTTATATAGTTAATAATTGCAGTTTCACAGTAAAGTGTATTCCTATACTACACATCTGAAATTGCTCGCTTATGAATGTCTAGTATATGTTGTATACAAAGCACTAATAAATAGGAAGAAATATACATGCTGGTCATGGAAAATAATTTCAAGTGTAGTTGTACTCACTTGATATGTTGACGTAGATAAATTAAAAATTATTTGGTCTTTAAGATAGTCGATAGATTTTTTAAAGATTTTTGTTTAAGCAAAGACACTTAATGCTTAATTGTCATACTGAAAATAGTGATATATTCAAAAATTATGAATATTCATTGAGTAGAAAGTTATTTAGTTAATAGTAATTTTTACGGAAAATTGGTAAAATTGCGTTCATAGACCTTATAGACACAGGCATGCAGACATAACTTGGAATGAATATTTTAGATTAATTGTTCATACCTGTAATATTTGTTGTCTGTTGATAGACTTTATTTTATTAAAAATACAATAGCAATTCTATACAAATTTTCATAATTTTTGGCTGTATTACTATTTTCGACATGACAATTATGTAATTGTTTTTGCTTAAAACGACATTTAAAAAATTGATTTGTTGATTCTATCTTAACAAGCACCATTTATTTAAAGACAAATCGGTTGTGAGACTGCATACCTCTTCTTGATAATGTAAAGTGAACAAAAATCTTTATTGTATAAAGTATTCCTGTGCATGCACACGTTCTGCCATAAAAAACGTTGATAACTCTAACTATTTATCTGATTAGGCTGAAATTTTGCATGGCGGTTATTATTAAAGAGCATCGGATCAATACTTCAAATTTGGAAAAATCAAATGTTAAAATTTTCATCATAACCGAAATTTTCAAAGTCAAGATTATATAACGTATGGGACTTCGTTGGCTACAATATGGGCCAAGTAACCAATTATGACTAGTTCTGAGGTTATCAGCCAAAAATGACTTCATCTTTTTCTGTGAGTTTGACTGGGATATCTCCAAATTAAATTGGTTCTAAATTAGACCCTTCCAAATATTTTGACAAATGGTCAAGTGATATGTATGCTAGTCTGTAAACTTTTTTTTCTTCACTTTAATTTTATTCTATTTGCATAATTAATATTACTGTTATTATTTCTTATCACTTTTTCTATGAACTTAATTTTCTATTTATGACTATTGTTATTGTGGGTTTTGATCATTTCTAAATTTTCACAACGACTATAGAACAATCTTCAGTAATTTTTTAATATTTTATGTAAGAGATTAGTTATGAAAAAAATGTTATTTGATACGATTTAGAATTTTTTTTTTTTTTTTTTTACCAAGTTTAATTACATGTTTGCTATGTCTGTTCTACTTGAGATAGTTAAATTTTATTCACCTGAATGTTTTTTCTGTATAACTTGTTTAAAAAACAATTTTTTATTTAAAAAAAAAAAAAACAATTTTTTTTCTGTTCTTTAGGTTGCAAAACAACTAAAAGAACAACAAATGGTGATGAGAGGACACAGAGAGAAATCTATGATTCACGAGTTAAACCGTTACATCCCCACTGCTGCTGCCTTTGGAGGTTTGTGTATAGGAGCCTTGTCCGTTTTGGCAGACTTCTTAGGTAAGCATGACATGAGCAATTCCTCCTCCACTTTTTCTTATCTATATATTAGTGATGGGATGATTCCAATATTTTCCCAGATTTCAATACAATTAACAAATTTCTTGTAAATTTCTAAATATAATTTTTTTTTTGTTTTTTTTTTGTTTATAAGTGTAAGGTGGAAGACTGCAAAAAACCATGAAATATGTCCATTATAAAGAAATTTTTTTTTTTTTTTTTTTTACATAGGCATCACCACATTATCAAGGCCAAGAGGCCACTCAAGGATAAGGGTTAAAGAGTGTACAGTAGAAATTGGACAATATAGTAATCATTAGTAATGAAAATTTGGTAAATTTGATAACTTATATGGAACGGCTCATCAAGAACTTATTTACGTTAGACTTGAAGATAACCATATTGTAGTCAGCCGGAAAGCAGGAAAACGGAAGACAATTCCACAGGCGTGCAGTTCTAAGAAAGAAGCTTTGTTCATGGAATCTACGTTTAAGTTTAGGCACAGATAAAGAGTGGGGGGAATTATTGATAGTGTTTACAGCTAGACGAGTGTTTCTTGTGAAAGTTTGGCGAGGGGGGGAGGACCATAGATTGAAGCTCAGTCGAACACTTTCCATGAAAATAACGATACATCAGAGACAAACTCGCAACATCTCTTCTGTGAGATAGAGGTTGCAAGGAAGAGAAAAGGACATCTCCTACGAGGCTACGAAGTCTATTTTGAACTCTATCAAGAAATACTCATGAGATGATCTACAGTTTTTAGTTTTACTTGTAGTTTCAAATCCGTAAATGTTTTATCATTTCACCATTAATATAAGCCATGGAAAAATTAAGTTTGTAACAAAAACAAACAACTAAAACTATTAAAGGAATTGTTTTTGGCATCGGAAATTAAACATAGATTTTTCTAATTCCGATGCAGCAAAAAAGTTATTTTTTATGCTGATTAATCGTCCCAATGTTAGTATATATATACTTTTGGTGGACACAGATTTTAATTATGTAATAGAATTTCACAACTTTGTTGCTTGTGGCAATTGACAAATTGTTTGACAAGCTGATATTAAGATGTAATCACTTAAGCAAGTCACTTATGACTTATTCCCCCTCCCCCCTCCCTTGCCTTGCTATCATTATTTGAACAATATAAACAAAAGCACAAAATGTATTTTGAACAAAAAACAATCAATGTAACATTTGAATTTGTAAAAATTAAACAATTTTATAAATTTAAATCTGTTAAAGGTAAAATTTTTGTCTGTTTATAGCTAATTTTTCAATTATCCTTGGACAAATTAGTTTTTGTGTGTGGGAAGGGGTAGCCATTACTCTTTAATTGTTAATCTTAATTTTTGTATTTGAAACAAATAAATGAAGCAAATTGTTATTTTAAAAATAATTCTGATTTTTAAGATTAAAAAAAATATTTAAACTTTTTTTTTTTTTTTTTAAATTTCAATTCGATATTTTTTTGGAATGAGTTATATATCTATTTTTGAATGACTTTTTAATTGTCCATTAACTTATGTTATATCTTATCTCTTAATACAAAGTTGCATTTCTAAAATCCCTAAACAAACTGTTTTAATAATTTCTATATTTCATTTTTCAAGTTTTTGTCTGTTAATTCATTCCAAATTATCCATTTATTGTCTCTTTGTGCTACACTTTTATTAACTTGTTTGGATAGAAAAATAAAATTTAGTTATGCTGAATCGATTTTACTTAATTCCGTTTCCCCTAAACCAACCCCCACCCTCAAAAAAAAAAAAAATTAAAAAAATAAATAATGAACCAATTTTTAGATGATCAGAACGAACAGTGATAAAAAAAAAAAAAGCAAGTGTTTTTTGATTAACAGGAGGAAAAGCAATAAAACCAAAATGTGTAAACTGTGACTGTTCTAGTCTATCTTATGAAATTGTTGATTTTTAATGGCTGACAGTAATCTAAATAAAATCAAATAGGGTGCAAGTCTAAAATTTGAGCCCAAAGTTATTGAAAAAGAAAACTTGCTTCGACAATTATCTACATCGGCGATTCAACTGCAAACCGGAAGAAAAGATCCTTTCAAGTGTGTTTCATCGGAAACTTGGTATTAATGAAAACTACACCTGTCTTTTAGCACCTTGGGTAGTTTGACCATGTATAGCATGCTGCTCATGAACTCCATAATGCACTTGGATATCTTGAACGTGGTAGAAAAAGGATGATGTGGTCCAAGTGTGTAAGACTGCATGTGGTGCAGGTGTAAGATGGTGCTTAGTGTTCTTCATTCTAGAGTTTAGGACACTAATGGCATCCTAAATCCCAAAACTGGATGAAGAAAAAGCCAGTGAAAGGTTAATTGTAAATCTATTGAACTGCAGTCTTATTTTGAGGTCATGCTTAATGGATTGTGACATCTATTTTCTTACTGATGCAGTGGTCTCCTTAAGTGAATCTAAGTTATTAAAAATATAAAAATAACACAAAATCATTGGGTTTGCTTTCAACGATTTTTTTTTTTTTCCCTCAAGCTTAAGTTACATATGACAGCAACCAAGATGAGACCTGCTTATCTTCTTGCAGCAAAACTACCTTGATCACAAAACGCTGTTGGCCATATTATATATCGGACATTTCCACATTCTAAACGAAGCTCTTTGTCACTCGCTTAGTTTTAATAAACTTGGATTTTAATTTCCACATGCACCCCGTCTTTCTAATTTCTGTGGTTAATGTTTGAAATTCATTCTCTTATGGTAATTTAACACACTCAAAGCGTTGGTCTGAATGAAGGCCGATTTTACAGAGATAATTGTGCAGAGCATTTTCCTATCATCATTGGCCTTTCTCTTGGTTGCTTCTCAACAATTTCAAATTTGAGTTTCGCAACTGTAGTCGTAAACTCTTAGCACATGTCCGAACATCTGAGTTAGCATTCTCTTATCTTACTCTCAGTTGATGTAATTATAGCACGATCAGCCAATCACTGGTGTGTGACCGACCCACGTGTTACACCAAATGTCTTAGAAACGGTTCCATGATGATGTCAAGATGGGCTAGTGTTAAGTTTTGAGACATTGTGTTGAACAAAGATGGTGGCGTAGTTCAGATCAGTAACCAAGATGGCGGCGTAGTTCAGATCAGTAACCAAGATGGCGGCGAAGAATTAAATGCGGTCCGTGACGTAGCAAACGGTGAACTGATTGGATCCAAAATTCGACAATTTTTATAATAATTTTGCGATGTTTTCATTGGTTGTTTAGCACAGCCGTTGGTTATAAAAATGATTAGCGAATCCATTCGTCTCATACCCCCATCACAAGTCAAAAACATTTTATAGCCAGCCATTAGGGTCTGAGTATCAATAGGAAAAGCATACCTGAGATGTTGGATGTGGCTGTGTGGCTCCTTCTTCTTCCTGGAAAACATCTTGACCTTTGCTGGCATTTGGGTTGGAATCTTCCTTTTCCTCAGGGCCTCTCTATATATATATATATATATATATATGTATATGTAATTACAATATTAACATACAATGTACAGATCATACTATTGATTTTCACCATTACTTCATTAAAACTAACTAACCTACCTTAACTAGTGTTGAAGGAGAGGGGATGCCCCCTCCCTCATTTATGGAGATACAGAAATATGTGTGCTCACCACATGGCAGTCTGGACAGAAAGAAAGAGAGAGCAAAGGAGTATTCCTTTCTGTGTATTCCTCCGCTTATGACCAAATTACCACCTGGCCATGCTGAAGCAGTGTTAGTCACTGCCACTACCGGGGCACTAAGATATAGTGCCACACAATGTCATAGCATAACTTTGAATGTTGTTCGTACAATGTTTTTTGCTGTTTTACCTTATTGGCTGACTAGAAAGTGCTCAATCTATATTTGTGTATCTGTTAACCTAAGACTGATCTTATTTTTCCATTCTACCTTATAGTTATCTTTTTCTTTTTACGCCTCATCTTCAATTTTCTTTGTTGGTCTCCTGATTTGTTTTCAGTGGCATCCGTGCGTCTGTTAGTCTGGACTATCGCCAGATAACCATCCATTAGTTTTTCCTGAAATTTTGTCACAAATTCTATTTCATTAAATAGATGTGCACAGTAAAAAAAAAAAAAAAATTTTTTTTTACAAAAATTCCCGTTGCACCCCAGGGGCTCAAGAGGTCAAAAATGCCCCAAAATGGTCCAAAATTACATTTTTGCCCCATAACTTTTGATCCATCCATTAGATTTTTTTTTTTTTTTTTTTTTAAATTGGCCAAAATGTGGAACTCATTGTTCTTAATATAAATCCAGTATGGGTGAACCTGGCAAAATTCTGGTTCACATCCCCGGGGACTTTCAGTGCTAAAAACGCCTCTTTTTCTGGCTCTTTTTTCATATTTCTCAACAAAAACTTGATATGTCTGACTATATAGTGGTTTTCCATGGTGGTCAACTCAAATATACATGTGTTAAGGCCTGAAACAACACCGGTATCCATTTACACTGGGATTCGGCGTCCTCTGGCTCAAGAGGTCAAAAATGCCCCAAAATGGCCAAAAATTACACTTTTTGCCCCATAGTGTTTGATCCATCCATTAGATTTTTCTGAAACTTGTCCAAAATGTGGAGGCTATTGTTCTTAATATAAATTCAGTATGGATGACCCTGGCAAAATTCTGGTTCGGATCCCTCTGGTTATACTTTGCATACTTTTGTTTCATTTTTCTTTTTTTTTTTCTCAGTTCTGTAAGCCCTCTTTCATTTGCAGTATCCATTTTGTAGGTTTTTAAAAAAATTTTTTTTTATAGATGCCCCCCCCCTCCCTTTTTTTTTTTTTATTATTATGCTAACAAACGTTTCTTATTTTTCAGGTGCCATTGGTAGTGGAACCGGTATCCTGCTGGCCGTGACCATCATTTATCAATATTTTGAGATTTTCGTCAAAGAACAGAGTGAAATGGGTGGCATGAGCACTCTGCTTTTCTAGACGTAAAAAAAAAATATTTTTTTTTTTTTTTTTTAATTTGTGACGAATGAAAGATTGAATAAATGACTGAAGGAATGAAAACAAAAAACCCAAAGGCTTAATAAAAAGGACACTTTTTTTTTTTTTCTTCTACTCATAATCTCCAGTTTATTCTATTGCACACACAACATAACCCAACCTTCCATAAATGTGGGGTCAGAGGGCAGGACTTGTTCACTAAAGCCTGCTTCTTCTCCTTTTCCAGTCAGTCTAGCAGTGTAAGATTTTCATAGCACATCAATGCATGATTCCATCTACCTGCCAGGCCGTGGTTCTCACAAAATTGCTTATAATAAGTTGCTATATAATTGAGTGCTCAATAACTGTGATAGTCTATGTAGATATAAGTTTAAAGGGTTTACGCAAAATCAGCAGTACATGGTAACTGCCAGTTTCTGTACTTGCATATGTTGGATCATTTAGTTGAAAGATATATTGAAACTGACCATTATGGCCTGTTGATCTCATGTTTAAGCTCTTCAACCTAATATATATTATAACAAATGTTGTTGCGGTGTCTGGCGACATTTATTTGTTGTAATTTATCATTTTCTGTATTTTAGAAATTAAATATTTAAAATATTGTGCACTGTTATGAAACCTAAAAAAAACAAACAAAAAAACAAAATCTCTTTTAATGACACCTTTACAAAAGGCTTATTTCCATCTCTTCAAGATATAAAACGGTCAGCACATATTCACTTTGTTTACTTTCATCATTAAAAAAAAAAAAAATCACCGTTATGACATAAGAGACATTTAAAAAAAATTTTTTAGCTAGGGGAGCTCGTCAATAAGGCGAACAATTGGATTTTTTGTTTGTTTCTATTTTTTTTTTTTTCTTTTGAAAAAGAAAGAAAGAAAAAAAAACATTTGTTACATGCACTTAAAAATGTTTTAAAAGAAAAAAAAAAAAAAATTCAACTAACCAAAAATCAATCTCATCTTTTTAAAGAAGCCTTTTTCTAATTTCTGACAATGTCAGACTTGGAATAAGTTAAAAATAATAATAATATACAAAATGCTGGCATGGTTTCCAAATTTACTCCAAAAAAAGGAAAAGAAAAAAAAAAAAAATGTAACAATTTATTAAAAATAAAAAAAAATCTGAAAATAAAATACACTTTAATAACAAATTTACTTTGTTAATATTTTTTTCTTCATTATTATTACTAAAATGGGGACTCATTTTAAAATGTAATTTAGAAAATACACAATTTGCTTGTTTCAAAGTTTTCATTTTTTGGAAATGCATTTAAATTTTAAAATATAATCAAATTTTTTTTTTCTCGATTATTTAATGAAATTTATTTTTAGGTGTGATTTGAAGATAGTGTTGAAAGTTTAGTACTCTACTAGGATTGAACATGAGAATTTTGTGTATAATACACCCTTCTCTCCTCCCGCCACTTTTCATCTCATCCATGCTTCATTGTCATTTGTTACATGATGTCTGATAATGGATGAATGTGTAATTGCACACTTCCCCTCTTGTGTGAAATTTAGATTTTTGAGGGGAACAATTTTTTTATTTTTTTTTTATTTTTACCCCAAGATAATTCTTTAGCAGTCTTTCTTCATTGATAGACAGGGTTCATAGGCTTGAAAATGCCTTATTTCTGTTATTACCTTGAAAAATCCTTTAAAATATGGAAAATTTATTGAAAATATATTGAAAGGGCTTGAAAATTGCATTCTTTGTGTCCAGTAAAAATTTGTTGAAATATTAAAAATAAAATCGAAATACATGCTATGAAATTTTCCAAGTATTAATAAAATACGATTAAAATATTAAATATTGAAAATAAAATCGAAATACATACTGTGAAATTTTCCAAGTATTAATAAAATACCATTAAAATATTAAAAATAAAATCGAAATACATACTATGAAATTTTCCAAGTATTAATAAAATACCATTAAAATATTGAAATACATTGTTCTGAAATTGTGGATACAAGAGTTGTGTCCCTTTACGACAAAACTGTAGTTTTGTGATGAGACATGATCTGCCTAGTTTTCAGTTCTCACAAATTTTTTTTTTCTCACCTTTTTTTGGGTAGGTGAGCAGATTAAAATCTTCCATTTTGGCTTTCATTTATAATTCAATTTTGGGGAGGCACAGTGGCAGCCTACATAAATAAATTTAAAAATTACCCCCCCCCCTCTAAAAAAAAAAACGATGCTTCTTGTGCAGACAGGATTCTGTAATAGTGCCCCCCCCCCCAAAAAAAAAATGACACATAAGTGAAAACGAGGCTGACCGGATTGTAAAGTAAAACAAACCCAAAATTTTGTTTTGAAAACTTGAGTTTTGTCTGGAGAAGGCCTTGAAAATGTGTATGAACCCTGATAGAAAATCACGTTAATGACAGGATTTTCATTCATGTACAAATGTTAACGCCTCCGACTGCTGCCTCATCCCAAATGAATGTGTCATGGTCTATCATCTACATCTTATTGGCCATGTTAGATTCTAATGTTGGTTATTGGGTGTGAAGCCACAGTTCATAATTTACTTGCAGGATAAAAACATACATTGTATAGAATTGACTGTTGGACACTTTGTGTGTTTTGTAGAAAGAGACTTTACATCTAAGCCAACTCCTCAATCTATCACCTTCTAAATTTTGGCTAAAACTAACTCTGATGTCTTTCAGTGGGCATTGTTGTCATTCTTTCTCTAACAACTAATGTCTTTTGAATATATTCACCAGAAACTAAATATGTCCTATCCTTTGGTGTTTATGCAGATAGGAGCACAAGTGAAAATCATGGTTCCAAATAATATAGCAGGAAAACTCTTTTATATAGTTGCGTGCCACGCAAAAGTAGCTATCTACGCCAAAAAATTGAGTAGAATTTTAATTAAAAATGTTTTATTCTATTTAGCCGACCTGCCATTGCTAAGAGCAAAACTCCTGTAAAGCAGGTGAAGATAAGTCAGTCTGTCATTTAGTCAAGTTATAATGAATGGCAGATCATCAAAATTCTAAAACTGATTATTCTTTAACTAGCAGGCCACCTGGCATTGCCCGGTCGTAAGATATGCTTGAATATGATATTTTAATTCATGTAGATTACGTATTTATTATTATAGAGACAATTCTCTATCGATTATTATTTTAAACCTAATATATTGTAGTAAAATTATTATTTTAAACCTAATATATAGTAGTGAAATCAAAATAAAAAATGACTTTGGTGCCATCAGCTAGAATCAAAACCAAAACATACAACTCTCCAGCCTCATTCTTTAGCCTCTGAGCCACACTCGTTTATGTGTAGGTATATATATTTTACCTTTCATTTGGAAGAATTGCCGGATCATCAAAGACTAGATGCAGGCAAACAAAGTCTGGAGTTTTATAATTATATAGATTGAACTTTTACTTGATATTTGTAAAGAAATACATACACTGAAAGAGATTGAAGTAAAACTGACAAGGAGGAGGGGGGCATATGGAAGCAGGCATAAACACACATACTTAAACTGGATTTAGAGCTGAATGTTGACAGACAATTAATTTTGTCAATCAGACTTTTGTGTTTTGGTCTGGACAGGTAAAACTCATTTTGCAAGTCTGCCATTGAACTTTAAGAAAACAAAGGCCACATGTAATATCCTAAAATAAACCTCTATTAATCTCACCTGTTTGTATGTATGTCTGCCTAAAACTTTCGACAGAGGCAACGGATTTTCACAAGATTGGTATCATTTTAAAGCTCAACCCTTCGGACGACAAATATAAAAAAATTGGCTAAAAACAGAGGGGTCGCTTTTTTTTTTTTTTTTTTTTTTTTTAATACTTTCAGAAGTCATCCCTCTTTTCGATTGACTAGCCTTAATTTAAACCTTCGCCACCTCCGGGTTGGCAATGGTTGCAACAGCAAAAACGTCATTTTTTTATTATTTTATTTTTTTTTTTTTTTACGTTCTTTTCCTCCTTCGCGGTACGGGTTTGAACCTGCCTGCCTACTACCACTTTTTTATTTTTATTTATTTATTTATTTTTTTTGCTCAACACACACCTTCCAGACAACGACGGCCACCCAGGCTAGTTTGTTTTATAAACTGGACTTGTTTTTTGTTTTGAAGGAAAATTCCTTTGTTGTAGCATTGCCAGGTTCAAATAACCAACTCTGATTGTGACTATCATGGCCGGTGCATTGAACGCACACGGCTGTTTTCATATTCTTTCCTTTTTGATATGTTGCAATTTCAAGAGGAATTGTAGATTTATTTCTAGCAGCATTGTATTGTATTCATAGCTCAGTATAATTCCAGGCAAATTAATCTATTAATCTTTAGTATTTTAGCTTATGTGAGAGTATATGTAATGATGAGATAATTGAAAACCTGATAATATCTATTTAAATATGATCTAGCTAATCTTCAAGTTAATGAGGTTTTAGCTTCTGAACTGAACAGACAAGTTCTAGATTGAAGTTTAACTCTTCTCGAAATGGGAAGATTGGTTAACTTGTGGCTGATAAATTCTGTTATCTAACATTTTGAGCTATTGTCTTTCAAATTACAAATTTCGAACCATGTGGCCGCACACTGAAATCTAACAGCTATCAAATGCAGACAAATGTTTTTTTTTTTTTTTTTTTTTAAATTCTCATGACAACTCTTTCCGAGGTTTGAAAACACTTTTTAAAGAATGTGGCAAGCTGGTCTAATGGTTATCGTATTTGGCTCATAGTCTTTAGAATTTGGTTTCGATCTCAGCTTGAGTATTTCTTTTTTTTTTTTTTTTTTTTTTACTTAAAAGAAGCGAAATGTTTAGAAAATAACGTAATACTAGCATAAACATGTCTCAGTTTTTTTTTCCGTTGTTTTTATGTAACGTTAAATTCCTTAAAAAAAAAAAAGTTACGTTTAATACCGAGCAACGACGGGTACATCTAGCAAATAAATATATTTATTTACAAAAAAAATCTGGCACTTATTTGGTCTTTTAAACCATTAAATTTAGATTTCCAATATCAAGTGCTTTTTTTTTTTTTTTTTTTTTTTTTTTTTTTTTTTTTTTAAAAGCAGTGAATTTTCTATTATTTTGACACATGTACCCGTGACTGATGTTTCGTACTGAATCAGTCACTGAAAACCTCAATCTTCATTAACATCTGAAGATGTTCCAGGCATTACCACCAGCATAGAACGTAATAGAGAATGAAAAAATATCTGGATTTTCCCGAAGAACCTTTTATGGGTCGAAAATTTTAATTAAATTGCTTTCGTTTCTGACTTGAATAAATTTTAAAAGTAGATGTCAATTATCATGGCTTTTTGTGTTCCTAAAATAGTAATAATAATAAAAACAGTAGGTAAAAATGCATTTTAGGTGCATAAATTAAAATTGGCGACATAGATACCAACGGAGACCCTGTGGTCGTTGAAATTTATGAATCGAAGTCATTTCACAGAAAATATAAGGCACGGTGGAAAGGTGGCCATAGGGTAGCAGTGTCAGATGTCGCCATTAAAAATGAGTGATAAAAATTTGAATAATTAAACTCGCTGTCTTTCGAAGCTTACAACTACTTGAAAAATGTAATTTAAACCTTAATTCCTTTTCAATAAAAGGAGCAAAGACCAAAATTTAAAATAATAAAAGGTTTAATAGAAAAATATGCAATATTTGTTTTTAATATCGGTTTTCTTTAAAAAAGATTTCAAGAAATTCAACAAATTTTTATTTACTCCTAATATAACAAGGCCAATAGCCATTAGTCGCGTGCTCTTGTGTAATGAATGAATGCGTGAATGTAGGATTGACATGAAATTCTTAAAAATAAACTAAAATGACCGAAAAATTAATACAGAAAAGTGATCCCCCACTTAAATAACAAAATAATATAACAAAAATTATTTGATTTAGGGAATTTGAAACGTTATATTAGCTATGTGGCCAAGGAAAAGTTACAAACATAAGTACAGCATGTAGTAAGAACAGATACTACACTTTGATCTTGGCCAAAAGGCCAAGAAAAGGGTATTTATTTGCTCCCCCACCGAGCAAATTAGGCACAAGGCCGATTTTTAAAGTGAGGAGTAAAGGGGAAATGGGGACCAACTCCCCGGGGAGTAGGGAGCTGGATAGTGACAATTGGTATGAAGGGTTGCCCCTACATTGACCAAGGTCTTATATCTGGGGTTGCCCCCACATATGGTCTTTGCTTGCAGTATCTGCCGGAACAGATACTGCACTTTGAGATATTAAATCCTTTATTCATGTTAAAAATACAGTGAAAATCAACAATGAACAAAAAACTTGGGCATATGGCCAACTCAAAAGGGGGATTGTGAGGATCGTTGGTCATCCTTGTCACTCCAGAACAACAAAATCAAAAGTTTCTCCCAGCTAGTATCTTCTTTCACCATAATACTGCATTCACCCTTTCATATTGGGGGATGTCCTACTTAACTCCCAATTTTAAAACAATTTTTATTGACGTGTAAAAACAAAAAAGATAACAATAAAAATGGTACAATAATTCATTTGTGTCGACGGCGGGGGGGGGGAAGGAGGTGATTAGTAGGATCCTCCCAACTCCGTCTAGTTGATAGACTGCCTGTTCCACTAGGCTTGTAAAAGGAACCTCGCTTCTGTGGGTCAGTCTCTAAGTGGGGATGCCCTCTAGATGCAGGTGAATGGAGAAAAGAAAATTTTGTGGGTAAGGGATGGGGCTTAGTTTGTATTTCTTTCTCCAAGATGGGTGAAATTTAGAGGAAGAGGTGAAAACAAAAATTGCAAGTAGGAGGGGGTGGGTAACTTGGAGGCTTCCAAATTGGGGAGGGATGGAACACACACTCAGCTAGCTGAGAGGCTACTTGTTTAATTTTACTTTACGGAACTGCGCGTTCCACACCTAGGTAAGGAACACGTATTCAAATTTGGCTCCTCTTTGTACACACAGACTTGCTACATGTACCCATCTTCTGTCAAATGCCGTGCGATGCAGCCTTATTCTATCACATCTGATCTTCACCCGTAGTTGGTGTTTAAAGAAAGCGATCAGATCCTGATCAGAAAAAGACCCCCCCCCCCTCGACGACGTCCAAATCACCATTCTCACCACAGTCAGGATCGTAACGTAGACCATTTGTCTTTCCCGGTCCCAAGGCAGCCTCACGTTGTCCACAACATTGGGTACGGTAATTGGGTGAGGATGCTCAGGATTGATGCGAGCCGTCACTTCGCTGACATACGACCAGACCGGCGGAGTTTGCGGCAATCGAAGAAAGCGTGATCAGTCGTTTCTACGGCCATTGTCCCACAACGGGGACAATCGACTCCAAAAACCCAGAACTGCATTGTATGTTGTTGAGGGGAAGTGCATTTCGGGCTAATCGCCAGGTCAGAGAGAACTTTGAATTGTTCAGATGACTCGAACCTGGCGCCCAGCTCCACGCGGAGCGGATCTCACTCTACTGCCACCCCAAACGCGCGCATAGCGGGTCGTCAGCGGCCCCCTTCACTAGATCCCTGTGGAGTTCCCTACGGGTAGCAGTCACAAGGTCACTGGACCTTGGTAGTTGTTTTAGCGCGGCTCGGCACTCTTTCATGTAGGCAGATACTCCCCGTGGCCTGCGACGGCTCTCGATGGAAGGGTTGAGAACGAGGTCGGGGAAGGCGGCAGTAACCACGGGGTGCCATGGTTGGTCATCCTGCATATAGTGGCTCAGGAAGGCCAGCGTCTCGATGACACTTCAAGTCCGGCATTCCCAAGCCGCCCTCACACCGACGTTGAATACAGACCTGTCTACTCACCCAGTGTCTTCCTTTGTCCCAAAGAAGCGAGGACAAGAGTTTGACGAGAGCTGTTAGGTGTTGTGCAGGCAGGGAAAGTATGGCCGGATGAAAGGAAAGACGTAAATGGTGCACGCCTCAGCTCTACACTTTAAGGAAAGTTTCCTAGGAAGCCACGAATTGACTGCAGCCTCCACCTTTGACTAAACCTCCAACCAATTTTTGTCAAGCTGGAGACCCAGTCCGAACCACATGCTGAGGATCCGAACTGGGCCATCCGTCCAGCTGAAGGGCGCTGGGAGGTTGGCGTTGCCACTCCAGGCGTCCTACCGACTTGTTGCGGTTTATCTTGGTTCCTGTAAATCTTTCGTACCGAGTGAGCGCCTTTGACACGATCTCGATGTCTCTGAAGCTCGACACAAAAACCGTGACATCTTTGGCAAACGTGGATACCTTGGCAGCTGAGCCACCGGGTATTGCAATTCCGCGCAGGGCCGAATTTGCCTCCCCACGTCTCAGCTTGCAGGTTTCAATCATTCACTGTGCAGAGGGAGATAACTCTCTTTTACTAAAAGATTCGTTCATTTTTCATCTCATAATTTAGGACGCTCGAGACATCGAGATATATATATATATATATATATATATATATATATATATTTTAACCCAAAACATTAAAAAAAGAAAGATGCGACGATTTTTTTTGTTTTTGTAACAAAGTTTATAACATTAATACAAAATGTCTTTACGTGACTATTAAGAGAAAACAAACGATATTTCTATTAGATGAAAACATTTAAAAAGGAAACTACGACAACTTTTTTTTTTTTTTTTTTTAATTAAAAAAGTAAATGTTATGGTAAGTTTTTTTTTTTTTTTTTTTTTTGTCTTTAGCCTGAAAAATACAAAGAATGAAATTGCTCCATAAAACAAGGATGAAACTTGTACAGCTGCGTTTAAAACTCCTCTACAACTATCGTTGCATTTTCATTTTTTATAATGTTAAAATCTAGATGTTGATGTTATTAATATTATAAGCTTTGTTACAGTAACAAAAAAAAAAAAAAAAAAAAAAAAAGTCGCCACAGCTTTAAAAATTTCATCCTTGTTTTATTAGTTTCATTCTTTGTATTATTTAAGGCTAAAGACTAATTTTTAAAAACCTTACCGTAACATTTACTTTTAATTAAAAAAACAGTTGGTTATCTTGACGCTCCACACTTCTTTGTTTACCTTGGAAGTGACGTCACACAAATCTTATAATACAGATGGCTAGAATGCAAAGTGTAGTATCTGTTCTTCAGATGCGGCACTTCCATTTTTCGTTCTCTTTCAGTGGAGGAGAAATCCTTCACGACTGAGACAATTTTTATTTTTGTACCTTTTCTCCACGTTAAAAAACGACCCTGGTGTCTAACTTTGTCCCGTGGGGAGGCATTGTAAATAGGTACAATTGTAAAAATAATTTGTTTTATTTTTCTTTCATTTTGAGCTCCTTTCTTCTCCCGTTTAACTTTTTTTTTTTCTCCCATTTCTTATGTTGAGCGGAGAATTTATTTTATTTTCATTTTGAGCTCTTTTTCCGATCCGGCGTTACCTTTTATAGATACTGCTGCAGTCCTGCACTTTACGACCCGAGCTATTTTTTAACGCTATTATTTAGAAACCTATTATTTAACATGGGGAAGGGAGGGTGTATTGTAACTATTCTGTACTTTCACCTAACAATTCAATTAAAAAAAAGGTAAATATGAAGAATTACTCCACCCTCGAAAATTCCTTTAAAATTACCACTCTGTAAGGTTTTCGGGGTTGCTGAAAACGAAAATAACGTTTAAAATTACGGCAAACGAGCAGTTTCCAAGATATGAAGAAATGTTAGTTTTAAAAAGTGGGGGATCACTTTTCTATAATAATTTAACATAAAATGATCGCCCATTTTGTGGTCACGATTTTTTTTTTTTTTTGGGGGGGGGCTTCCTTTCTACCATCGGAAAATTCTTTAAAATTACCTGTTTACATTTGGTGGGAAGCGGTGTAAATAATAAACAGTTCTTCTGCTTGGTTAATGTCGGCACGTGACTTATGTTTAAACGGTTAATTAAACTGTATAAGCACCTGTTAAAAAACTATACAAGTAAAACAAATTATTTTTTACTTGTAAACTGGTTTATTAATTGTAGAAAACAAAAACAAACGGGAGAAAAAAGGAGCTCGAAATGAAAGAAAAATAAAACAAATTATTTTTACAATTGTAGCCATCCGTATTATAAGATTTGTGTGACGTCACTTCCAAGGTAAACAAAGAAGTGCGGAGCGTCAGGATAACCAAACAGTTTAATTAAAAAAGTTTTTTTTAAATGTTTTCATCTAATAAAAATATCGTTGGGTTTCTTTTAATAGTCGCGCAATGACTACATTTTATATTAGTAATGTCATCAACTTTGTTACATAAAAAAGATCGTCGCAGCTTTTTTTTTTTAAATGTTTTGATTTAATAAAAAAAAATATCGATGCATCGAGCGTCCTAAATTATGAGATAAAAAAATAAGCGAATCTCTTGGTAAAAACATTATCTCCCTCTGCACAGTAACCGATTGTAAAAGAGCGCCTCTTTCCCAATCCTATCTCTTGAGTTCATTTTTCACAATAGGTTTCGTAACTGGGATTTGTTTCTTGTTATGCTAAGGATTATAGCAGACAATTTGTGCATTGGCTCAGTAATAATAAACTAAAAACAATTAAAAAATAGCTTTTTATGGTTTATTTAAGTGTTAATTTACGCACCTAAAACCTACTTTAACCGAGCAGTATATATATTTTCAATACACCACAGATTGTTTACTGCACAGAAATTAGCCACTAAAACAAGATATTGAAAAATAGTGGGCGCTTTTGCAATCATCGTTATTGGTTCATGGGAGATAACTCTATTTTACTGAACGATATGTTCAAATTTTCATATTTTACATAAAACAATATTGGTTCCTGATACAATTCAATATTCTTGGGAATATTTGTTCAGTTTCTTGTCTCTGCCACAAGAACTCCATCAGGTGCAGATGTAACAGTGCTCGAACGCGCGTATGGCAGCAACAGACAACATATGCAAATGACCGAGCCTTGTGCGAAATGACGTCACAGCGAGTAAGAAGGAGAAAAAAAACGTGGTCGGAGAAGGACAGAAATAGACGTGTCACACATGTGGTCCGAGAACGACATCGCCGGACAAACATGGCCGGACAAAGACAGAGCACCAGTATGAGAAGATTTGAACAAGAGACAAGGCGTTATTTCTGGACGTATCTGCAAATAAATTTCTGTTGTTCTAACTGGGTGGGAGGAACATGAGTCCCATTTTTTCCTTGTCTTTGTTTCCTTGCGACTATCTGCATACAACGTGTGGGCTCGAGTGTTGACATATAACATGGAACATTTCTTCTGATGTACCCAAACAATCTCCTGACGTGTCTTTTTGTATGCGACCACAAATCTGCATAAAAATATAAATTTTATTTTTAAACGTACGTTAATCTTTAATAATGAAACATAAATTTTGTTGTTTATTATTTGGAAACGTTAAAAAAGACAAAACAAAAAAAACAACAAAAACAAACAAACAAACAAATAAAAAAAGCTAACCTTCGATAGTTTGCATATGGACCGCGTCGTCATCAGGATTGAGAAAGTTCTTCTCGTGGACAGCTGTGACATGCTGATAAATTCCACTCTCAGAGGTTTCCAGCCCATCATATGCTGCACAATCATCCGATATTACTCTTATTCCCGGCAAAATTTACTAACGAATCACTGGAATAATGTTTCCCCGGTTCCTTCTTTCTACTTCTGTTTTTTTTTTTTTTTTCTTGGTTCCCGACAAAAAGAGGGTGGACTGGACCTGTTCATTCACCCTTCTCTGTTCGTCTGTCCGCACTTTTCTCAATAACTACGCCTTGGAATTTTTGCACTAACATTAAACATAATATGAGTAAAAAAAAGTAACAGAACGGATTTTCCGGGAAAACGCCGGTTGCTTCCCCTAGAGATGCCTTTCGGGTTAAAATGGCTAAAATGGACACTTTTGTGCTTATTAAAAAAAAATTGATGCCTTGGATTTTATAAAACTGTCTGAAAAGTTGTAACTAACTAATTTCTATATAATTTTGTTTGTCTATACTTCGTGATAAGTCTTGGGTGTGCTCCAGGGGCTCTTTTAGGGATAATAAAAACACTCTATTTTTGGGACTATTTTACCATATTTGTGCAAAATTTTCTGCGTATGTCTATTTAGCAGTTTTGCATGGTGATGAACTCAAATTTAAATATGTTAAGGCCTTGGGGACTTTTGGGGTTGAATGAGGGGGGGGGTCAAATGATGAACTTAGTCATTTCTTTTTTTGTATGCTGTAGAACTCAAATTTACATATGTTAAGGCCTAAAACTGCACTGTTTGTTCATTTTCTCCAGGATTTGACGTCACCTGGAGACTTTTGGGGCTAAAGTGGGGTGAGTGGCAAATGCTGAACTTAGTCATTTTTTATGCCTCGTTGACTGCGCACTCACGGGGGACCATGCATGCTTCACTTGTTTTTGTTTGCATCTATTACTCTCTCTCTCTCTCTCTCCATTGCTTCAAGCACCCGAGGGCCGGTTCTAATTGTTCCTCGATTATATTTCCTCTTGAAGAAAAATACTCATCTATCTCTACTACTTTAGCAGTACCATTTTCATGTGACCCTTCAAGACATAACGGCTTGTTTGACGAGTCTTTCTCACAAATCTCCGACGAATTTCATCCAGTCAACGATTGCGCGTCATACGACGTCGAAGTTTGCATTGCTGCACTTCACTTTTTTGTTCTCGGTTAATGGAGGAGAAATCCTTCACGACTGAGGCAATTTTAATTTTTGTTATTTTCTCCACAATAAAAAACGACCTTGGTGTCTAACTCTGCCCTCGTGGTGAAGCAAAGTAAACAGCTACACTCCATAAATACAACAGTATTATTATCTGTCTTAAGTTTAAAGTACTTTTTTTTTTTTAATTAACATTTTTTTTTTTTTAAGAAAGACTCTTATTTTATTATTTAAAAAAAATCTATTTTCACCCTAAACAAGGCACAGTGCCACTTTGATGTAGGGGACTACTATCAGGGACATAAGTTGCAGGCGTACTATGTAGGGAGTTGAGCAGCAAGATGTCTATTCACATTACACTTGAACTTTTGCATGTCAGTACAGTTGGGAAAACATGAACCCGGAAGGGAGTTCCAGAGTCTAGCAGTTCTGGGGAAGAAACTATTAGCGTAAAAGGCTTTCTTACATACAGGGATATCTACTACGTAGGGGTGGGACTTTGCTGCTTGTCGGGTTTATCAGAGGTTTTTACGTCGAGGAGATACAAGAGCTTGTAGCTCGTCAGAGCATCCACCAATAAAATACTTGTAAAACAGGCAGAGGGATGCAACATTTCGTCGATGGTACAGAGGTTGGAGCTTAGATGACAGTTTAGGACCTATTAGGTTGGCGACTCTCTTTTGAACCTTGTCTAGGAGCGAGAGACAAGTAGCAGATGCACCAGCCCAAGTGTGACAACAATACTCCATACATGGGAGAATGGTGGCCTTGTAGATATACAGGATAATTTCAGGCATAAGTAACTTTCTAGCGAGAGCCCACCTGTTCTAGAGAGTCCACCTTTTTCGCAGCGGCCTTGGCAATGCTCTCAATGTATCTGTTCCAACGTATGGCCATTGTTGACAGACATTGTTGCATTTCCAATGGCAACCATTTTTTTTATATCAAAATTCTGAGTATTTCACATGCTTACATGTACTCGAATTAGCTATTAATGAAGCTGCAAAATGGGCTTCATTTTTTATCACCTTTGGTAAAATGGAAGTAAAATTCCAGTCAAAATCCGGAATTTGTTGTAGTGTGAACACATGGTCCACTATGAATTCTCTACCTGTACGAACGCTTCTTAAATTTGCCATTCTCTTTTGCTAAATAAATCCGAAATATGACCAATAAAATAGCTGAAAGTGCTTAAATATTAAATTCCAACGACATAGCTGGAAATAAATTTGGAAAAAAGTATGGAATAAGGAGCCCAAATAAATATGTCAATCCAGATTAATTAAAGTTGTGCAAATAAAAAAAAAAAAAAAAAAAAATGCAACAAACAAACGCACTCTTGATCGTGCGAAATAGTTTCAACCAATGAAAATCGTTTCAAACCCAAAAGTATTAATCTATGTTAAATTAATCTCCAGAATTCCAAAGCTGGGCCACGCTATTCACCCCCCCCCCCATTTACCTTTGGCCGGGGAAGGCAAAAAGGAAAATTCACCGATCATTTGTTATTAATATTATAAACTTTTTTACATTAAAAATAAGTCGTCGCACTTGTTTAATAAATATTGCAATTCCTCTGCAATTATCGTCGCATTTTTAAATAGTCGCATCTTTTTATGCAAACGAACTTGGCTGTTTTTCAGAATAACAGACTATTTTAAAACTGATAAAAATTAAGTAGAAGTGACTTTCCAGGATATATATATATATATATATATATATATATATACCCTGGAAAGTCACTAATTTTTACAGACAGCGTTACAAAACTTCAAAATTGGATTGAAATAAAGAAAGAACACGATGATTATATATATATATATATATATATATATATATACCCTGGAAAGTCACTAATTTTTACAGACAGCGTTACAAAACTTCAAAATTGGATTGAAATAAAGAAAGAACACGATGATTATATATATATATATATATATATATATATATATATCTGCGTATCAAATTATTAACAAGTTTACATTAAAAAAAAAATATTTAAGGAACGAGTGAATAAAAATCCATGAAATTTTGATACCTCTTGTAGAGCATCCCACAACTCATCTTTGCTCTTAAGTTGGCGTCCACTTGCATCGAGGCGTCGCTTCATGATACTCCAAAGGTTCTCAATTGGGTTCAAATCTGGTGCAGGCCACTCCATCTTCCGTAGCCCAGAGAACCCCAGTTGGTACAAATACTCATTGATTTTGTTTGCAGCATGCGAGGAGCATTATCATGCATAAAAATAATGGTTTTTCGGAACGTCAAACTTTGCTTCTTCAGCTATGGTTCAAAGTGCTTCTTCAGAAAAGCTATGTAAGTATTTGACGTAATTTTTACGCCTTCTGGGACTCCAATCATTATCCCACCACCACCTTGTTGGCGCCTTAAACGCTGATGACGATTCGTCCATCTAGGACCCATCCCTTGCTCCAGCCATCTGGGCCATTAAGAGTGATATGCACTTCATCCGTAAACCAAAATTTTTGGAAAAATCCGTTTTCATGTTGTCCTCTGCCCATTTCAATCGGTTTTGTATGTGATGTTGTTTAACGGGGGCTTTGTCACAGGTTTAACAGACTTTGCCACTTCTTTCAAAAGGCGACATCGAGTATTTTTTAGACATTCTTCAATCCGGCTTGGTCAAAGATTTCTCGACTTTCTGCCCAGGGTTCTTAACAACTTCACGTGTATTTGAAGTAGAGAACGGCGTGAAACAACTCTAGATTTATCTTTATAAGCTCTCTTACATACCTTTGTAGGGTCCTTGACAAAGTTCTTCATAGTTTGATGGTACCTTCCTATCATTTTCGATATTTCGAGGGTAGTTTTACCTTTTGCTAGCTGTTCTGTAATAGTACTCTTTTCAGAGCTACTCAAACAACTTTTAGGACCCATTTTATCGACGAAACAAACTGCCTTTTTAATAATTTCACACACCCCAAATACCGTGGATTCGGCAATTACGGTGGCAAGTTGTTTACATTGCGCGGAACAGTACGAACATTTCACAGTACGATCAGCTCAGCACTGTCAACGTTTCCGAAGCTTTTCATACGAAACTACCGATAAATTTCTGAAACTGGTAAAACAATGTTATCTCGTTAATAATTTGACACGCAGTAATATATATATATATATATATATATATATATATATCCGTAAATACCCCTGACAAGCAGTAAAATCCCACCCCTTTTCAGTAGAGATCCTTAGATGTAAGAGAGCCTTCTACTCCAGCAGTTTCAACCGCTAGACTTTGGAATTCCCTTCCGGGTTCTTGCTTCCCCAACTGTACTGACATGCAGAAGTTCAAGTGTAACGTGAACCGACGTCTTGCTGCCCAACTCCCCACATAGTACCCCTATAGCTTGTATCCCTAATAGTAATCCCCTACATCAAAGTGGCAATGGCCTTGTTTGGGATGAAAATGTAATATATATATATATATATTTCCCTAATATTCTGACCGGCTGTAATCGTAACTTCCTCCAGTGGTTATTCCTGAAAGGATGAAACAAAAGTGTCTGTAAGTATTAAAATAATAATAATAATTATTATTATGTTAGCTCCATTTAAGAACTCGATTCTTATTGTTGAAATGTAATAAGTTGGTCATTTAAACTCACACGCGCAAATCATAATGTTATAATCATAAGATCACTCTCGCCGTCTTGACTTTTACCGTGGCCTTCGTTATAAAGATGGCCGGACAGCTGAAAAAATGACGTCATCTCGAGGTCCCAACAAGCAAGATATGTGGAACTCTTAGACTGTCAATAATGAACAGTAATTTTTACAGACAGCGTTACAAAACTTCAAAATTGGATTGAAATAAAGAACACGATGATTTATACTGAAACTCATCTAATATTAATAATAAAAAAATAATAAAAAAATAATAAAACACAAGTTGTATTATAAGCAATTGAATATTTCGTTGTATTATAGATTTTAAAGATTAGAATGCGTTCTTTAATTACTTATAAATTACATTTTTAAAAAGTGAAGGAACACGATTTGATTTGTAGTAAACTTGAAGTTTATTTAATATAATTAAATGAAAATTATGCATGTAAGATTATGAATATTTGAAGCAGAACACAAGCAAAATATTTGAAATATTAAAATTAAACTATTTTTTTAATCAAATGAACAATATTTTTTAAATCAAAATGAATTTTTTTTTAATCAAAAGGAATATTTTTTAATCAAAGTGAACAATATTTTTTTAAAATCAAAATGAATATTTTTTAATCAAAATGAACAATATTTTTTTTTAAAAATCAAAATGAATATTTTTAAATGCAAATGAACCACAATATTTTTAAATGCAAATGAACCACAATATTTTTTCAAAATCAAAAACAATATTTTTAATAAATTCATGAAATATTGCACAGTAAAAAAATATTAACCTAAAGAAAAAATCATGTTTCTTATTTAAGATTATTTCACCACATAACAAAAATAACATGCAAAATCATTTTTTTATATCCATATTTTCAGTTTGTTAAAATACGTGGGTTTGTATTACTGCAAACATAGATTCGAAAAAGTTGTCAAAAAACAAATAAATGTTATCAAAGGCAAGATAAGTTACTTTTCTACCAAACTGGATATATTTTTCGTGTTTTTATTCAATGTAACATGTTTATTCAGTTCGAAAACCATACAGTGTTTACCGATGTATTGGAAAATTGGGTTTGTATTACTGTACACATAGATTCGAAAAACTATTAAAAAACCACCGAATATATATCAAGTTATGTCACGGTAACTTATATTGAGCAAATTTCTAAGAGTATTTTGTCTAGTTTATTATTTATTACACCTTTTTCCGAACTAACCGTGTTAAAGAGAGAGTCGGCCGCCATTTTAAATTTTCCAATACATCGGTAAACACTGTATGTTTTTCGAGCTGAATAAATATGTTACATTGAATAAAAACACAAAAAATATATCCAGTTAGGTAGAAAAGTAACTTATCTTGCCTTTGATAACATTTATTTGTTATATATTTGTTTTTTGACAACTCTTTCGAATCTGTGTACAGTAATACAAACCCGGAAAATTCAAGATGGCGTCTGATTCCCTCTTTAACACGGTAAGTTTGGGAAAAGGTGTTATAAATTAAAAACTGGTTTAAATACTGTTAAAAACTCGCTCAATATATGTTACCGTGACATAGCTTGACATATATTTTTTCTAGTTTTTTTTATTTATAACACCTTGTTTTTCGAGCTGAATAAACATGTTACATTGAATAAAAACACGAAAAATATATCTAGTTTGGTAGAAAAGTAACTTATCTTGCCTTTGGTAACATTTATTTGTCATATATTTGTTTTTTGACAACTTTTTCGAATCTATGTGTACAGTAATACAAACCCGAAATGAACACGCGTTTTTTTTTTTTTTTTTTTTTTTTTTTACTTTTAAGTTTCATATATATATATATATATATATATATATATATATATATAAGTATTTTTAAATTTTATCTTTCTAGCTTTAAAAAAAAGTTTAAAAATGTTATCAGCCGGCATAATTTATTTTTAAATATTGAAAATTTCAGGAAAATTAATTTTTGCTAAATTTTTAAAACATGTGTCAACAGCTTAAAAAAATCGTCTCTTCAAAAGAGTCGATGTTGTCTTGCATTTTCATTAGTTTTGTATGCTGTAAAAATTTTTTTTTAATATTAGCAATTTATTTGAAGCTTCTTCTTTTGAATGGTAAAAAACTTAGGATGATAATATTGAATTAAATTATAGTTGCATCGTGTTAAATACAGGGGGGAGCACGTTAAAACTTACTTTGCTGAATGGAGATATCCACGAGTACCGGTGTTTACCGGTGTCAAGAAGCAACTAATGGACTACCCGTGATGACGTCAGCAGATTAAATTATTTTTGCCCACCGGCCATCTTGTCTTTTAAGACGGTCTTGCTTTTACGCTTTATATAAATGTTAATTCCAACCGTGTTTCTCATGGTTAACGTTGGCCGTGCGGTTTGTTCCTTACTAATGGAGTTAGAGATGGCTTCAATAAGTTTCCAGACTTTTTTTTTATACAGTCATTTAAAATTGTCGTAAACTGTTGAAAATTCAATATATTATTGCTATACATCTTATGAGATGACTGAACAATTTTTATGATTTAAGATTCAAATGAACAGCTGCAGCAGGAATTGGAATCCATCCTACTTAAAGCCTGATTGTCACAGATGGTGAATTTCAAAAAGGCAATCTGGACGTGAGGACACTTTAGAAGAACAATATGCAATAAAATTCTGTTTTAAACTTGGAAAAAATACCACAGAAACGTATGGAATGCTTCAGACTGCTTTTGGATCATCTTGCATGAATTGAGCATCAGTTTTGAGTGGCATAATAGATTCAAGGAAGGCAGGGACTCTGTGAGGGATGATGAGAGGTGTGGGAGGAGTAAGAAAGTCAGAACATCAGATTTGATTAGCAAAATAAAGAATTCCATTGATAAGGATCGCCGTGGGTCTATAGAAACAATAAATGTACAGTTTGATGTCAGTGTGGGAACTGTACACACAATAATTCACAAGCAACTGAAGATGCGGAAGATTTGCGTGAATGCACCAGTCCACAATTTCATCCTTGTCACAGACTATTTGACCAACATGGACATCAGGACAGTTTCTCACTCTTCCTATAGTCCAAAACTTACTGTGACTTTTGATTATTCCCTAAGCTCAAGGAAAACCTTAGAGGCTGTCATTATAAGACAATTGAGGAGATGAAATAGGCTGTGACGAGGGTCATTGACACGGTTACACAAAAAGACTTCCATGGGGCTCTCCAGAAAATGTTGAAAACAAATAAAAGTTATAGGTTTTTATACTTTTCGTATTCTTTTTTTAATATATTTTCATATATATATATATATATATATATATATATATATTTGTAGTCATCGATACACAGTCCTGTTTCGTTGTATCACAACTCGTCAGTGCCGCTAGACTAACACCTCTCCCAAGCCGAGGATTGAACCTAGAACCATCACATTGACAGTCAGCAGTTCTATCGATCGACCAACGGGAGCGGTGCCCGTAAATAATCTCCCCAGATGTCTATTTAAATAAACATCCGTTCACCACTTTAACAGTGCTCTAATCGCTTTATATATATATATATATATATATATATATATATATATTAATAAATAATAAAATAATGTTAAAAAATACACATTGTTGGTGACTACTCCCTTATATATATATTGTTTTTTCTTACAAGTTCTCGAAGTTTTGTTTTTTTAATAAAAAATAATTTTTTTTAAGTACTCAAAAGATAACAATTTCTCAACAATTACCGTCACTTTTTCCTTCTTTGTTTGTTGCTTTTAATGTTTAATTAACCAATATGCAAATAATGTTAAAACTTTGTTACATTAAATAAAATAGTTGAATAACACATCACTTTTCCTAACAATTAAGTAGAAGTGACTCTTCCAAGGCATCCATTGTCAATCCCAAATATCAGCTGACATGATACAGTAAACAAGTTGCGTTCTCTTAATAAAAAATAAATCTGCAATTAGCGTCCCAAATTTCCGTATGAGAAATTTGAACGAATCGCTTAGTATAATAGAGTTATCTCCCATGAATCAATGACGCCTCAAAATGTGTGTGCTCGTGTGTTAATACAGAGACAACTGTATTTGTAAATACGGTCAGATCCAAATCACTTCCCATTAATATGATGAGAAATAAGAAAAATATTTATTTTATTACTTAGTTTTAGGCACACACACACACACACACACACACACACGCACGCACGCACGCACACACACACACACTGTGGTGGACTGGAGTTGGGTGGACCGTTCTTGCATCTTGTTTTCGACAATTTGTCGATTCCATATTGCAGAAAAGAGATGACAAGTTAATATATATATATATATATATATATATATATATATATATATATATATATATATATATATATATATATATATATATACATCCTATAGCACCCCCCCCCCAAAAAAAACCGGGCCCAACTCTAATTAGGCCCCGTTTTTTAGTATTTTGTCCGAATGAAATGAAACCTTGGTCGTAACTAGTTTATTATATTCAAAACATCACATCAAAACACTAGAGTCTTTGGTCTTTTTTCTCCGTTGACTGTAAAATGCTCAGAAAAACAATTTAATGTCCTCTGTTTTTTTTGTGTCACCATGTGTGTGTGTGCATATATATATATATATATATATATATATATATATATATATATATATATAACTACTTCATTTACTCACATAAAATTAATATACGAAAGTATAGATTTATGTGTAAACTTTAAGTATTTACTTCAAAAGTGCTCAATACGGAGGTAGAGCTAGTTAGTAATTTATAAAATATATATGGCGATTAAGCTACACTGAATATTCCGCGTTTCACCCACTCTAGGACTCTTCAGGCTTATGCACGAATTCTGTGGTTGTTTATCGTTTTTATATGCTCCTCTTCTATTGAGATTTTAGTTAGCCAATCAGCTTTCTAGTATCCACCGCGCCCTTCCTATCAGCCAATGAGCATGCATTTATCGGACAAAGGCCTATTTGGCCTCTGGTTGACCTGTTCCTTTGTGTGTGCTCTGTTTAGTTTCTTGATCTGTTTTAAAACTAGGTTAGTGTTTTTTTTAATGTTAGTTTATATATAAATATACATATGTGTACATACATATATGCATATATATATATATATGTGTGTGTGTGATCGTTTATGTATATTCATGTCTATTTAATTTATTTATTGTTTATTTTCTATTGTTTTTGTTAGTTTTAAAACTATTTTGTATTGCTATCCTAGAGTAAATTTTATCTTGTGAACATAGTTGTTTGCTATTTCTCTTCTACAGTGTAATAGATGTTAGTGTTCTTTAAAGTACAGGATAGTAAATTTTTCATGAAGGCATAATCTACATAGGTCGTCTAGGTCCCTACACGTGGTAGCTTCTTATTATTTTCCATTCGACTACCATATATTACTATGATTATTTTTTAATATCTACAGACACTAGTGTTTCATCAGTGCAGGGAGATTCGAACCTGACAACAAAGCCATCACTAACTACACTAGAAAGGAACAAACCCACACGGTAACCGTTCACCGCGAAATACAGTTGCAATTTAATCATTTATTTTTAAATCTCAAGACGGTGATATTAATCTAATTATTATGACATCATGGTCTGCGCATGTAAGCTTAAGTGATCGACTTTTAACTTCAACTTAAAGTGCTCAACAAAAGGAAATGAGTTTTCACAGAGGCTGACATAATTATTACTATAATTATTTTTTAATACCTACAGACATTAGTGTTTCATCCTTTCGGGAATCATCTGTGCAGGGTGTCATGATTACCGCCTTCCCTCCCTCTCTCTCTCTCTTATATATATATATATATATATATATATATATATATATATATATATATATATATATATATATACGTATGGGCGTGGCTGTGTATGTATGTACAACACTCCTACAGTCTAAACCACTTGACCGATCATGACCAAACCTGGCATGATGATGCCCCCCCCCGCCTAGGTATGGTAGGTACGCACTATTTTTCAAAGTTAAGGTTAAGGTTATGGCCTATATATATACTCTCCTATAGCCCACACCACTGGACTGATCATGACCAAACCTGGCATGATGATAGTCCCCAACCTAGGGATGGTGCACACTATTGTCAATGTCAAAGGTTAAGATCGTGACATCTGTACGCTCGGTACTTCCGAAGCGGGTATCTTTGATAGTAAATAAATAAAAATAAGATAAGTAGATTAAAATAAATTTAGATTAGTTATCTCCCCTATTTGGTCACTCTCAAGTAAAAAAGATATCGAAAACTAAATAAGTTTAGATAAGTTATCTCCCCTACTTTGCCACTTTAAAATAAAAAAGATACCGAAAACTGTACTCGAGTCTTGATTGATGGATGAATGAAACATGCCTTGTATTGGACTTTAAAACTCCGTGAAATAATAAAATAAACGGGTATCTCTTCCCGCTATCTGCTAGTCTTTATAATTTCTTTCCGGTTTACTGCTTCCCTGACTGTACCGAGACGCAGAAGCTTAAATGTAGGCACTTCCAAAATTCACCACTTTTTGGGGAAGGGGAGGGGTGAGGAGAGGGTCACATAAATTTGAAAAAGAGGGGAGGGGGGGCGTAGTGATTTAAACGGATTTGTGGGGAGGGGGGGAAGGGAAGCCGCGTAGTGATTTCACAGGATTTGTCGGGAGGGGGGGTAGTGAGTGATTTCAAAGATTTGTCGAGAGTGGCCAAAAAGTGGGTGCTCATTTTACATTAAATTATTATAGAAAGAGAAATCATATAAAATTACTGCGCCCTCTCTTCACCCCTCCCCTTCCCCAAAAAGTAAAATAAAAGGGTCACATAAATTTGAAAAAGAGGGGAGGGGGGGGCGTAGTGATTTAAACGGATTTGTGGGGAGGGGGGAGGGAAGCCGCGTAGTGATTTCACAGGATTTGTCGAGAGGGGGGGGGGGGGGGGGTAGTGATTTCAAAAATTTGTCGAGAGTGGCCAAAAAGTGGGTGCTCATTTTACATTAAATTATTATAGAAAATTTATCCCCCACTTCTTAAAACGTTATTATCTCCGAAACTATTAATTTGCGACGGATGCGGTTTTCAGATTCGTGTTCAGCACACAGAACTCTACAAGGAAAGTACATTTTTTTCTACTAATTCGCTGTCACGGTATTTGTATAAATTTACCCAATTATCCCCCCCCCATATGTAACACGACGTAACTTTATCATAAATTAATATTATCAATATAACTTTTGTACTATTTAAAAAAGAGCAAAATGAACTAGTAATGATAATAAAAAAATTTTTTTTCATCGTACGAAAATAATGAAAATGTGAGACGAAAATCTTGTTTACATAATTGACGCTTTAAAATAATGTTCCCATGTAGTAAACATCCCGAACGTGAAAACATACCCGTGTTTAATAAATTTAGAAAAAAATCAACTAATTGTCAGATTTTTGTGAAATTTTCAATACTTATCCATTTTAGAATGAAATTACATATAAAATGCAGTTTCCGTTAAATATATGAGAGGAAATATATTTTAGTGCGCGTCCCCTCCCCCTATTTATTTATTTTTTTTCGAAATTTGAACAAAATATATTTAAATTGATCGAAATTTGTATTTATTATGAAATATAAGAGTTCAAATAAATAAAATAGATTTATTTTTTTAAACGTTTAAATCCCGTATTGAACATAAATTTGCTTTAAAATTTCAATTAAAAAATTGATATAATATTTTTTTTTTTTAAATAGCGTTTTCTTTTCTAATTAATATATACTATTATCAGCTGAACTGCCAAGAAAAAGAAACTTCCTAAAAATTAATTAATTTTTAAAAGATCAAAACAATTAAAATTCTATTTATTTCAAAATGTTCCGTTACAACATATATTTTTCATTAACGGTGTTTATTTTTTTTGGTACTTGTACAGTTTAGTCAAGACATTAAAAAATGAAAATATCGAAAAAAGGTTATATTTCACGTATCCGTTATGAAACTAAGTTCTCCGAAAAAAAAATTTCACTTAATTTCATCAAGTAGTTTTTTTTGGGGTTTGTATTACTGTACACATAGATTCGAAAAAGTTGTCAAAAAACAAATATATAACAAATAAATGTTATCAAAAGCAAGATAAGTTACTTTAATGTATTGGAAAATTCAAAATGGCGCCCGACTCTCTCTTTAACACGGTAAGTTCGGGAAAAGGTGTTATAAATAATAAACTAGACAAAATACTATTAAAAAACCACCAAATATATGTCAACCTATGTCACGGTAATATATATTGAGCGAGTTTCTAACAGTATTTTGCCTAGTTTTATATTTATAGCATCTTTTCCAAAACTTACCGTGTTAAAGAGAGAGTCGGGCGTCATTTTGAATTTTCCAATACATCGGTAAACACAGTATGTTTTTCGAGCTGAATAAACATGTTACATAAAATAAAAACACTGAAAACATATCCAGTTAGGTAGAAAAGTACCTATCTTGCCTTTGATAACATTTATTTGTTTTTTTGACAACTTTTTCGAATCTATGTGTACAGTAATACAAACCCGTTTTTTGTTTTTTACAACAAAAAAACAATTTGTTATGATACCGAGCAAAAGGTTCGATTTTTAGGAAGAAAAGCTCGAATTAAAGATGGGAAGGGAGTGTCGACACTTTACATTGAGTTATCTGCCCATGGCATGTTGTTCAACTTCAGCAAATTTCGCAATGGCTGACTTCAACGTGCTCTCATAAGAAAGTGTTTTTCCACTGTAAAAAAGAAACTACTCGATCAAATTAAATGAAACTTTTTTTTTTCGGAGATCTTCAGTCCAAAACGGATACGTACAATATAACCTTTTTCGATATTTCCATTTTTTAATGTCTTGATTAAACTGTACAAGTGCCATTTTTTAAAATATTAAGTTTTAAAACATGACTCTTGACAGCTATTTTATCGCCAGATTAAAACCGATTGCAAAATATTATTGCACAAAAACAAACATTTTGTAGATCATTACGATATTTAGTTCGCCCCTTTTAACCAAATAAAGTATGGAAACCGGTAATTAACCAAACGAACAGTAGTACATATTTAGTATATTTCATATACAACTGTTTATAATATTATTAATCATTAAACTGTGTAAATCTTAAAACCTAACAAAGATTAATTGCAGTTTAAAACCTAACAAAGATTAATTGCAGTTTGTAGAAGATAAACAAAGGTTAAAAAAAAATCATTAAGTCGCTTCTGCTGTTCCATACTTCGTATAGTTAACACAAGCCTGACGTCACGGGATTATGTGCTTCGTTCTTCACAATCGTTTGGAAGTGCCTAGTGAACAGACATCTCGCTGCTCAACATTCTACATTGTATCCCTGTAGACATGGCCCCAAAGAACGTCAAAGTGGATCTGTGCTTTGGAGTGAATAAGAGTTTAAAAAAAGAAATGATACTTTTTCAATGAAGGATTTTATAAATATCTGAAATTTTACAGAAAGTCGGAAAAATCAATTATTGAGGAATCACAAAGTTAAAATTCTTTGTAATACGACCGCTAAACACCTTCGCGGGAAGTTCTAACACCTCTAAGTACTTACCTGATTGTTTACCTTGCACCGTGAACCAACAACCGTTTCTTAAGCGACAGATCGACACCTCTTTTTTTTTTTTTTTTTTTTTTTTTAATTACCTTTCTACTTGGCAACACTCACATATGGAAAACATATAAAAGTTACAAAAAATTAATTTGTAGAAATTAGTACTGCAAAAAATTTTTTTTTCACAAATAAATATTGATTTTTCAGCATTTCTAAAGAAAATGATTTTTATTTATATAAAATATTAGGCTCTTTCGTACAATTCGTCATTGGTCTGAAGGAGATAACTAATCTTACTAAGATTTGTTTTTCGTACGATAATTTGGGATGCTACAACCAGCACAACTTCGAGGAATTGTTTTTCAGACTATATATTTTTTTTATTAAGAAAACTCAACTTCGAGAAATTGTAAGATAAAAAGATGCGAATACTTTTTTTTTTTTTTTTTTAAGAAAAAATGAATTTTTTCTTTAACCTTATTAAAAAATGGGCGCTGTTTTACAATTTGTCATTGTTCTGAGGATAACAACCTTCTTTTACGCAGCAGGCACAACACTTAACGGTTAATTAAGCTGCAGAGGTACGTGTTAAAACTAGGCACCGCCAAAACGGGGGGGGGGAAGTACTTTTTGACGGACCGTCTTTTTAAAAATCAGGTAATTATCCAATCAATACGAAATTTTCAGCGATTATTAAGTGAAGAATGAACTTTATAACAGTGTACTTATTTTTCATAAACAATATATATATATATATATATATATATATATATATATGATTGTTGAGCTGGATTAAATCCAACGATATGAAATAAAATGGAGGTGGAAGGACCTGGATACTCAACGTTTCGCCCGATTTATGCGGGCTTCTTCAATGACCATCCCTCTTGAAGAAGCCCGCATAAATCGGGCGAAACGTTGAGTATCCAGGTCCTTCCACCTCCATTTTATTTCATTCATTCATATATATATATATATATATATATATATATATATATATATATATATATATATATATATATATATATATATTTTGCTTACAAAACCCCCCTTGTTTTGAGGGGGTTCCAAATATGCTTAAAATAATCATCTGAAACTGAACAAAACATATTGTGTTGTTGTAAGGGACGGGATTATAGATTAAAAAAAAAATTGTTTGCATACCTTATTTTGATGTCTGAATATCAGAACTTCGATTGTGTTTAATCATCCCGCTTTTGAGTTTTGAAGTGTGAAATTCGGTGAATATGTTAAGTAAAATAATTAATTTAAGTTAAGCAAAACAAAAAAAATTTGTTTTAATATTTATACGAAAAAAGCCATTTTAAAATCTTTGATAAGTAAATTAACAATTTCTTTTTAGCGAGCTGAATGACCATTATTAAACAGCATGACCATTATTAAACAGGGCATGCTTTGAAGAATCGATAAAAAAAAAAATTCGATAAATATTGTGCGCTTTGTGTTAAAAATATCATCATTTTTTCGATCCAGTTTGGAAACGCTTGCCGCCTTTCTACTACGGTGGACCAAACGCGTCGAAATAATTTTTTTTATTCTGCTTTAAATTGCCCCCTCCACATTTTGGAGAGCCTGACCCCCACACACATACACATTAAAAACCAAACTCATACAAATGGTCACCCATCTGGTACTGACCAGCCTCAGCGTTAATAATACATTGAAATTTTCGTCACTGAAAAAGATTTTTTTTGGCTTTTTGGTCTTCCGTAGTTTGCTTTTTATCAAGAACAAATGTAAACAGAGTAATCAAATCGACTCGAAGTAACTGGTTGCCTATATGAATAAATGGAATTATTTGAAATCCAGGTACTTATATTATAATATTTTTGCATATTCTCATAGAAAATCACTCTAAATCTCAGTTAGACAAGAAATAAACAAATTAATTCTTTCAAAAACCTTTTTTTTTTTTTCTTTTTTTTTTTTTTTTAAACTATTTATATACGTTTTTTGTGCAAAACAAAAAAAACGCCAATTGTTAACTTTTGGGGAAAATTTAACATTTAAAATTTAATTAAAAATAGTAGAAAAGTTTACATTATTCTGCTTTCTATAGGATAAAATTCAGGGTTTTATCTTTCTGGAAAAAAAAAAAGTTACTCAGAAATAATGGATTTTAATAAATGTAATTTCGTTTTAAAAAACAACAACAACTTGATTTTTCGGCCATTTTTGGCGGGGCCTAGTTAGAACCTATACAAGTTCTATAATTGAATACTCCCTCAAAAAAAAAAAAAAAGAAAAAAATGAAAAACATAAAAGTATGTTTTCGTAAAACGCTTGTGAAAGCTTATTAGCGTCCTAAATTATGAGATGAAAAAATGAACGAATCTCTTAGTAAGAGAGAGTTTTCTCCCTCAGAACAATGACCAATTGTAAAACAGCGTGAAAAAATGTTAATTTTTTTTTTTAAATGTTATTTTTAACATTACACAACAGAAGGAAAATGCGACGATAATTGCAGAGGAATTATAATTTTCATAAAACAAAACATACAAAAAAAGGATGAAGTCATTTAAAATTTTTAACAAAGTTTATAACATTATCATCATTTAGTAACGTTACCAAATGGAACATTTATCCTGTTGTAACCAACAATTTCCTTATGTGTCTTTTTGTATGTATGACACTAATAAAGGCGGAATTATCGACTCCCATAAATAATAACAGTAAAAACGTGTAAATAAAATTGATTCATCCTAATATTTGCTGTATTGTTAAGAAGAAAGATTACACTGTGCAACACTAAAAAAAGTACAGGATATCTGCAGCAATTTTTGTATACCTAGTAACGTGGAAATTTTATTTCTGGCTTTCTTTTTGTTGAATTAGGTATAATTTGTGCAAAATTGCCACAGTCGTAAATTTCAGTAAAAACGTCAAAAATGGGTTACTGACGACTTTGCAGTCACATATTATGTGCATTAAATTATAAATCTTAAGAGAAAAACACAGTTTAATATACACATATTATGTACATTATTTGTTAAATCATTTATTTGAATCATTTATTTGATAAAGTCAGCCGAAATGAGCTATTTTTCCAGATTTAAGAGAGCTAGATGACAGAGCTAGCTTGGTTAGCATAATATTTTCTAGACCAAGGGCTAAGTTTTTCAAAAGTAAAAACATAATGTTGTAGCACATGGTTGGGTGTTCATCACCTTCCGAAAAGCCATGGTATTCGTCAAGAAAGGCATTTTTTAATGTAGGCTAAAAAAATCAAGGAAAAGAAGCTAAAACCTGCCCCAGAACCTTATTTGTAGGGCACGGGAAAAAATCTGAGGGTTAAAAATAGATATCCATTTAATAAAGTATTTTTAACTAAAAACTACAATAAAGACCGGATTATTGTGTATTTTAATGTTTTAAACATAAAGGAGCATTTTATACATTCTTTTTTGAAAATTTACTAAATTAAATGCAAAAAATAGAAATGAAATTTTATCACCCCCTTACTTTATGTACGAAAGAATCTAATAACTTGCTAGTGGGCGTTTATAATGGCTTAACATGTCCACATTATAGAATCCTTATTTTTCTTTATAAAACAATTTACTTTTTTTCTTGTCATTATTCTTTAGATGCAATATAGGCTTTGACGATGACTTCAAGACAGTGCAAAAATGATCCAAGCAAATTCTGCTACATATGTGGCGAATTAACATTTGCTAAAGAAAGTCGCAGCATTACCAGCCATATCAAGAAATTGTACAAGGCGTACTTTCATTTTGATATAGGAGACCAAGACAAGTCATGGGCTCCTCATGCCTGTTGCCTTACATGTGTGAAAACATTGAGCGCATGGTATGCAAAAAATAATGTTCACATGAAGTTTGGTGTGCCAATGATTCTAATGATTGCTATTTTTGTCAGCAAGACTATACGGGCTGTACAACAGCAAAAAAAAAAAAAAGAAACACATTGTTTACCCAAATTTGCAATCAGCAATGCGCCCAGTTGAGCACTCAAAAGAATTACCTGTACCAAAACCCCCTGATCAGGAAATGTGGAGTTCAAGCAGTGAGGATGAACATTACAGTGATGAAACAGTAGAATTTTCTAATTCAGAAAGCAATAATAAACCAATACTATTTTCTCAAGATGCTCTAAATGACTTATGCAGAGATCTTTATTTAACCAAAGACAAAAGTGAACTTCTTGCATCAAGGCTTAAAGAACGAAATCTTTTAGAAAAGGTGTGAAAATAACATTGTACAGAAAACGTGCACAAAACTTGCATGTTTTGTTCACTTTGACAGATGATTTATGCTTCTGCAATGACATTGTTGGACTTTTTGAACAGCTGGAAATACAATATGATAACACCAACTGGCGACTTTTCTTAGATGCATCCAAGGAAAGCATAAAAGCTGTTTTGCTTCACAATGGGAACACCTTGCCATCTGTTCCTATAGCTTACAGCATAACCATGAAAGAATCATATGAAAATTTAAAACCAATTTTAGCAAGCATACATTATGAAGTCCATAAATGGCATGTTTGTGCAGATTTCAAGGTTATAGCCATGCTCACTGGCCTTCAGCCAGGCTATACTAAATTTTGTTGCTTCTTGTGCTTGTGGGACTCTAGAGCAAGAGCTGAACACTATGTACGCAAGCACTGGCCTGCTAGAGATGAAATTGAGCAAGGAAAACATAACATCAAACACAAACCACTTCTGCAAAGTGATAGAATCCATTTACCACCTTTGCATATTAAACTCGGTTTTTTCAAGCAGTTTGTGAAAGCACTAGACAAGGATTCCTTGGCATTTGCATATCTTGCAGAAAAGTTTCCTTCATTAAGTCGAGCTAAAATAAAAGAAGGTATCTCCATAGGTCCCCAAATTCGAAAAATTGTTCTTGATGAAACTTTTAACACACATCTCACGAGAAAAGAAAAATGTGCCTTTGAGTCATTCAAGAAAGTTTGTGATAACTTCCTGGGAAAACATCGTTCAGAAGACTATGTGCAAGTTGTGAATGATCTATTGCATCATTTTCATGATATGGGATGTAACATGTCTCTAAAAGTTCATGTGCTCCACTCTCATTTGGATTTTTTTGCTGAGAATCTTGGCCATGTGAGTGATGAACATGGCGAAAGGTTCCATCAAGATATTTCATTAATAGAAAAACGTTTTAAAGGAAAATGGAACACTAGTATGTTGGCAGACTACTGCTGGAATTTAAAAAAGGATGATGGCACTCTACACAAGAGAGTTAAGAGGACAAATGTTGTTTAAACTGGTGAATTCGGTGTTTTTTTTTTTTTCAAAATAATTAATAATAAAATACATGAAAATGGTACCTAATCCAGAGAAATAAATGTCAGATTTGGAATCAGCATACTTTTCTTACACCGAAACAGGTCTTATATGTCTTGTACTTTTTTTTCACTTCAAATTTGTTGCACAGTGTTATTAAAAGAATTTCATATATATATATATATGGCGATTAAGCTACACAGAATATTCCGCGTTTCATCCACGCTAGGATTCATCAGGCATTATATATATATATATATATATATATATATACATTACTCTCGGTAAAACAGGTAAATTTTCAAAAAATTTCCCTAAAAGCTAAAAACAGGAAAAATGGAACCGCATGATATTTTGACATAAACAATGAAAACAATGGCATTTTTAAAATTTTCTCGAAAATCAAATAATTGATTAATTTCGTTAATTTTTTTTTGCACACTTATTTTAAAAGAAAAAAACTGAACTAACTATAAACTGAAATAAGATTACAAAAAAATTTCTCATACCCCCCCCCCCCACGCGATCTTATCAGAAGTTTTTTTAGGGGAGGGTTTGCTATTTTAGTTTTTTTTTTTACATTTTAATTTTGTGTCAAATTGTTCCCGATTTATACGATTTTTCTAGAATTTTCGGAAAAATGAAGTTGGAAAATATATTATATATTATAATAAAATTATTTAAGTTTTACGATTTTTTTGTTATTTGATTGCAACTTTTAAAAATTTTCACCTGTGAAATTTCAAAAGATTACCGAAATAATTTCTTATATTTTAATGATCGAATGATCGAATTTTTCAGAGTCTGTGAAAAAAAAAAAAAAAAAAAAAACAACAACAAAAAAAAAATATGGAAGATTTCCTCTTAAAACTTAATATAGAAGAAAAACAGAAAATCTTAGTGTTAATACTTAAAAAGATATTAAAAAAAAATGATGCAGTTTTTCGGCAATGAGCAAGTAACAAATCCATTTAGAAATCGAACGTGAATAATTTTTTTCTATGGTAGACCAATTTGTTTATCTTCGTATCTCACTAATAAAAATCGTCGCGTAACCTATATTACTTTTTTTTCATTGTGAGAACAAAAATATAATTTCTAAACCAAGTAACTGAAACAATTACGAGTTCAGAGTTAATTAAATATGTTTGTGCACACTGCACTGCACAGCTGATTTTAAAATCTGTTAATATTAAATAAAAAGTGAGTTCTAGTTTATAATTCCCTAAAAATATTTTGAATTGAAAATAAGTTTCCGATAAAGGTAATTGAAGGATTTAATAAAAATTTAAATAATTCTTAGTTTTAGGAATTAAAAATTAATATTTCTTAGAATAAAGAGGAATTTAATAGAAATAATTTAGATATTACTTTGGGGGGGGGGGCTTACAAATTACTGATATTGAAAATTAATAAACTGTTATCAACAAGGAAATTTTGTCAATTAAAGCCGTCCATAGATACCGGAAGATAATTGTTTTAGCTGTTGTCTGTTCCAACGGCACATTTTTTCGGGACATACATATCTATATATATTTTTATCATCACATTTCAAGCGAAATGTAAGACTTTATTTCACTTGACAAATAATTGAACTTAAACTTTAACAAGATATAATGTATATTTGTACTAAGTTTTTTCTTACATTTTTAAAATTAAATGTGGCCTGATTTTTCTTGTACAGTAGAAACCCGGGATACGACATTAAAAATTAGTAACAAAATACAGCACAGTATATAATACACACTTATATAATCAAATAACATTATACATAAAACCGTAAGACTGGACAAATATCGTAACCAGGGCCCGGAAAACATCGTATTTCACATCGTAACCTGACCCCCCCCCCAAAAAAAAACAACACCCCGTATCCTAAGGCCACCGTATCGCGGGTTCTAATGTATTTACAAAAATCTGTGCCGCCATTGATATTTTTTTATTTTAAAAAGTTTTTGTTATTTTACGATGTTTAACTCGAATTTCGCAGATTTTTTTTTTCCGTATACAATGAATAATGTTTATATGCAACTTTGCAACTTAACCCTGATCATTCCTCTTCAATATAGAGTAAACATTACGATTAATTAATTTCATTTTACTAGTTTTTACTTGTATTTTTTGTTATGGATGTTGGAAATTAGTATCATACCTGGTCTTTTTGCATGTGATCACAAACCTTACATTATTTTGTTATTAATGTTATAAACTTAAAAAAAATGTCGTCGCAGCTTTGATTTTGAAATATTTCATTCTTATTTTTTTACTTTAAATAAAATGTTTTGTGTGATAAAAATTACAATTCCTTTGCAATTATCCTCGCATTTTTAAATAGTCACAGTTTTCTTTCCTTACAATTCTTTGAAGTTACGTTTTTTTCTATTGAAAAGTAGGTTTAAAAAATTACAAAAGCAATTCCTCAAGGTTACATTATGTTTAGTATCCCAAATTCTCGAATGAAAAAAAAAAAAAAAAAAAAATGAGCGAATCTCTTGGTAAAATTAGAGTTATCTCCCTTAGACTAATGACGGGCAAAACATTCGACTCTTTATTGTTTAAGGGGGGATAACTTATTTTTTGGTTTTGCCTTAAAAGAATTTCGTTGACTCTCAATAACGATAACATCCCACCCTCCTCTAAAAACAAACAAAAAAACAAAACAAAAAACAAAAAAAAAACAAAAAAAAAAACAAACAAAATCGATAAAAGGTTTGTTTAATAATTTATTATTTTTTTAATTAACGATTTTTAACTCTGCTGTCCATCAAAAGGTTTAAAAGTAATTATTATTGAAAAGTAAATGATTTTAATTCTTAAACATTAGATACGGGAAATAGGTACCCTTTTCCACACACGTGCATATGTATTCATCACGGAGTGTTTCAGAATCAAACTATATCCCTTTTCCAACTTCCAACGTAGAACCCCACTACTATGTCTTCTTCTCACACATCAGAGGTCTACGTTCCACCCTTCCAGAGGTTGAAACCCAATTACAAGAGACTAAACCAGACCTATTATTTCTAAGCGAAACTCGCATTGGACAGACTAAATGAGTTAGTAATTAAAGGATACTCCAACTTAACTTCCAAATCTGACCATCAAGATCGCCATGGGCATGGAATATGTGACTATATTAAAGATTGCTTTCCATGTGGTAGGGGCATCTCCAGAGAAGATCCTAACTTACCCTATATGTGTTTCCAGGTTGCACTTGCTCACACTACTGCGTTTATATTTACTCTCTATCGCCCCCACAACAGCGGAGTTACTATGCTTTTAACATATTTGAAAAAATTAACCACGTCCTATAAGCTTAACCTTCAGCCAACATTCACGTATGTGAAGACCTCAATGTCCACAATGTGGAATGGTTAACTCACTCAAACAAGACTGATGATAAGGGGATATTATGTCACGATTTCTCTATTGCTCATGACCTCACTTAGATTGTTCACGAACCCACCCGTGTGCTCGACACTGATGGCCAGTATGCAAGTCTCCTAGACTTTTTTTCTCAAAACTTGCCCTGAACCATGTTCAGCTTCCGTTTTGTTTCCACTTGGATCTTCTGACCACTCTGTTGTATCAGTTAAGATAAAATGAAATGTAATAAGTCCTCAGACGTACTTCTCCATCGTACAGTATATCGATACTCTATGGCTGACTGAGATAACTTCCGTACATTTATATCAGATCTACCTCTGCGTTCCATGTTTAAAAATGATGTGTCCTCTATAGCATCAGACCTGACGAAATGGTTAATTGAAGGTATAGACCGTTTCATACTCTCGGAAAACCTAAAAGCCAGCCATGGTTCTCTCCAGAATGTGCTGCTGCCATTGCGCACAGAAATCACTTTTTCCACTGCTTCCAACGTAATAGATGTATTGAGACTAAAGCCGCTTTCAGGACTGCCATCAACCATTGTAAGAAAGTAATAAAGAACGCAAGAGAGTTTTATGCTCAGTCTGTCAAGTCCAAAGTAGCTGAGCAGCGGCTTGGTTCCCACAAGTTTTGGCAAATAGCAAACAGAATCCTGAGCAGAAGCGTGTGCTCTATCCCAACTATCATCAATGGACCTAAAGTAATCTCGTCAGCATTAGAAAAAGCCAAACTCTTTGCCAAGAACTTTGCAGCTAATTCTACCCTTTGCAACCAAGGTTGCCAACCCCTAATATTTCCTCCTGTATCAGAAAACATGCTATGTGATATACAAATATCTGTACGTGATGTTACCAAGCTAATCAAAAACCTTTATTCCAGTAAAGCACTCTGCCTGACGGTATTCCAATTATAGTACTCAAAAAACTTCAACCAGAACTAGCGCCCATACTTACAAAACTTTTTAAACGTTGTCTTAGGGAGAATTGCTTCCCATCACCCTGGAAAATCTCATCAGTATGCCCTGTATTTAAGAATTCAGGTGATCGCTTATCTCCCTCTCAGTACAGGCCAATAAGTCTCTTGTGCATCATGAGTAAGTTGCTGGAATCTGTGTTAAATAGAGAAGTATTTAATCATCTCAGCAAAAATAACCTTCTTAGTGACACACAATATGGTTTCCGTGTTGCTAGATCTACAGCAGATGTGCTTACAGTTATATCTCATAGGATTAGCGCATCTCTCGACGGAGGCAACCTTTCTAAGGACTTTGATAGGGTATGGCATGAAGGTTTACTTCACAAGATCTCCAGATATGGTATAGCTGGAAATGTCTTCTCAATTATTAAATCATTTCTCTCTGATAGGTTCATAAGAGTAGTAGATGGGCAAATAGGTTTATAAGAGTAGTAGATGGGCAAAAATCAGAAGCTCACAGTATAAATGCTGGAGTCTCTCAGGGGTCCATCCTGGGGCCAACTCTCTTCCTGGTCTACATTAATGATCTTCCAAATCATATCCTTACATCATTCGTAGACATTAATGCTGATGACACTACCATCTATGGTAGCACATCTAAGACTATAAACGACCAAGTTCTCTCCGATTCTCTCTCGTCGGGGTGCGTACGCGTTCACAAGTATAAAAACAAAAATAAAACTCAACTGCTTTCTGTACATATTTGTTGCACTCTGGGTGCATGTGTGACACCATTAATCCTCTAAATGCTAAAGTTCACATCTATATCTAATGTTGAGGTTATGTTTGTCAGTCGGTTGATCGATTCATTTCACCACCTGATCCGAGCCATGAGCTATCTTCTACTGTTCCCAAACTCCAACTGTCTACTCAATTTTGACCGTCGTCGACTATTGCCAAAAACCGCTCCCAACCGTCGTCAACCAGACACTGTTATAAAACACCGTAAAGCCTCTTGCCGATTCTAAATATATCTATATTATTCAGTTTTTTGGTTAATAGTTAACAACTACCACACCAAGCTTAACAATCCTCTTGTTATTTTGTTCCCGTCATCTTAATTAGGACTGCATCGTAGCTCTTACTTGTCTACCTCGATAAGCCTACTTCCTCTTTTTTATTATATTTTTCTTTTTATTATATTTTTCCCCTCCTTCCTTGAGCAGGGCCAAGCCGATTGTATTACATACATTTACTAACACATGCATTTCACGGTATGAGAGACATTTCCACTAACTATCCCCCCCCGCACGCACCTGTGCTCATCCTTTTCAAAGAACTTTGTATTAAATTACACCCTTTATGATCAGGATCACCAACCACCCGACCCTGCTCCACCTATGACAACAAACACTATATCTGTCTTGGATGTGTCCAAATTTATCAAGAACCAACATACCAGCAAGGCTATCGCCCTCGATAATATTCCAATCATAGTGATTAAGAAATTGCGACCGGAACTAGCTCCTATTTTTGCAAAGCTGTTCAATCGTTGCTTAAAGGAGAAATGCTGCCCATCACATTGGAAAACTTCATCGGAAATCGGTCCTCTGCGTCTCAGCACACACCAATTAGTTCCCTGTGCGCCATGAGTAAGAATCTGTGATAAATCAAGTAATTATCAACTAACCCAGTAAACAGTGTACAGAGTGACATGAATTATGGATTTCCTCCTGCAAGATCAACTTCTGATGTGCTGACTGTAGTATCAGATCAGTGAGTCTATTGACAGAAGTTTCGTATCTAGAGCAATATCTCTTGACATATCAAAGACCTTTGATAGGATTTGGCACAAAGATTTGCTTCACACGATAGCTAGTTATGGGATATCTAGAGATGTATTCTCAGCCATCAAGCCCTTTCTCGCTGATAGGTTTATGCAAATAGTCATTGATGGGCAAAAGTATGGAGCACACAGTATCAATGCCGGTGTGCCTCAGAGATTTATTCTGTGTCTAACTTTCTTCCTGATCTTTATATATGATCCTCCAAATCACATTCTAAGTTTAGTCGCTGACATTTATGCAGATGGCACAGCCATCTATTTTACCAAACATGGCGACTTATACACCTGAAGAAGGTCGGCGGCTATATCGACCGAAACGTTGTGCTGATAACTAGGGCTAGGGCAAGAGAATATTCTTATCATTGTTTTGACTCTCGAGTATATATCCGACACAGTTAGACATATCACGCTATCTAAAAACATATAAGATATAAACTGATATATACCCGAGAGTCAAAATAATGAAAAGAATATTCTGTTGTTATAGACCTACTAATAACACACAAGATGAGAACATTAGTCCGACTAATCCAAATAAGACAGACAATCACCACTCATCTAAAAAATTCAAAACTGTAAACAAATTCTTGTTGAGTCGCTCCTTAAATAATCAATTTCCACCATTATAACGATCACTACACCGTTGTCATGTATGCCGACGACACACCCATCTATGGCAACAATGGACTTTGTTTCTCTTTCTTTTCCGACCTGAAGCACATTGTGCAATGGGGAAAGGGGTGGCCGGTTACTTTTAATACATTTAAAACCAAGCTTCTTTCCTTTCACATCACCACTTTGCCCCAATTGAAATGAATGTCTCTCTTCTTGAGGAAAGGCACCTGCTTTGATACGTTTCTAGGACTGACTTTCAATGTAAGACTTGCACCAAATCTGTTGCTAAATTCGCTGGGGGAGGGGGGAATGGTTGGATCCTTCTATAGTTCCAGAAAGTATCTCGCTTGTAACACTATATTCTTACCTATTATTGATGGGATGATTCCAATATTTTTCCCAAAAATCCACAAAGGTTCTCCTGTAGCAGATGTCTCTCTGAGCTACTTTCGCCTTTTCTCGTTCACAAATCAGCGGGCTGTGGCCTTTTTTATTTTTCTAACAAACCGGTCATTAACAATGTTTTTTATTTTTTTAATTTTTTTTTAATGTTTCACCTTTAAAAAGTTACTCTAGCAAATTACTTAACAACTGAATAAACAAAAATATCGTAAAACTGAATTTAACTTCAAAATACTTTGCAAACAATAACCGGGTTTCTTTTATAATCACTAGAGATTCGAAAAAGTAGTGTAAAATTCCAATCTATATATCTATAAAAGTGAAAATGTCTGTCTGTGTGTACATTTCCCTACCAAACTACTCTATCAATTTTCAGTCTACAGACTCGAGACTTGACATAAGAGGTATTGAGATTTGTGAAAATCTTTTGAATTGGTTTTCGGCGAGAAATTTGGCTGTCAAGGGGTTAAAGTTCAACGATTTGATCTGTGAAAACTCTATCAAACTCCTCCGTCGATTTTGGGTCTAAACACTTGAAATGTTAAATGTAGGTTACTTGGACATGGATCAAACTTTATAATTAGATTTGAGCCCGAAACAATAAATGTTAAGAGGTCAAAATTGGGGTCAAAGTTAAAAGAAAATGTGACCTCAGCCAATTTCTGATCGAAACGTTTGAAATTTTACATAAGTGTATTCAGAGATAGGGCGTGCTTTTTAATCAGTTTAAGCTGCCAAGGGGTCAAAGTTCAAAAGATTTGACTTTTACAGTGTCTAGCAAACTACTCAGCCAATTTTGGGTCTAAACATTTGAAATTTATACAAAACGAGTATTCAGACATGCGGCAAGCATTTTAATCAGTTTTGAGGCAAAAATTTGGCTGCCAAAAAGTCGAAGTTGACCTTTGCAGATTCTACCAAATTCCTCTGTCAATTTTGTGTCTAAACGTTTGAAATTTTAGATGTGGGTAATTTGGACATGGATAAAACTTTTTATTTTGATTTAAGACCAAAGCAATAAATGTTAAGGTGTGTAGCAGCCGAAACTTGATACAATCATAGGCAACAGCATTTTCTTTCTCGCTTGTCCAATCACAAGCTAGCTCTCAGTCACGTGATGGAGTACATAAAAACGAAATCTGAAACTGTTAATCCTTTTTCCTCCTGACCCTTCTGGGCAGCAGACTTCGCCTGAGTCCAAAGGCCCAGGCATGTGAGTACAAGCTAACATGGCGATCTTCTAACTCCCATTTGGTTCCACGTGTGGTACCCAAACGAACATTCTTTATCATGCTACAGAACTGCCCCCCCACACTATAACACTTAAATATACTGAAGACTTCACTTTTTCTCCTTTAACCGGCCTACTTCGTCCCGACGACTACTAGCTATAAACATGTGTAAACGGAACCATTCTCCCCTCAACAAGCCGGCAATATATTAAATCTATCTTTACACAGGAACACGTCCACCTACTAACCCGTTTCTCTCTTGTACACGCTACTTATGAAGATCACAAATAAAATTGCTTCTGAATATAGAATGAAACTCCATTTCGTTGTCGTTTATTCTATATATGTTGGTGACCAAGGAATACGAAACCTTCTACGGCTTTATTTGTTATTTTCGTTTTTTCTAGCCTCTTAAAAACAACAAACTTTCAGTATCGCTAACACTTCACGTTGCTGCAGGATTCTTTCCTTAAAAACAATGTGTTTGACCGCATACTCGTCACGAGAAAAAAAAAGGTACGCACTTAAAATGTCTCTTACTCATCACTTGAGAATTCGCTAGAACACTGTTCTACCTCTACACCGGACATTCTTTTTG
>NC_136483.1:143866066-143956066 GCF_053919585.1 Euprymna scolopes
ATATATGCATACATATATATACATATGTATATATATATACACACACATATATATACATATGTATATATATATATATATATATATGAGTAATGTACATTGTAAAATCTATTATAAATTCGTTTATTTACATAATAATACCGATATAAGTCGATGTATGTGTTCATATATTCATAGATATATTTGTGGGCAAGAGTATTCATTTTTTTTTGAGGTCAGATTGTGCTTGTAAATAAAATAGAGGTTCTATGCTTTGACATAATAAAGCGGTATTTTCTGTTTTCTACCAAAAGTCAGTGAAGATTTGAACTTTGCGCACTCAATATAAGTCATATTCGCCTGAAGATTCCAAGTTTGCATCCAAGTCCCAGCATTGGAGAAAGGTTGAGGTTGGGGGTGGGGGCGAGGAAAAGGATGGATAAAATATATCGATTACATATTGTAAAATTACTTGAACAGTTCTCACGTTGAACTTGAATGAATTTAGGTTTCAACTCCTAACTTCAAATAGAAGCTCAATATTCCTCATTGGATATAATAGAGCTATAATATATATATATATATATATATATATATATATATATATATATATATATATATATATATATAATATATATTATTTTTTTAAGATTATAGGAGGTATAAAGGCATAAACACGATGTTGTTTTTAATTTATTATATTTTATTTAATTATTATATTTTATTGCGATATGTCGAGCAATCATCCGCTCATTGTCAAACTATAGCGAAATGAGTAAAATTAATCAAAATGAGAAACGTTGAGAATACTGGAAATTACACACACACACATGTGTGTGTAGAAGGAAGTAAACATTTTGTAAATTACAATTTACAACATTTATTATTCGAACAAAGCATACAAAATAAATATAATTATTTACTCCATGAGATAAAGAAATACTTATCTTTATTTCGTATCCCTTGATCAAATAATAAATGTTGTAAATTGTAAATTTATTAAATACAGAATCACTAATAAAAAATAAAGGAATAAACAATAGAATATGTACATATATAATCTATTGTTTATTTCTTTATTTTTCATTAGTGATTCTGTATTTAATATTTAATTGTTACGCTCCCCTGAGCGTTGAGGGAGTTACCTGCACTTTATTTATTTATGTCGCTCCTTTTATTTGGGACGTATTTTTTGTTATTATCGTTAATGATATTGGTAATCATGAAGAAAGAGAGAGCCTGTTTCCTCCGTTTGACTATAGGTGGCGTTACTGTCTGTCCACGCAGTTACGGAAGCACAAAATGTATATAATGGCACCCTTGAAATAAAAATAAATGTTTTTGTTATATTTTAATTTTAAACATGTTTTTTTTTTGTTTGTTTTTTTTGCAAACATATTTAAGTTCAATTTTTTTTTCAAACATATTTAGGTTTTTTTTTTGGTTGTTGTTTTTGCAAACATATTTAAGTTTTATTTTTCCAAACATTTACGTTTTGTTGCTTGTTTATTTTCAAACATTTACGTTTTTTTTTTGTTTTTACGTTTTTATTTTTTTGCAGGCATAAACTAAATATTTTTTAAATATTTTTCTTTTTGAAAAGTTTGCTTATGCACTTATTGTACCGCGCTATTTTTTGATAGTAGTTTCAAGTAAGATTCAGGTTTTACAATATCCTTTTTCAAATATATATATAAATACTCGCGGAAAAGGTAAAATAAGTGCAGAAAAATTAAGAAAAAAGGGGAGCATTAAAAAAAAGATAAAAGAAAAAACGTTGATTTTTTTTTATTATAAGAGCGTAAAAAATACTCGCGGAAAAACGGTTGTACCCATAAATATGTTTAAAAGAAAACATTTAGTTTATGCTTGCAAAAAAAAACAAAAAACAAAAAAAAACAAAACAAAAAAAACGTAAAAAAAACAAACAAAAAAAAACGTAAATATTTGCAAATAATCCAGCAACAACACGTAAATGTTTGGAAAAATAAAACTTAAATATGTTTGCAAAAACAAAACAAAAAAACAAAACGTAAATATGTTTGAAAAAAAAAAACAAAAAAACTTAAATATGTTTGCAAAAAAGCAAAAAAAAATCATGTTTAAAATTAAAATATAACAAAAACATTTATTTTTATTTCAAGGGTGCCATTATATATATTTTGTGCTTCCGTAACTGGGTGGACAGACAGTAACGTCACCTATAGTCAAACGGAGGAAACAGGCTCTTTCTTTCTTCATGATTACCATGATATTTATTGAACATTTTATTAAATGTTTTTTCTGTGCATAAAAGTTATCCATGGACACGTGCTTCTGGGCATGGCTAAACTTTTGACAAGGATCGAACACGTAACAGCTGGATCGGCAGCCTGATATTTTCACACCAAGCTACGATACCTAGTCAAGGTTTATTCACGACTTCTTTTTTACCGCTTTTAAATATAAGATCTATTGTTTCTTTCTTTAGTGTTTTTATTCGTGATTCTGTGGTATTAAATTGTTACGCTCCCGTGAGCGTTGAGGGAGTTACCTGCCCTTTGTTTATTTACATCGCTCCTTTTATTTGGGATGTGTAGTTGTAAAGAAGGATGTAAGCTAAAATAAAAAAATTCTTTTTTTACCAAATCCATATGCCACCGTTTTCAAGTTCATTTAATTCTACACAGAGAGTAGAAAGTGGATCTCGAGTTTTCTTTCAGCACCTTCGTAACTTTCCCTTCCCTTATTTTGTCCTTTAGTCCTCACATTCCATGAGCGATGTTTCTGACAAAAGAAGACAAAATTGCTGTTTTCTAGGTTGGAGTCTATCCATATAACATTTATCGTGAGTTACTTTTTTTTTTAACGCTGAAACATTATGTTTTAGCTCCTTACATCAAATAGCTTTATGCCTTGTCTGGAGCAATTTCTATTAAAAAAAAAAAAAATTCAAATCCAAACAGTGTACTGGCTTTTTAAACTACTTTCTTGAGAAACGTATATGTAACAAGTAATTCGTCTATCAACATTGGGTGTGTTTGCATTTTTCTGGTTTCATAAACTTTTTGGTTCTGTGTTGACGAGAAGTGATTTTGATTCTTTGGTCGTCGAAAAGACGAAAGTGGACTTTTTTTTTTTTATATTGCTTGTACTGCTAAATATTGGATCTGAATTAAATGAACTTTGAAACGATCGTAACTTGGCTAACTTAATATTAATTTTTCTTTTCTTAGCTTAAGGTATATATATATATATATATATATGCTACTGGTACCATGTAACCCAGTACTACCTGCCTCATGGTCGAGTCACCAGCGACTAAACTGGTTCCCCCACCAGACTTGTTTGGTGAGGAGGGCGGCTAGTCTCCCTGAAGGATTAAAAACAAGACTTTTCAAAGGGCGAATGAACTCTTTTTCGGGGTCAATGTCTAACTAGCACCATGTATATTTGTGTGTATGTATATATGTGTTGGGGTGGAGAGGGCTCCCGTAAGCCGTGGTGAAGGCAACCTTTCTAGGAGAAGCAAATCTCTGATTTAAAAAACCATAAAGCGGGAGACCAGTACCCGCATTAAGCTGGTCTGCAGTTTAATTTGTCGCTGGCTATCTTGCTCTTCCTTGTTGCTGGATCTCAACATTTTGAATCGAGAGAGAGATTTACCTGTCGTACAAAGCTAAGACTATGTAACATCATCTTTGTATAGATACTCCCTCAGGAATTTGAGCTCATGGACTTTAAGTGTCCGAGGGAGTGGCACTCGACTGGCAAGACGTTGCAATCATATATATATATATATATATATATATATATATATATATATATATATATATATATGTGTGTGTGTGTGTGTGTGCTTAAAAGGAAGTCAAAGTTTTGCAAATTGCAATTTACGACATTTATTATTCGAACAAAGCATACAAAATAAATATAATTATTTACTTCATGAAATAAAGAAATAATTATCTTTATTTCGTATCCCTTGATCAAATAATAAATGCTGTAAATTGTAATTTGCAAAATTTTTTACCTCCTTTCATATTCCAATGCTCTATCTTGAATACTGAGCATTTTCACGAGGATAGGATTTTCCTATAATATTAATATTAATATTAATATATCCACCTTAAGATTTAAAAATTTAAAACTTAAACCTCTGAACTATATATATATATATATATATATATATATATATATATATATATATATATATATATATATATATATATATATAGATAGATACTGGGTGTCCAAAAGTCACTGAATTTAACCCCTGATTTTGATAAACAATTTCACAACTTGCGTACGATGTTCAATGCTATGCTATACTTATCCATAATTAATTTCAGAAATATTATCAGTAAAATGTCTGAAATAGAGAAAAAATAATTAATGGTAAAATAGCAAAGATATTCAACCTTTCAGTGACTTTTTGGACATCGTATATATACATAGTGAGACAGATGTTATAAAATGGCATAGAGTGCTTTCTTAGGAGGCTTTGCGTTTTTTTTTGTCAAGTTTCCGATCAAATTTGTGTTCCATGAGTTTCTTGTTTGATATTTTCGTGGGTTCTTCCGATTCCGATTTGATTCATTAAAAGATGATCAAGCGGGAATTTTAGCGTGTTTTCTGATTATTTCTATTTTTTTCTTCTATTTTTAAATATAAATTCCAATGTTTAATGATTGTGAATATAAGACATTTTTTCGTGTTGTGAGAAACGGAAGGGAGGGGGGAGAGGGCTGCTGGTAGCCTGGGAACTGTACGGTCGAAAACGTGGATGAAGCAAGCAAGGTTGCTTTTCCACGCGTCTCTTCGGTTAGACGAAGAAGAAGAAGAAGAAGAAGAAAAAATACCAATATAAAACGAAACATTGTTCGAGCAGGGGAGATTGGTGGAGGGGGGGGGCGATCGTCGGTTACAGTTTTGTCTCCGTTACTTCTTTCTCTCGACCAAACAAGGAGACGACGTTCTGGAGAACTCTGAAAAAGAAAATGTACGAGATTAAGAGAGTCAGTCAACAACAACAACAACAATAATAATAATAGTAATAGTAGTAGTAGTAGTAGTAGTAGTAACAACAACAACAACAACAACAACAACAACAACAACAACACCCATTCAAGCAAGAAGACCAGATGCCATAATAGTTAATAAGAAAGAAATGTCCTTCCAGACTGTAGATTTTGCCGTCCCAGCATGCCACAGAGTGAAAATCAAAGAGGACAGGGAAGCGAAGCAAATACACGGAACTGGCCAGAGAGCTGATGAAGAAAGCCAGGATAACACCAATAATAGTAGGAGCGCTAGGAACAATACCGAAAAACTTTGAAAAAAGAATGGGAGAGATTGGAATCAGAGGGATGGCTGAGAAGATACAACGGATAACAATAATGAAAACGGCTGAAACATTAACGAAAACCCTTGAATTTGGAGACAAAGACGTATGATCCACAGGCGCTAGTTGGATACAGAAATTATTGCATATATAAAACACAAAGGAACATCACATGGAATAATGAATATTGTAACGGTATGCCTTCCTTTGTGTGTGTGTGTGTGTGTGTGTGTGTGTGTGTGTGTGACCATAAACTGACACCACACCAAATAAGGTGGAGAGTACTGGAAATCTGAGGATACGTGTCACTCGGACTCCAAGTAACACCACAAGTTGTTCTCAAAGAGGAATCTACTCCTATTGCGTGGAATATTATTATCTATACCTTAATGCGATAGCGTGTGTGTTATTTTTTGTGTCACGCTTACATCTTTTTTCTTCTGGGTGACTGTTGTTTAATTGTTATGACCTTCCATTTCTTGTAATAAATAATTTCACGAATTTGGCCTTTCTGGAAGCAGTTCGGGCCTCAAAAATTGTATTTGGCCCTTTTGAAAGTGTAACATATGAACTAATGAAAGATTAAACAAGCAGATTGTTATATAGACAACAACAACAACAACAACAACAACAATAATAATAACTGTGTTTCCTCTATAAATGCATCAGCTTCCGGCTGATATCATACGAAATAGTCGTGAAGAGTCAAGGAGGATGGAAGGACCATCAGTGGATGAGTGGGAATAGTACTTGAACTTTTGATAGGCTTAATACTACCCAAATAAAGATCAATGGTCGTTAACAGCAAGAAATCAATCGTAAACGGCTATTGTGATAACGCAATGTCATTTGTAAAAATCATAGAAAGACGTGAAAATTGATTTCTTGTTGGCAGCGACCATTGATCTTTACTGGAATTTGTGTGGCAATAAGCCCCCCTCCCCCTCCCCAGTCCTCCTCGCATTTATCCAGTGTAGGTTTTTCTAGAACTTTCTCTTCTTGATCTTTCATTCCGCCTCGATCCTCTTTAACTCTTTGATATGGTGCCTGTTGATGCCAATCCCCCATTTTTGATGTGGGTGCGGGGTTAACTAACAATTATTATTATTATTAATAGTATTATTAATATTATTATCATTAATATTATTATTATTAATATTATTATTAATATTATTAATATTATTAATAATAATAGTATTATTTATATTATTATTATTAATAGTATTATTAATATTATTATTATTAATAGTATTCTTAATATTATCATTAATATTATTATTATTAATATTATTATTATTAATATTATTATTATTAATATTGTTACTATTATTATTATCATTATTATTATTAATAATATTATTATTAATATAAATATTATTATTAATATTATTATTATTAATATTATTATTAATATTAATATTATTATTAATATTATTGTTAATATTATTATTAATATTATTATTATTAATATTATTATTAATATTAATATTATTATTAATATTATTGTTAATATTATTATTAATATTATTATTAATATTATTATTAATATTAATATTATTATTAATATTATTGTTAATATTATTATTAATATTAATATTAATATTATTATTAATATTATTATTAATATTATTATTAATAGTATTATTGTTATTAATATTATTATTAATATTCTTCTTATTAATATTATTATTAATATTAATATTATTATTAATATTAATAATAATAATAATAATAATAATAATAATAATAATAATAATAATAATAATAATAATAATAATAATAATAAAAGCAGCAGTAGTGGTAATAATAGGAGGAGGAGGATTAATTCTGTGTTGTGTCAGTCCTATGGGAAGGTAATTTCCGCGCTTACAGGAATTTCACTGTACATCTTCGCCCTTGCTCACTCAAGAGAAACACGTTGTTCCCGGAAATAACCCCACAACAAAAATTACTCATAAAGAAATCAGTAGTGGGGACAGGTGGACTTGAAGAATTTGTTTTTTTTTGTCGATCATTTTCGTTCGGGATATCATAAAACCGCAAACACTGATAAAAAAGTATTTCTTTTTTATGTCCAAAGTTGTATTTACTGTCCGCCGTTGTGAACTGGATGTTGTTGTTGTTGTTGTTGTTGTTGTTGTTGTTGTTCTTCTTCTTCTTCTTCTTCTTCTTCTTCGCCGACTTCTCTCCTCTCACTCCGTCTTCTGTCCTTCATCTTCATGATATTCCGCTCTCCATTTTTTCTTTACCATCATTATCCCCCTTTATCTTTTTTTTTTTACTCATGTCCCTCTCCTATCACTTCTCCCCATTCTTGCTAACCATTTCCAACATCCACCTTCTTCTCCTTCACTCTTGATTTGGTCTTTTTCTCTCCTAAAACCAAACTCTTCAAATAACTGGAATGGAGTCAGGTATTCCTTGGAGTCAAACATTGGAACGGCAGTTTGCCAAAACCAGAGCTGATGTGTGTGTCCCTGTATAAGCATGCAACAGAAGTATATATATATATATATATATATATATATATATATATATATATATATATATATATATATATATATAATAAAAATAGATGTTTCGTCGTTTTACAATGCACCAGTGTGGTTAGGAACACTATATATATATATATATATATATATATATATATATATATATATATATATATATATATATATATGTGTGTGTGTGTGTGTGTGTTTGTTATGGATACCTTTTGAATGAGTTCAGCTATTTATATGAAAGTGCATTTTTACCTAAATGCGAGTTGGGAATAATTTTCCCTTGGACCAATTTGATATCCCCTAAATGGGGAGTGGCATATATATTATTTTTAAAATATAATTATCCACTGACACATTATTCGTCGTCTACGACTCATCCGAGTGGCTGAATTTAGCCAGATTCAATATATATATATATATATATATATATATATATATATATATATATATATATATATATATATATATATATAAACATTGTAAACAATCTAAGCGGATTGATCAACGTTTCAACATTTCCATGTCTCATCTGGACTCCAAAGCTTTTGTAGACATGGAATTAGTGAAACGTTTTCACTTTTTTTTTTCTTTTTCTGAATTGTGCCATGTCTATTTTTGCGAATAGTTTTTCGAAGCGTTCGGCAATTATAATTTTTTTTATTCAAGAAAAGGTTTGTAAACAGTCAATTAAATTGGCAGAAAAATAAGATTTGAAGCTAAAGGGAGCGGTACTTATTTACCCGGAAAAATTCATAATGTGTAAAAGAACGAGTAAATGAAAAATAAAACAATGATTTTTTTTCTGAGAATTGGAATCGAGAAAATATTGTTCTCGGTGATATAGGGAGGGAGAAGTAGTACATTTTTGGACTGAGAGATATATATATATACTCTTACTTCCTCTATGCATGGCTATTTTGTAAGAAATTATGGAATGAAACGATAATTTTCTGGAAACATGCATCAGGTACAGGCTGAAAGCGTGTGGCGTCTCTGTTTATAGTTTTATGATGCGAGGAAGGATCAAATTATTTCATTATATGTATGTATAGAATAGATATGTATGGATATATTATCAAAGATAATCCGGTTATTGTCAGCTAACGTACTTCCTAACTTCTGGCGTCACGCTACCGGAAGCGGTGACAATGTTAATCAGTTCCTTCACTTTTATTGTTCTTCAGTATTTCTATTGTGAAGCGATTTATTGTCGTAGAATATAAGAAAAGGACATTATTGAAAAGTATACAATGAAAATAATTAAAAAGTATATAATAAAATTGTACAGTTTTATTTGCACTTTTAATAACAAAATTAAAAAAGCTTTTATTTTATTTGAAATTTTATAAGAAATATGTTGAGTTTATATAATAAATAAATGTTTATGAAGTATATGTTGAATTTATATAATAAATATATGTTCATGAAGTATAAAAATAAAATTATTGAAATCAAAATAAAACAATTTCAAACACCATAAAAAAAATATTCAATACATAATATTCCCAAAATAGTATTTAAATATTTAAAAAAGTGCTTTTAATATATCTTTTTCTGCAAAAAGTGTTTCAGTAATTCTTTTAAAAAATAAAAACTAATTTTAATATTCTTAATTAAAATAAGACAGAAAAATCTTTTCAATGATTATTAAATAAAAAAGAACGATCGGAAAAAAAAAAACGTAATAAAAAAGAGTAGATGCAGAGGGGAGATGCAGGCGTGAGATAAAAAAAAAAAAGAGAAGGAACGGATTCACATTGTCACTGCTTCCGGTAGCGCTACACCGGAAGTTAGAAAATACGTTAGTTGACTATAACCGATAATTTATATACTTGAACTCGGTGTTCTTGCATAGTAGCTTAAATTCTAAAATTAGATAGACAGACAGACAGACAGACAGATAGATAGATAGATAGATAGATAGATACATAGGTACATAGATAGAAAGATACGGTAGATGCGCAGATAGGCAGACAGACAGATAGATACCTTATGCTGAAATCGCTGGAATGCACTTTGATGGGGTTACCGTCACAGTTGAGGTACGTTTTCGGTGGTAGCCCATTGCTCGTATCGTTTTGATTGACTTTGCTACCATTTCCCTTCTTGGGCGCTTGGTGAAAGTGAATGTTGAATTTTGTCGTCCGGGCCAACTTAACGCAGTTGTTGTCGTACTGTAAATAAAATAAAATAAAATAAATAAATAAAAATAATAAAGAAAAGAAAAATGATTGTAAGACATATTTAAAAGAACATTTATATTTTCATTATTTCATAATGTGGATCACGACATTAAAACTGTGCAGTTGTAACATAGCGCGGATGCGCGTATGTAAATGCATGCGAAATGACGTCACCGGTAAAGAAAGAAAAAAAAAAAAGACTATAAAAACGCGAAAGAAAACGATCACGCTGCAGATCCCGTTTGCCATTCAGTGATTACGGCATGATTGACGATGTATCCCGCGCAACTCTTATAGACAGACCGACTGAAACCTTAGTTTCTTTGTCAACCCCAATATCCGTGACGTCATGCGTCATGCCCTGACATCTTTTTTTTTTTTTTTAACTCTAATTTGACCTCACCTAACCCAACCTTAACATCTCTTCCTGGTTAATTCATGGGAATTAGTTGATCCCCCAAGGTTAATTAATTTGACCTCACCTAACCCAACCTTAACATCTCTTCCATGATATTAATTCATGGGAATTAGTTGATCCCCCAAGGTTACACGGCGAGAAATGTTACATTAATATAAAAGTAGCCTTCAAGAACCATTAATAAACAATTTGAAAACAAAACAAGGAAATTTCGACCGATTCATATAACATTATGTAGAAGGATTTCTTCTTCTAAGTAGAGATTCTGTCGGCCCGTCGCACCTTTTAACGTAATAAAAACATGTAATTTCAAAATATCAGAGATCTTAGATACTTCTAGAAACGAAGAAAATAATAAATCCCCAATAAATGTCATGACCGGAAATCGAAACCGAATCATTGAAAATCTGCCATGAATAAAGTTTTGGAAAGAGCACAAATATGCGAAGTTGAAAATGGACGACATTTAAAAGACATTATTTTTCATAATAAAGATTCTTTTCATTTTTGCATTTTATTTTTAAAATTTCCAATATCTTAATTAGATTGTGTTAGAATTACAGAAAGATATCTTCAAAAATAAACAATCGGCATGATTAACGATATATCCCGTTCAAAACCCTTCAGTGTCTTTTTGAACACCATGTATATATAAGTTACCAATGGAAAAAAAAAATAAATTAACCAATGAGGTGTAAAAACGTAAATAAATCATTAAAAATCAGTGAGATTGACGATGAATCCTAAAGGATTGGACTTATGATAAATATGGAGATTACATCAGCCAGTCCTTGCCAGAAGTGAAGACTGTTATTCCGAGGTTGGAAAGGATCGAAAATAGAATTAATAGACAAAAACAAAACAAAAACAAAACAAAACAAAACAAAACAAAAAACGTCTATTTTATTTAATGAAATATGTCTAAGAGAAAAAAAAAATGCTGCCTAAATATACATATTTTAAATTAAATTATTCTGCAGCTCACCAAGATTCCAGCACTTGGGAATACAGATGTGGCCTCATGAAGAGACAAATACTAATCGGTAAAGAACAACTCGACAATCTTCACAAAAAAAAAAAACGCAAAGGAGATTATATATATATATATATATATATATATATATATATATATATATATATATATATATATATATATATATATATATATATATATATAGAGAGAGAGAGAGAGAGAGAGAGAGAGAAATAAAAAGGAACAAACCGTATTATGTGTTCATCAACGTTTCGTCTTTATTTCGAGACTTCCTCTGGATGAAATAAAGACGAAACGTTGATGAACACATACTACGGTTTGTTCCTTTTTATTTTCTCTATTTTGTCGGAATACTATTTCCATCATTTTCATCATATCTATATATATATATGTGTGTGTATATATATATATATATATATATATATATATATATATATATATATATATATATATATATATATAGTATTGCAACGATTAATCGGGAATCGAAAATCGACAAATTTGGGGGTGTCGGAATCGGTATCTAAATCGGAAAAATTGGTGCCTATTTTCCGATGCCAAAACGATTCTTTTAATTGTCGTTTTTTATTTGATTTTGTTTAAAGCAAAATCTTCCATTGCTAGTAATCATGATAAAATAGTAAATATTTAAAGCGAAAGCAAAAATCTATCGATCATCCTCCACACGTGTAATTTTGCGTTTAGGAAAATATCTGCATATTTAACATGTTTTTTATTTTATTATTATTATTTTTTTAACTGAAATCGGGGAAAATAACAACTTTATAGTTACATAATTAGAGATTTATAGAGAATCGGAATCGGTAATTGTATCGGAATCGGGAAAAATATTGGAATAATCCCATCATTATGTACAGTGTCACGCAAAAGTATTGGATACATTACATTTTTCTTCATAACTTTAAATAGGGTTCAAGATTTTATCTAAAATTTGGTCGTTATATTCCTATTATTATTCTAAATTATACTTGGAGTAGTAATTACAAAATCAAATATGAATTAACAAACGCGAAAGTATTGGATACACTTAAAAAAATTATTTTTCTGAAATAAATTTAAATGACTTTTGCTTAGCGTGTTGCAATAATGCAAACGAATCATCACTGACCAATCAGAGAGCTTCGTATCAAAATAATTTTATAAAATTCTTCCAGTTTGGGCTCCCTCCTTCAAAGTCACCCAGTTCATTTATAAAAATGCCTAAAACTAAAGAGTTGTCAATAGACATTCGTCAAAAAATCATTGATAAGCACAAAGAAGGAAAAGGGTATCAAATAATATCAAGGGAACTTAATCTACCACTTAGTACAGTTGGAAACGTTATTAGAAAGTTTACAAGCCCTGGTGAAACTGTTGTAAATCTTCCAAGATCATAGAATAAGGGAAATTGAATATTGATGCAGCAAAAAAAGGATATTGAACTTCAAATAGAAATGCATGCTAAATCTTGTAATGGAAGCTCTTGGTATTCGGCAGGTAAAAAGATCCAACGCGTATTGTAATAAATCCAAGGAAGCTGGTAACAATGGAATATATACATATTTCCACAGTTTTTCTTTAGTTTGATTGGATATCCGGCAAATCTTTGATGATATCAATCCAGTAATTTTTTTTTTTCATATATCAGTTTAAAAATTCAGTCAAGTTTTCAATCCATTTGTGAATAAAAACCAAAAGATATCCGTAGACAGGCAAATAAAATTAAATTAAAATAAAATTAAATCAAAATGAAAATAATTAAATAAAACCAAATATCAAACCAAAGCAAAATAGTCTTTAAAAATCGGATGCAGATTTTGTTCTCGAGATTATTTTTGTAAGTCAGCACAAGTGAAAATGTTACAATATTAAAATCGCCAGAGTTAAATTCTATCTTCTAAAAAGTTTCCCTTATTCCATGCAGCTAAAATGATTTAAAAACTTTAAAAGCATTTAATTTAATTTTCTATGTTTATTAACTTTAGCAAATCAGGTGCAAACCTTTTAGAATATTTGCTAATATTTTTTTCTCCGAGGAGATGTATAAACATCGAAAACTCATGGGTTAAGGAAATATATTTTACTATACTGTATTCTTTGTCTTGCATACAATAAGATTTCTATATTTGAAATTTCACTTTTTAAAATCACAAATTTAAAATTCCTAAATTATGATATATATATATATATATATATATATATATATATATATATATATATATATATATATATATATATATATATATATATATATATATATATATACTTTGTGTACAGAAAGTTGTTAGATGAGACAAATCATTGGTGTCTCATCTAACAACTTTCTGTACACAAAATATAAATATGCTCTTACATTTCGGATTTTCTTTTTAATTGAGCACTCTGCTGGATTTCTTTTTCGAAAAAAGCTAATCATATATATATATATATATATATATATATATATATATATATATATGTATATATGAGACACACACGATATAGACATAATATATACTCCCCCAGCATACAACAATTCTATGTATTTATTTTATCTCCAGTTTCTCGCTTATCACTTTAACCTCAAATGTACACTTCTATCTGCTAGAACTTACGAAATGTATACGATCCCCCGTTTTAAACATTAAATGCTACTCGCTTGGCGCTGTTCTTGTATACTTCTTTTCAATCAACGATGGAGACTTTATGTAGACCAAACAATTCTGAGGCACGATCTTCTTGAACTATTTTGCAGAAGTCCGACTCGCGCAGCTGACAACAATCAATGTACAGATATTAAAACTCAAGTATTTGTTAAATAAATAAACGGAACTAGTTTTTTTTTCGTTGCTGTATTGTCTGTCCCTCTGTAACGATTCGTCTGTTTATCACTCACGTATGTATAATCATGTTTGTTGCACTTCTACGAAGATGCGTGTTGCTAAATAAATATATGCACTCTAGCTTTTTCCAGCCGTTTGACAATCAAACGCAGACACGGTTTCATAAGAAAACTATTTTTTCTTTATTTAATTATTATTTTGCCTGCAGTGGTTGTCGGACGTATCGAGCAACGGTAAAAGGCGAGGTTGGGGTTGATGGTTAATGACGTAACGATCGTGCGTCTCTCTCTTCATCTCTCTCTCTCTCTCTCTCTCTCTCTGCCTTTGTTCATCGAACCTTTTGCTTTTATTGACAAATACTTTCTTTGTTCCATCAGAGCTCAACATATGTGTTAAAGTTCGACATGGTATTTTCTTTGTTTCATCAGAGGTCAATATGTTCGTCAAAGTTCGACGTGATATTTTCTTTATTCTCTGCTAACCTGGAATTTGTGTGTGTGCACAATCTCTAAGTTCCTTTAGTCAACATTTTTACGCAGCTTAAAAGAGACACCTTTTTCTCCTACCTTTGATTGGTGCTAAAGTCAGGTTCTAGTGTTTGAAACTTGGAATTCATCAATGGCAGACCAGCTACAATTTTAGTTCCAATATTGTTTTTGTTGCAAACAATCCTCAGTGCAGTGTTTTATAATTAGTACGGTTTTTATGTGTGCGTTGGATGCCGGGAAAACTTGAAAGAAGGATAGACAGACAGACAGACCATTTTTGTGTTTATATATTGGTTAGCCATTTTGTTGTTCTTGTTGTAGCTGCTTGATGGATTTGGTAGGTTTGCGGTTTGTGATGGTCCCTTAGTGGCTGCTTCCGAGTTCTTCCTATCTTGATGCGATATTCCCGTTCACCCGTTCACTAACCGAATAATGGCGTTCACGCAATCACGTGGCTTCACGAATTTAGGTCACATCATCATCATCATCATCATCATCATCATCATCATCATCATCATCATCATCATCATCATCTCTTTCTTCTGTCAAATTCCACATCTTGTGAGGGTGAAAATGGCGAAAGTGTTATCGACGTAAACTGAGATCTTTCGCGTTCATTCACACGCGATTACTCTTGGGAAGAGGTATGAACCTGCGCATCCGGCTTTTCGTTTTTTAAATTTTTTTTTATTGCAATTGTCAGTCTTGCATTATCTCGATAAATCTAGTGAGGTTTATAACCATTTTCAATACCGGGCTTCGCAATTAAATAACTCCCAAAAGGTTGTTTGGGCGTAAAAACACCCAACGCAACCAAACCAGGTTTCTGGCTTTGTCCAGGAATAAAAATCAGGATGCTTGTTAAGATAAAGCCGACAGAGTTTTTTAAATTTTTTTTTGAAATATGTTGTTTTAAACAAAAACAACATTACTAACTTAGTTGTGATGTCGAAAATAGTAATATATACAAACATTACGAAAATTCATCGAGTACAACAGCTGCTATTATGTTTTTAGTACAAAATGTGTCTATCGTATAGGTCAGAAATGTTAGCAGCCATAAAATATCTGTTCAGAGTTATGCCCCCTGTGTGTCTCTTCACGGTCTATTTCATAACATCTACGAAAAATGTAATTTTACCCAATTTTCCGTAAAAATTACGTTTAACTATAAATAACTTTCTATTCAATGATTTTTGTTAGTTTTGGTTATATTACTATATGACAATTAACTTAAGTAATATTATTTCTGCTTAAAAGGACATTTTTAGCAAATTTAAATGTCGATTCTATCTTGTCAAGCACAAGAATCAGTAATGATAATCGTATATACGTCACACTTCCAATGGAATACTGATGCCATGTCTGTGGAGGTAGCCCACAGAGGATTCTTTTCTGCCTCGTCAAAGGACAAAATCGACTTCGAAATCTAGCAGAGACGTTCCTAGCTTCTTTCTTCTCTCTCATTATTTTTTAGGAAGGTGCTCGACTGAGTTCCAGTTCATAATCTCCCCTTGTAAGAAATTAGCGCTAGTTTCTCTCTATTCTATCGTCTTTGTAAATGGAGGATTCGGCGGAGGATGCGTGCACTTAAACGTATAATAAAATGCATTCGAGAACAATATTTATTTTAAAATAAAACACTAAAAAGTTTAAAATTATCAAGTTCTATTTACATTGTTTAAAATTAAAAAAGTTTGTGAACAATATTTCTTTCAAAATTATAAAAAAAATCTATTTCTGTTGCCTAAAATTAAACTTCTATTTATATTGTTTATAATATAATAAAAATTCTGTATATATTGTTTAAAATAAATAATTTTTTTATCATTTTGGCGCAAAACTATGGCCACCATTTTTAACATAAAAAATTATATTGTTTAATATTCGAAAAACTACGTATTTGCGGAAAATTTAAATGTGATATTCGTTTTCAGCATAGTCAAAAATCCGTAGAAGTCGACATTTCAAAGGAAAATATTCAGGTGGGGAAAAAAAAGAATTATCATTATCAAATTATCATTTAAAATTATAAAACGTTCGGTATTATGTATTTTTGTTACCGTGCTGAAATAATATTATTTTGAAAGCCATTCTTAACATGGGAATAGGAGGGTGTTTTGTAACAATTATGTGCTTCTACCTAATAATTTATTATAAAAAAAAGGTGCTTACTGTTTACTACAATAATATCAGGGTGTCTCCATTTACGTTGAACATCCACAAAAATGCCAACATCAATATGAAAGAGTCCACTGTGGAATTTCCACAGGTCCCGCTAGTTATTATTATTATTATTATTATTATTATTATTATTATTGAAAAAGATGTACATAGTACTCAATATTAACATGTCTAGGTTTTATGATCGCATCAAAGAAGTCGGTACAGTAACGATTTTAGCTTCCCTGTTATACATAATCTCTAAGGTATTTTAATGTAATAAAAATGATGCACACGTGCAAAGAGGGGCAAATACGCTAGTCAAGCGTTTTTATGAGGCAAAAGAGATTCAGCGACGCACACAACATGTGATAATATATATATATATATATATATATATATATATATATATATATATATATATATACTCGTGAGCAAAAAAAAAAAAAATGGGCCAAACAAATTTCATACATTTTTTTACACTAAAAGCTATATTGAACAAAGAACAATTGAACAAGGAAACTTAAACGAGACTAATAACACAGAACAAGACATTTACTTTAATAAATGCTTAGGATGGAATCACATTCCTTTTTGATTTCTTTTAAAGATCAATTCTTTTAGATATGTTCTCAACCAAAGTGGAACACTACGAAGAGGAGATGCTATTCCATTCGATTTGCACAGCTTCCCACAGTTTGTCATTATTCGAAAAAGTTCTTCCAGCCAATGCACGAGATATTATGGGCCAAATATTCTCGATTGGATTTAAATCGGGACGTTTGACCTGGCCAAAACATCACATCAATTGAATTATCAGAAAACCATTTTTTATTACTTTAGTAGTGTGTGCATGTTGAAAAATAATGTTCTGGGATATTCCCAGCTTCTGAATATTTAGTAACAGTCCTGTTTCTAACATTCGAATGTATTCCTTTGCATTGATTGATTCTCACATCCAATAAGTTCCCCAACTCCTGCTGCAGTAAAAGTTCCCAATACCATTACCCTTCCACTCCTTTGTTTAACTGTCGTTTTTATGCAACTTGGCGAAAATATTTCTCCAGTTTTTCAAATGTACACTTCAGGAGCATCACTAACAAGACAAAATCTTGATTCATCTGACCAGAAAACATTCCTGAGCCAGTCTGAATCTTTCTTGCCATAATGCGAGAAAAATCTCTTCCTATGATTGATGTTCTTCTCAGATAAAAATGGTTTTTAGAAGAAAATACTATTTCTTTCATTCGTCTAGATATTGTATATCTAGAAAGAGAATTTCCAGCCCCTGTTTTGAATTCTTTGCTATGGTCAACATAAGTTTTCTTTCAATCCTTCAAAACAGTTAATTTAAGCCTGTGGTCGTCCTTCAAAGTGGATTCTCTAGGGCGACCAGATTAAGATTTCCCTTTTACCAAGCATTCGACTTCGAACCATTGACCAATTCGCTTCAGCACAGAAAGAGATGTTTTCACATTTTCTTTTCTTAAAATATCAAAAATCTGCTTGAAAGTCATTTTGGACTGCCTTAACCCATCAATTCGTTTGTTTTTTTTATATTCTCGCCAAGATACGGTCTTACCATTTTTAGGATTAATTTTTCCACTTTTTATTATATGCTACAATAATAAAAATAGAAATTTTCAAAATTTGCAAAATAGAAATTTTCAGTTAAAATTAACAAAAATTATTTGAAAAATTTTGAAAATTCGATTTCTTCCTTCTTTCACTCTTGGCCCATTTTTTTGCGCATGAGTCTTACATATATATATATGAATAATAGACACTTTCACGCCTCCACCCCTTGGAAACACTTCAAATTAACCACAAAAATGCCATTTTTATATCGCCAACACATTTGAAAATAATTTCTGACGAGGACGCTTCACAGAACGTCTGAAACGCGTAAAAACGATTTCAATGTTTAAAAAACATTATTACAATGATCCAAACATAATTCTCAATGAAAAACCAAGACACGAAATAATGAAATAATGTTAAAAAATACACATTGTTGGTGACTACCCCCTTATATATATATATATATATATATATATATATATATATATATATATATATATATATATATATATATACATTAGCAAAGTCCCGACCTTTCACCTTAACCATGAAAAATGGTGGGCACCATGTTTAGGTTGGGGGCCATCATCCTGCCATGATCGGTCCACACACACACACATACGAACTCTACTATTTTATATACAGACTTTTCTGTAAACGTACGTAAATAGTATAAAAATTGAAAATGTACGTTCTTTAATAGTTTGAAAATTGAAAATGTACGTTCTTTAATAGTTTGCAAAATAAAAAATGTGCGTTCTTTAATAGTTTGAAAATTGAAAATGTACGTCCTTTTAATAGTTTGAAAATTGAAAATGTACGTTAATAGTTTGAAAATTGAAAATGTACGTTCTTTAATAGTTTGAAAATTGAAAATGTACAGAAATAGTTTGAAAATTAAAAATGTACGTTCTTTAATAGTTTGAAAATTGAAAATGTAGGTTCTTTGATATATTGAAAATTAAAAACCTACTTCTTTAATTGTTTGAAAATTGAAAATGTATTTTCTTTAATAGTTTGGAAATTAAAAATGTACGGTCTTTAATAGTTTGAAAATTGAAAATGTACATTAATAGTCTGAAAATTGAAAATGTACGTTAATAGGTTGAAAATTGAAAATGTACGTTCTTTAATAGTTTGAAAATTGAAAATGTATGTTAATAGTTTGAAAATTGAAAATGTACATTTTTTAATGGTTTGAAAATTGAAAATGTACGCTCTTTAATAGTTAGAAAATGTAAAATGTACGCTCTTTAATAGTTTGAAAATTGAAAATGTACGCTCTTTAATAGTTAGAAAATTGAAAATGTATGTAAATAGTTTGAAAATTGAAAATGTACGTTCTTTAATAGTTTGAAAATTGAAAATGTACGTTAATAGGTTGAAAATTGAAAATGTACGTTCTTTAATAGTTTTAAAATTGAAAATGTCTGTTAATAGTTTTAAAATTGAAAATGTACGTGTTTTAATGGTTTGAAAATGTCAAATGTACGCTCTTTAATAGTTAGAAAATGTCAAATGTACGCTCTTTAATAGTTTGAAAATTGAAAATGTACGCTCTTTAATAGTTAGAAAATTGAAAATGTACGTTAATACTTTCAAAATTGAGAATGGACGCTCTTTAATAGTTTGAAAATTGAAAATGTACGTTAATAGGTTGAAAATTAAAAATGTACGTTCTTTAATAGTTATAAAATTGAAAATGTACGTTAATAGTTTGAAAATTGAAAATATACGTTTTTTAATAGTTTGAGTTCCAGGCGTGAACTACGATATTCTCATGAGCTGTACTTTATATTCCGACTCCTAGTCTCATTTCTTCGCTTTCTGACTAGTAAAACAGATCGTATCCGCAAATTCTCGTGTGACGTCACAGTCAAACGATATCCACGTCAACTGTTTGGGTTACACACGTTAACCTGCTTGTTATACAACAGACAGTAGATAAAAATGGTCCATTACTTGTTCATTAATCATTCTAAACATGTTGAGATGCTATCTTGAAAAAAATATACTTTTTTATTTCGGTCGTCAGATTGCGATCAACTTTTGACTTGTTATCAACCACAAATAATTTCACACGGGATACTGTTTTATGTTTTTGAATTTTTAGACGAGGACTGATAATCGTATAATGTGGATTATTCGGACTACTATTCTCATCTTAAGTGTTATTTTCACAACGTTTCAGCCGATGTAACTGCCGACCTTCTTCAAGTGAACCTTGTCGAACTCGGGAATCTTTCTGTCGAACTCGGGAATCTTTCAGTCGAATTCGGGAATCTTTCTGTCGAACTCGGGAATCTGCACGGAATTTCGAACGGGATCCTTTATTTAATCCACGGAGGTAGCATTTTCTCGTTCCGCAAGGGCACATGATACAACGAATAAAATGCTTTATAAAATTCAATTGTAAGTCACACTCTCCTGGATGTTGAAGGTTCAATTCTCAATGTGGGCGATATCCATTATACAATTTCGAATTACTTAGGACTTCTATCCAGTCATGGCTGGTCAAACAAGAGCATGCTACGCCCGAATGGCTTCCGTTTAGATTCCAGAGTTCGACAGAAAGATTCCCTATATTTCACAAGCTATACTTGAAGAAGGTCGAAAAGTACATCGGCCAAAACGTTGTGAAAATAACACTAAAGACGAGAACAGTTATCCGAATGATCCAAACAATACGAACAAAGTTTTGATTTGATTTTTTAAAACAAAATTTTTTTAAAACAAAATTTTTCGGAATTCATTTAGATTTTCAGAGAGAGAGAGAGAGAGAGAGAGAGAGAGAGAGAGAGAGAGAGAGAGAGAGAGAGAGAGAGAGAGAGAGAGAGAGAGAAAACAGGGCAGTATTTCGTCGTGGTTCAAGTCTTAAAAATACTGATCTAGATAAAAGCGAGAATGTGTGTGTGTGTGTGTGTGTGTGTGTGTGTAAGGACACTTCTCAACCTATATACGCAACGAATTTTTTATCTACAGACTTTAAATTTGATATATATAACTTTTTAATCGGTTTTCATCTGCAAAGGGGTCAGAATTGAAAAATTCGTATGTGCAGGTCATCAGGTGTTTATCTGTCTGTGAACTGTTTTACGAATGCGCATGCGTGAATGGTTCGCATTACAGATTACTTATATTAAGAATAAGTAGGTTTGAAAAACACTTTTTAAAGATTGTGTCAAGCTGGTTTAATGGTTATCGTAATTAACTCGCCGTGTTTAGGTTTTGGTTTCGATCTCAGCCTGAATATTTTTTTTTACTTACAAGAAATGAACTGTTTAGAAAAAACATAATACTCGCATGCTCATGTTTCGATTTCTTTCCTTTTTTTTGGCTTCATTTTTAAAAAAGAAATTTAGCATTACGTTTAATTCCTACGGTATTTCTATATATAATAAAGAATTCTGCAGTAATTAAAATATAATATTTATGCGTATTTTACGACTGGGCAACGCCAGGCGGCCTGCTAGTTTAATAATTAATAATAATAATAATAATAATAATAATAATAATAATAATAATAATAAAAAATAGGCAGAAGTTGCTAGAAAGACCTTATCCTATCTTGACAGAGTTCAAAATAAACTTCTTAGCCTAATGGGGGGATGCCCTTTTCTCTTCCCTGCAACCTCTTTTTCACAGAAGAGACGTTGCGAGCCTGTCTTTGTTTTATCGTTATTTTCATGGCAAGCTCTAATCGATGCCTCCACCTCTCGCCAGATATTCACGAGAAACACTCGTCTAGCTGAAAACACTATGAATAGTCCCCCTTCATTTATCTGTGCCTAAACGTGGATTCTTTCTTAGAACTGCACACCTGTGGAACTCTCTTCCGCTTGCCTGCTTTCCAGCTGACTACAGCATGGTCGTCTTCAAGTAAACAAGTTCTTGATGAACCGTTCCCCTTAAGTATTCCAATTTACCAAATTTACACTTCTAACGATTACTATGACATTGCCCATTTGATTGCAGTCTTTAACTCTTATTCTCGAGTGGCCTCTGGGTCTTGATAAGTGGTGATTTCTTTGTAAAATAAAACAAACAAAAAACAAAACAAAAAAAAAATCATGTCAATATTTCGTCGTAGTACAAGCCTTAAAAATGCTAATTTAATAAATCAAAACATCGTGTTAAAAAAAAAAAATCAAATAACAATGATCGGCTTTTGACACGTTATCAAACGCACGTTAGTTCGCACGGGTTTCTGTTTTTTCCCCCTTTTCTTTTAGCAGTTGATGTCGATGTGCGACTCTTTTGTGCCCATCTGTGCAGGTTTACGAAGCGAGTAGAGAGTGACTTGTGATAGCCTTGCGCAAATAGCTACAGACGTCCACCTAGAATGCATGCTATTAAGAGCATTTTAATGATGTCTTTCAACTAAAATTTCAAAAAGACATTTCCTCTCTGTTATTTTAGATTTTCCCTCTTATCTGTTTTCTGTTTGCCAAATGATAAGACATGTTAAAGTGACAGGCATTCCGAACGTGGAATGCTTTAATTTCAACATTCGTCCGCCATTTTTGCTTCATTGTTGTTGTTTTTTTTTTTAATTATTCATTTTCATGTTTTTCTTTTTTGTTGTTTTGTTTTGTTATTATCCTCATTTTCTTTTTTCATTATTACACTCTTTTCTTCATCGTATTATTTTTGACCTTCTTTTTTTTTCTTTATTGCTATCACTATTCTTGCTCTTTTTTCCCGCCCCCCTCCTCTTCTTCTTGTTATTATTATTACTAGCGGGACCGGTGGAAATTCTACAATTCTACAGCGGCATCTTTCATATGTAATATATTGCTGCTGGGCAGTCTGTGGACGTTCAACGTGAATGGAGACCTCGCGATATTATTGTAGCCCTTTTGTTAAAACCGTAAAAGTATTTAACTAATCTGGTTAATGTAGTGTCAGAATATATATATATATATATATATATATATATATATATATATATATATATATATATATATATATATATATATGTATGGTTGTTACGGTTTATCTCCAATATCTTTATAGGCGTCTGTGACAGATTTCCATTGTATAGACGTCCTGCGCAAAAAAACAAAGCAAAAACAAAAAACAAAAAACAAAAAAAAAAACGACATCATTATACCATATTTAGAGAGAACAGATACTACTCTTGGATCCTAGCCAGAATACCAAGAATGTATATTTCGGTTTCATATACGGCTCAAAAGTGACATCATTTATTTTATTTTTATTTTTTTAAATTGTGTCTTCGGTGATCGGGAGATCCTATTTATTAAAAAGGAGAATAGAAGGCGATAACATACTACGAACATTAAATTAGCGTATCTATATACAAATAATATATCTATATACTAATAATATATCTATATACTAATAATATATCTATATACTAATAATATATCCATATACTAATAATATATCCATATACTAATAATATATCTATATACTAATAATTTATCTATATACTAATAATATATCTATATACTAATAATTTATCTATATACTAATAATATATCTATATACTAATAATATATCTATATACTAATAATTTATCTATATACTAATAATATATCTATATACTAATAATATATATATACTAAAATATATCTATATACTAATAATATATCTATATACTAATAATTTATCTATATACTAAAATATATCTATGTACCAATAATTTATCTATATACTAATAATTTATCTATATACTAATAATATTTCTATATACTAATAATTTATCTATATACTAAAATATATCTATATACTAATACTATATCTATATACTAATAATGTATCCATATACTAATAATTTATCTATATACTAATAATTTATCTATATACTAATAATATATCTATATATTAATAATATATCTATATACTAATAATATATCTATATACTAATAATATATCTATATATTAATACTATATCTATATACTAATAATGTATCTATATATTAATAATATATCTATATACTAATAATATATCTATATACTAATAATATATCTATATATTAATACTATATCTATATACTAATAATGTATCTATATATTAATAATATATCTATATATACTAATAATATATCTATATACTAATAATATATCTATATATTAATAATATATCTATATACTAATAATATATCTATATACTAATAATATATCTATATATTAATAATATATCTATATACTAATAATATATCTATATACTAATAATGTATCTATATACTAATAATTTATCTATATACTAATAATTTATCTATATACTAATAATTTATCTATATACTGATAATATATCTATATACTAACAATATATCTATATATACTAATAATATATCTATATACTAATAATTTATCTATATACTAACAATATATCTATATATACTAATAATGTATCTATATACTAATAATATATCTATATACTAATAATATATCTATATACAAATAATATATCTATATATTAATAATATATCTATATACTAATAATATATCTATATACTAATGATATATCTATATATACTAATAATATATCTATATACTAATAATATATCTATATACTAATAATATATCTATATATACTAATAATATATCTATATACTAATAATATATCTATATACTAATAATATATCTATATATACTAATAATATATCTATATACTAATAATATATCTATATATTAATAATATATCTATATACTAATAATATATCTATATATACTAATAATATATCTATATACTAATAATATATCTATATACTAATAATATATCTATATACTAATAATTTATCTATATACTAATAATTTATCTATATACTAATAACTTATCCATATACTAATAATATATCTATATACTCATAATTTATCTATATACTAATAATATATCTATATACTAATAATTTATCTATATACTAATAATATATCCACATACTAATAATATATCTATATACTAATAATATATCTATATACTAATAATATATCTATATACTAATAATTTATCTATATACTAATAATTTATCTATATACTAATAACTTATCCATATACTAATAATATATCTATATACTCATAATTTATCTATATACCAATAATATATCTATATACTAATAATTTATCTATATACTAATAATATATCCACATACTAATAATATATCTATATACTAATAATATATCTATATACTAATTTAATGTTCGTAGTACGTTATCACTATGGCCACGACAACAGCATATTCTTTTCATTGTTTTGACTCTCGATTGTGTATCCGTTGATATCTTATATGCTTTTATATAGAGTGTTGTGGTTCTCAATTGATTAACTGTGTCTAACTGTGTCGGATATATACTCGAGAGTCAAAACAATGAAAAGAATATGCTGTTGTCATAGCCTAATTTATAACCTGGAAACCGTGACATACGTACGTACGGTACTAATATATAGATTATTTGTCTTATGTTATTCGTGTTACTTGTCTCTTCTTCTTCTTCTTCTTCTTCTTCTTCTTCTTCTTCTTCTTCTTCTTCTTCTTCTTCTAGTAATTATTATTTACCAACTAGGAGTTTTCATGCGAGTCATTATCGGTAATTGCCTGCTAGTAATAATTTTTCCTGGAATCTGTGTGACAAAACGTCACTCCCAGCTTTCCAGGACTCCCCGCCTTTTTCGATAACCATTTCAAACCACTTTGCATTATGACAACAGCCATTTATCACTGATCTCTAACTGATAAAGACCGTTTGATCTTCTATTATTATTAATTACCAATTACTTTTTTTTACTCATTAGAAGTTTTCATGCGTATTATTATCAGTGTCTGCCTACTGAAAATAACAATTGGTGTTCCCCGGAGTCCGAGTGACAACAAGTTACAAGAGCGCCCCTATCGCTGGAACACGTTACCAGGATAATACTTCTCTGCTGATTACAACTTGGGTGTCTTTCACATCCGACGTAAACAAATTCTTCTCGTGAACCATTCCATAAGCAATCAAACGCATTTCAAACCATTGATCAATGTTATTACTCCCATAGCAGTCCTCATCTTTTGACTGACCATCATTACCGTTTTATTAACACTTATCCTTAAGTGGCTCGTGGGTCTTAATAAATAGTGAAGTAGATATTTAAAAGGTTTTATTTAGTTTGAAGTAAAGGGATAAAAAGTAGCTCTTTGTAAAATAAAGAAATCAACAAAAATTAATTAAGATTCTCTAAATTTCAATTTTGCAGTATTGTAAGAAAATTTTAGGGAGCTTAATATGAACGAAGTCAACCTTTTATAAATTAAAATATATTATATTTGTTTTAAATTTGACCCATAGTCACCAATTAAGCAAGATTTCATGAATTTAAATATCTTCCTAAGACTCCTTGCAGTTTTACACTATCCAGAATTAAAATCATAGGCCCTTCTACAGAATTGGGACGGGGTTTTCAGAAATCGTAAAACTGAATTTCACATGAAAACAATGGTATCTACGTATTCCTCGTATTTTTAAGATGATTATATCAAAAAATTACGAAAATCGATAAGGTAGAAAATTATTTATTAAAGAAAACAAAAAGGTAGAATTTAATGAAAACGATCGTAAACACAGGAGAGTTCAACAGGGAGGTAATTTTCCGTTCGAATTAAAAAAAGATGGCGGCAATTTTTAACCGGCTAACACAATTAAAGTTGTTTGTTTTAATAATGCAATAATATTCAGATAATTTCGTCTGTATTATTTGGAAGCTACCATTGCAACTTATTAGAATTGATTAAAAAATCAGTTGAAACCATTGTTTTTGTTTTTTTATCTGGAAACTCCATTTATCGATTACAAAATCTCGTTCCAATAGTGTAGAAGCACCAAACTATGTAAGAGATTCTGATACAAATGGAATACGATTTCTAAACATAAGGTTTGTTAACATTATATCATGATTTTAATCTTCGTTAAAGGATATAAAAATGGTGGAAAACTGTTGTATATGGGAATTAATTTTACACGACTTGGGCGGATATTATTGTAGCCCTTTTGTTAAAACCGTAAAAGTATTTAACTAATCTGGTTAATCTAGAGTCAGAATATATATATATATATATATATATATATATATATATATATATATATATATATATATATATATATATATATATATATATATACTTCAGAATAGTTTTTATTTAACAATCAGTTGTTATGGAAACGTGAGATTGTAGGTTTACAAAAATATTGCTGGCAGTAATATTCTATAAGAAGATACAGGACTTCTGATAAATGCATTATTTTCACTTTGACTTTCCATGTCTCACTGACTTTAGCAAATAGGGTGCATACCTTTATAACTATTTGCTAATATTTTCTCTCCTCTGATGAGATGGTAGACATCGAAACCCTATAGGTTAAGGAGATTAATTTTCTAAAGCATTCTTTGTCTTGCTTAGAATAATAAAAATTCTTTGATATGAAACTCAACCACTTCATTTCATTTTAATGAGAGTTTTTTTTTAAAATTCATTGAATTACAATTTGATATATATATATATATATATATATATATATATATATATATATATATATATAAACAAAACAAAAAAGAAACAAAAAAGAAAAACTATTGGTGCCATCTACTTACGCAAGCACTTTTTAAATTGGCCAGTTGAGCCAAATATTTCAAATGTTCCAACCGGCCACACTTGTTGAGCATGATGACAGTGCTGGACGTGTCACCAAAATACGGCTCAAGTATCTCTCCATTTTTGGCAAGGGTCACCGCCCATGTGTCGATCGAGTGGAAATCTCCCATCAGATTTGCCCATTTTACTAACAAAATAAAAAAAATAACAATAAATGAGATAGAGAGAGAGAGAGAGAGAGAGAGAGAGAGAGAGAGAGAGAGAGAGAGAGAGAGGGGACTGATTCAATTAGAAGGGCACCTCACAGCCTCCACTCGGTCTTGAGAGACAATGGATACCCCTTGTAAGGGTAGCTGCGCATAATTGTGAGGCAAGGATTGCGCAATCCCAACCACACATTTCCTGAATCGGCGTTGCTTGATTCTAGTTGCAAAGAGAAGACAGGGCGACTGGAAACAATGCCAAGATTCTATAATTTTCACAGGCAATAAATACGATATTAAATGTTATTTTGTGGGATTTCAGTGTTATTTCAGATGATAAAAACAAATGATTTAGTAATTTATTGCAAAATTCAGAGCGGCCAAAATGATCGGAATGTTTGCTCCTGTTCCATGTTCTTGTTGAATTAACCGGCGAACTCAAATGTTTTGAATTTGTTTACGTGACGCTCCGTCTGCCACACATTAGTCAAAAAAAAAAAAAAAAAAAAATATCTGCAGTGTACTTTTATTAAAATAATGCCATTTACTCCGTTACCAGTTCGTCAGCAGATTATCAGGCTTCGAATGAAGAATAATCTAAGTCTTGAGGCTATTGCAGAGCCAAAAATTGTTGTTCACGGTATTCTTAAAATGATTGTGATTCGTCTAAAGCAAGGAAGTTTACAGATACAAAGACCAAGAGAGAAGATCGTGCTATGGTTGATTAAAAAGGATCGATTTAAAGCTTCTGCTGCTGTTTCTCGGGAAATGAGCATTCAACTGGGGAAAAAACATTTATCAAGGAAGATTGTGTCTCATCGTTTAGTTGAACAACAACTTTTAGCTAGAGTAATTGTAGTGAATGTGTCGTGTTGCTTTTGCAAACGAACACGTGTTATAGCCTCAGAAAAAAATAGCAAACAGTACATTTCAGTGATGAATCTAAGTTTTTGTTAATTAATGGCATGATAGCCTTCTAAGGAAAATGAGATCATATAGTATCACTGGAAGAATACATAATGTAATTAAATCCTTCTTAAGTAAGAGAAAAATCCAGGTTGTCCTCGACGATCGTACATCTAAACAATATGATATAAATGCGGGAGTACCTCAGGAATCTATCCTTGAACCTTTATTATTCTTGATATTCATAAATGACCCCCCTGATAGAATTGTCTCTGAGATGGGCATATTTGCTGATGACACCACTCTCTATAGCAGGCATGAGGGGAAAACAAATGAACACATATATAAGGAAATGGCAGAAACACTAGAGGATGACCGCCAATCTGTAGTGGAATGGGGACAAAAATGGATTGTCACATTCAATACTGCCAAGACTAAGCTTGTTTCCTTCAATAATTACAAGAAACCTTCTCTACCACCAATAGCAATGGCCAAGAACACATTAGCCGAAAGTACTTCCTTTAAACTCCTCGGCCTAACGTTTACAGGGAACATGAACTGGAATAGATGCATTGAGAGCATTGCCAAGGCTGCTGCGAAGAAGGTGGGCTCTCTCTACCGTGCTAGAAAACTACTTACGCCTGAAAGTCTCCTGTACCTCTATAAGGCAACCATTCGCCCATGTATGGAGTACTGTTGGCACATTTGGGTTGGTTAATCTCTCACTTCTTGACAGGTTTCAAAAGAGAGTTTCCAAGCTGATAGGTCCTGAACAGTCATCTAGGATTCAGCCTCTGTCCCATCGACGAAATGCTGCACACCTCTGCCTGTTCTACAAGTACTTTAATGGTGAATGCTCTGACGAACTACAAGCACTTGTACCCCCTCGCCGTGAACACACCAACAAACACGACAAACCCGACAAGCAGCTAAATCTCACCTCTTCACAGTAGAGATCCTTAGGTGTAAGAAAGCCTTCTACATCAATAGTTTCTTCCCCAGAACTGCTAGACTTTGGAAAACGCTTCCGGGATTCTGCTTTCCCAACTGTACTGACATGCAGAAGTTCATATGTAATGCGAACAAACATCTTGCCACTCATCTCCCTTCATAATACCCCTGCAACTTATGATCCCGATAGTAGCCCCCTGTTTCAAAGTAGCACTGTGCCTTGTTTGGGGTGAAAATTGAAAAAAAAAAAAAAAATTGGTTCAGATGGGAAAACGTACGTTCATCGAAAATAATTGAAGAACTGTCGCCTAATTACCTTAAAGCTAGTATTAAATTCGGTGGAGGAAGTGTCATGGTTTGGGGGATGATACCTGGAGATGGTGTGGGCCCTAACGATTACAAGAAAAGATAAATGCAGGAGTTTATAAACAACTTGTAAAAGACCATGTTTTGCTTATGCCGAGAAATTCAACTAAGCAACCTTCCGTATCTATGCAGGACAATGCTTCGTGTCACAAGACTAAAGTATTCATGAACTTCCTCAAGGCAGAAAATGTTGCTGTTATGGATTAGCCTCCTCAAAACCCTATTAAGAATGTGTGGAAGACTATGAGAATGTTCTAAAGCTAGAAATCCAATCAAAAAACAATGCAACAATTATAGAATGCCCTCCACGAAGAATGAAATAAGATCACTCGGCAAGGTATCAATAAATTTCTTCATTCAGCCGAAGATGTCAGAGTGTAATTGAAGTTAAAGGGTTTCACACTAAATATTAAATAATTTCTGTATTTTCTCTCATATTTGAGTTTTCTTAAAAAATTGTTCTGATAATTTTAGTCGTCCTGGGTTTTACAGTAAATTACTAAATCGTTCAATACTTTTCATTATCATTTCCAATACCACAAAAAATTCACGGAATAGCAATTAATAGCGTCAAGGGTGTGAGTTCCGTTATAGAAGCGTTGATTTAATTTGAATAAAATAAAATACGCATCCAGTCCGCTTGAAATATGTTTAAATTATACATTTCAAACAAATAAAATATTTGTTTATTTTCCTAAGATTGCGTTGTAATTTGGCTTTCAAGCGCGCTTGATGCGTATTTTATTTTATTCAACTTAATAGCGTATTTACTGCCTTTGAAAATTATAGAATTTAAAACAACTTAGATAAAATTTATATCCACTTTTCCGACGAAAACTATGCCGTTCTGAACATTATGGCCGCCACTGTACTTAGAAGGCAACGCAAAAATAATAATAAAAAAATATGTAAATACAAGCGCTTTAAAATAATGGTACTTATGCAGAGAAGGACTCGTTTCTTCGTAAATGATGAGTCGACATATTCCGGCAGCTTACGTAAACCATCAGAATATGTCGACATCCACAAAAAAACAAAAAACAAAAAAACAAAAACAAAAAAAAAAAAAAAACGAAAAAAAAAAAAAAAGAATCATTCTCTGCATGAGTACCAAAATAATTTAAAACACAAAACAAATAGGCAGGTAAGTCGAAAAGAAACTTTTCTTGCCTTTGGTAAGAGTTATTTTTTACTATATGTTTTTTCATTACTTTTTCTCTGTTGGAAATGGTTAATAATCGGCCAAACGATAATTAGATAAAAAAGAATTCGAAGGAAAGAATGGTGACTACGGTTAAATAAGTCAAGTTGTATTTAATTTGATCTTTTGCAGGACGTGTTGCGTTCAGACTATAAGGAGCCTTCACAAAGAGTTGATTTTCCGTAAAGCAGACAGGAAGATGGTCAAGAACAGTTGTTCAATCACTGACGACAGCCAGGAAGATGGGATAACATCATATGGCAAAACAAACAAACAAACAAACAAATAAAAAAAGAATAACAAAAGCAAATAAAAACAAAGGCCTGATTACACAGAAGACTTACCATCGTCGGCAATCGGCGTGCAGTTACCACTTGTTCTGAAAAAAAAAATAAATAAAAAGGTAAATGACTCCTTGGTTATTCAAACTAAATCGAGAAAGGAAAAAGAACAGTTGTTCCTGGTGTGTTGCCTCCGCACGAGAACGGAGTTAGACCCCAAATCAGTATTAAACGTGGGTGTAAATCCCCCCCCCCCATCATCATCAGCGGCGGCGGCGGCCCTGCTGTTTTAACAGCTCTTCAAATTGTTGAGCCATGGAAATCTCGGGAAGATAAATAAATACGGTAGTTTCCCGTTGCTTTTCGTCCTGATTCGGGGGTAAATCTCCCCCAGTGAGTTAAATGACCCCCCCCCCCCGGATACCAACCTGGAAACTCCTCCGACTCGGCGCCGTACATACAGAGCCTAGCCTTTCCAAATGGTCACCCATATTGTACTGGCCAGGCTCATCGTTGCTTAACTTCGGTGATCTGGCGTGAACTGATGTATCAACTTGATTGTGCCGTAAATCCAGCTTCCCCCAAAGGGGCACTCTGAATTGGGGGGGGGAAATAACCTCAGTCTAGAAAGATTTCTCCTTCAATGACCGATGGTAGAAAGACCAAGTGCAGCATCAGAACAACTACTACGCGTTGCTCCTAGCCGAAAAGATGAAGAGTTGTTAAGTTTATAACAGGGGGCGTGGTATCATAGCAATAGAAACCAAATTAACTCGGACTAAGATCACAGTGTAGTATCTGCTCTAATGCTACGCTTATATTGATTTGTCCTTAGTCAATGGATGGAAAAACCCTACTTTCAGAGTGCCCCTTTTTGGAGAGTTGGTTTACCCGCACATTAAAAATGATCTTGTGCCGCATTTTGCTCTCGTGGGGAAGCAAATAAATACCAATAGAAACCAAATCAAAGAAACGTTAATTATACTTGATCATGAACTATATTTTCGACATCGCCATGAAGAAAAAAGATTACACCACCAAATATAAAAGCAGTGAAGAAGCTAAGAAGAAATATCCAACCCATGAATCACGTCATCATTTTTTTTTTACATTTATAACATTTATAACGTCATAAAAGACATTTCCGATGTCTTCCACGGTCTCTTTAAACGAATGATGTCACAAAACTACGACGTCATCCATTTACGACGTCACATAGAAATGGAGGTCTTTCATCAATTTTAGTGCATAATGTCCTCCTTTTATGACATTGTCCCTTTATGACATCATTCCTTCGCGACTTCATCGAATGTGCACAGAGACAAACAAGCAAGATCTATTTTGTTTTCGGTTTTTTTACGCTATTGTAAATACAACTTAAAAACAAATAGCAGTGCACAACACGTATACACTGTTATAACAGTTTCAATATACAGTGTGAATATGCGATATATAAATGAAGAATGTAAATAACCGGATCATGCCGAAGGGCTTAGCCTTCTTATTCTTTGAACTAACAAGTGGTTTCTTCCTGGGGTTCGATTAAACAGCCCTATCTCTTGCAGTCGTGGAGAAACAGTCTGTCTTGACACATTAACACATGAGGTACTACTCATAACTCTTTTAATTTCTGTGCAAGACTTAAAACGGTCCTTTAATGACATACACTGCATTATTCGATCTTCTCTTGCCGAAGTTTTGCGGGGTCTGCCGGTTTTAAAAGCGCTAACTATTTTACCAGTATCATTGTAGGATTTAACAACCCTGCCTACAACACTCTTGGAACGTTTCACTTTCTCCGAAATCTCTCTAATGGTGTGCTTTTCCTTGTGTAGCTTCACAATAGCTTGTCTCACAGAGTAATCAAGATTTTGACATTTCGCCATAGTGCCGGCTGATGCAACGTTTACAAATGACTTAGTAAGACTTATTCTTTAGAGGAAATCTAAAAATTTGAATATATGTTTACATTGTTTTTCTCAATTTCTCCTTATTTTGGACGTTCCTATTTTGAAAATAAATAAATAATTGTTATAATTCTTTTTGTATCCTTTGCAAATAATTCAACTTTTAGTATGTTATTATGGATGATAACGACTACCAGTTGTAAAAATTTCAGCTTTTCAGACTTGTTATTTCTAACAGATATTAGGTTTTAAAATTTTGTCCCTTAGTTTTGGACGCTACTATATATATATATATATATATATATATATATATATATATATATATATATATATATATATATATATATATATATATATATGAAACCTCCTCCTCTGGCATTTCAAGGCTTTCACTTACCTTTGGTAATTTAATTTATTTTCTGTTGAAAACTACTGCATTAATGTTTCGTTTTGTTTTTGCCTCTAAAACGGAAAACGAAACCAAAGGCAATTTATGCTCAACCTTTTTTTGTTATCGCGAATAATGTAGATACGAATCTCGAGATTAATCCTGCGCCGCTCAACGAAAGAGTTAAGTAGAAAGGACAAGAAAACAGATAACCGGCGGCGAATAAAACTCCATTCTTTAATGGAATAGGAGTCGGCGATTACGGCCGTGTATTTCGGTGCGTTTTGACGAAGACCGGGTGGCAGGCGAGTACATCCTCATCAAAATACAAACTTTGGAGAATAGACAAGCGAATGGTTTCAAGCACTTAACAAGTGTTGCACTAAATGAACCAAACTAACTCGCACGGCTTTCTAACTTCATTTGTTATTCTAAAGAAAAGAGCAGTTTTCTACGATATATATATATATATATATATATATATATATATATATATATATATATATATATATATATATATGCGTGTGTGTGTGAACACATCGTTAATTCATTACCCACACAGCATCAGCCGTATAGTATAATGGCGAGAAGCCTTGACTGTCATTTGAGCGGTCGGGTTTCGATTCTGGCTTGAGGCAGTTGCCTGTCTAGCCGCACTGATGAGCTGTGAAACAGCGAAACAGTACTGTATGTGGATGACTATATATATATATATATATATATATATATATATATATATATATATATATATATATAAGAAATTCGTTTCTTATCGTTGAGCACTTTCAGTTGAATTAAAGTCGGTCAATTTAGCTCTTATGCATAGATCATCGTATAACGATTATATCACTGTCTGACTGACGTAAATAAACATTTTAAATTATAATGTTTAAATTCAACGTTATTTCACGCGGTTAATAATAGCCGAATTGATACGGTCTTCGCTAATCGAGCCAGAGATGTCTCGTGTTGCGGGGTTCTAATCGTTCGACTGGTGTTAATCGTGACACCCTGCACTGATGATTCCCGAAAGGATGAACCACTAGTGTCTGTAGGTATTTAATTATTATAGTAAAAAAATATTATATATATATATATATATATATATATATATATATATATATATATATATATATATATTTATATATATTAGTAGCCAGGCCAGGTCACGGGGAGACAATGAAGCAGCAAAACTGAAGCTGGCCTGCAGAACACTATTTATAAAAATGTAGGCAAATTTGAGCATATTTTATTGATTTGAAAAAATATATTTTTTTTACTAATTGTATTAAAATTTTAATCATAGAATAGTATTATAATCTTCTAAAAGCCTGCAAATTTTCCTGTAGTTTCGTCTCATAGGACCAAAGATGATTAATTTGGGTACCAGTATATAGATATACATATAGTCATCCACATATAGTATTGTTTCGCTGTTTCACAGCTTATCAGTCCGGATAGACAGGCAACTGCCTCAAGCTAGGATCGAAACCCGACCGCCCAAATGACAGTAGATAGATAGATAGATAGATAGATAGATAGATAGATATTTCCTTAAAACGTCTGGTCTTGATGGAGAGGAGACTAAAACTTGCTGCTATGATTTCAAATGATCTGAAAAAACAACAAAGGGAGACATGACTCCAAATATTTCTCATATGTTATATCTCTGCTCTTTTGGAGATAGGGTACGATTATGAATATCTCCAATATCAAATAATACGAGAGGCGTGCAATAAATAATGCCCCTGACCAACTACCAGTAGTCTGATCTAGCTGAAATTTTGCATGTTCAATGATTCATATCTCTACGGGTTATGTGGCAAATTACAGCTCTGAACTAATTGTGGTTTCTGTTTTACAGGTGTTTGAACTGAGTCAGGTGTGAATATCGAGCAGTGATCCGGTTTTTGTATTTGAAAGGACGCACACCACAGGAGACTTTTGATGAAATGAAAGAAACTTATGGTGATAATGCCTCATCATATCACCTTGTCAAACGCTGGCATCATGAATTCAAACATGGCCGGAAGTCTGTGGAAAGAGCTCCCAGACCTGGTCGCCCCCTTTTGCCATTGATGAGGCATCTGTCCGTCAAGTTGAGGCTGCCACTTTTGAAGATCGGTGCATTACTATTCGCCAAATAGCCGAAGATATCAAGATTAGTACAGGGTCTGTGGAAACTATCATTCATAACCATTTGCATATGCATAAGGTGTCTGCCAGATGGATTCCCAGGTTGCTCACACCATTCCAGAAGCGAGAACGCGTCGAGTGCTCGAGGATGAATTTGGAGATGTGTCAAGAAGATGAAGAAGTTTTTCAAAAGATACAGGATGAAACCTGAGTCCATCACTATGATCCAGAGATCAAAGCCCAGTCAATGCAGTAGAAGCACTTGGACTCACCACCTCCAAAGAAGGCAAGGGTGCAGCCCTCCGCTGGCAAGGTCATGCTCACAGTCTTCTGGGACCAGAACGGAGTAGTGATGACAGATTTCCTGGCAAACGGTACCACAATTACAGGAGCCTTCACTTTTGAGGAAATTAAAGGAAGCTATCAAAATCAAGAGGCGGGGCAAGATTAGCAAAGGTACCCTCCTCCTGCAGGACAACGTTCCGGTCCACAACTCGCATGTCGCCAGATCAGAAGCATGGGTGTGTGGTTATGAAATCCCACCGCCCATCCTCCCTACTCTCCTGACCTTGCACCCTATGACTTTCACCTCTTCTCAGCCATGAAGTTGTTTTTCAAAGGAAAGCGTTTCCTAGATGCTGCAACCTTGATTTCTGAAGTCACGTCGTGGTTGGAGGACCAACCTGGAGTGTTCTACAAAAAATGGTCTCCAGAGCTGCATCAAACGATGGAACAAATGGGTGGTTCTTATGTAGAGAAAGACTAATAACTGTGCCGAGTTTCGTTGCTCTACTGCTATGGGAAGTGGATCAGGGGCATTACTTATTGCACGTTCCTCGTACTTATACAGTGTGAAATTTATTTTATGTATGAAAACCAAAGAGGGAAGATATAACATATGAGAAATATTTGAAATCAAGTGTCCATTTGCTGTTATTTAGAACATTTGTAACCGACCCTGAAAAAGTTGAATGACTTTGGCTACGAAACTCTGACTCATCCGACATACTCTCCAAACCGATCACCTAGCACTTTCAAGCATCTTGACAACTTTCTGCGCGAGAAATGCTTCAAAAACCTAAACGATATCATAAACGCCTTCAGCGACTTCATCGCCATCAGAACACAAGACATTTTACGTTACTGGCATAAATACACTTGTTTTACGTTGGCAAACATGTGTTGGTTCTGATGGTTCTTATTTCGATTACTAAATTTTCGATTGAGCCGAAGTATGTTCATCGGAATTTAAAAGTTAAAAACCGCAAACTTATATATATATATATATATATATATATATATATATATATATATATATATATATATATATGATGTAGGAAAATTAATTCTTGTGCACAAAAGACGCTCGTTTTGATGATACCACTCCCATCTTCTTAGAATACTTATGGATGGGCACTGTATGAGAAGTACAAATTAAGAGGCAGGCAATTACAGTTTATGTAACGTTCACGATTTCCGTCGTCCCAACACTCTGGGTTGTCAAATGTCTGTGCCCGAATTGAGCGATTATTAGTTATTAATTTCCTTCATTCTCGTGGTAATTGTTTTGTGGCTAGAAGGTAAAGACTTATCAAATAGAGTTAAAGGTGATTGTGTGACTGGATTAAAATCTCATGACCGGCAGGAATTGTCATTGTACATTGATGGTTGCGTAAGCATGGTGTCTGTAGGTATAAAAGAATATATATATATATATATATATATATATATATATATATAAATTACAATAAGTTTACCTCACCCTTTTTTTTATTTAACCAAGTAAGATCTGTGACTTACTTGTAGTTTCATTAAATACTTTTATATGCAAAATCCGATCCTGCATTTTGCTAATTCCTGCCCTCTGATGAGAAGGAGAGTATTTCTTCGAAACTCCGCGGATTAAGGACTATCCGCTTATCTTGTGCTTCCGTTTTGAAAATTAAATATGTTTTTAACTCTTTTTCAAGATGTCTTTTAACATGTTTTATTAATCATTTGTTCATATTTATATATATTTATATTTATATATATATATATATATTTATATATATTAATATATATATATATTTATATATATATATTTATTTATATATATTTATATATATATATATTTATATATATATATTTATATATATACATATATTTATATATATATTTATTTATATATATACATTTATATATATATATTTATATATATATTTATATATATATTTATATATATATTTATATATATATATTTATATATATATATATATTTATATATATGTATATATTTATATATATATATTTATATATATATATATATTACTGACACATTAGTGAATAAAATGTGGGATCGATCAGAGATAAAATAGCATGTCAGGCGAGGTGACACAATTTAACTAAGGATCTGTAATTTTATTGGCGCCACCTTTTCTTTTTCTGAGCGATTCCTCCCCCACAGACGTGATGTTGCTAGTCTCAGCTTTTTCTACAAATACTATTATGGCATATGTTGTTTAAAATTGTATGATCTATTTCCTGCTTCCTTTGTTCTAGTTATGTAATTTGTTGGTTTAGTGGTCTCCATCAATCGGTTGCTTTTATACCTTATCGTAACACAGCTTCATATCTCAGTGGCTTCTTCCTAAGAACTTCACGCCTGTGGAACTCTCTTCACACTGACTGTTTTTTTCTTCTTCTTACAACCTTGGTGCTTTTTAAGGCGCATTCTGTCTTTGCGATAACCCTCTTTCGTTCTGGTTAGCTCTTCATCATCAGTGACTTTGTTTGGAGCGAGTTTGATAAAAAAAAAATCGTATGAAACAATTTGCAAAACATGATAGCCAGCGAGTTACGTACCTTGACTCTTCTCGACTGCCGTTCGCTGGAAGGTAACGCACGTTCATTCTGTAGAAAGCGTGTTTCAACATATATATGAGGATCATCACTGAAAATAGAGACAGTAAAATAGCATATTTAAGATATATCCACGCAAAATATAAGCGACACTTTCTCCTTATTTGTTTGTATATCTGCTAATACTATGAATGTTTTTTCATAGGGAGACTAGCGGTGGTACCTGGCGTTGCCCGGGTGTTTGGAGGTGTGTGTGTAAGAAAGTGTGACCCTGTTTTAATCTTATAAAAAAAAGCACGATGTTAAAAAGAAAAAAAATTGGAAAAACCAAAACAAAGCAAAAAGAAAAAAAAAAGGGTGTTAAAGAGGAAAAACAGTTTACGTAGGAAGCTAGGCTCGAACCCGAAGCATCGACGCTAAGGCGGAACAAAAAAGCCTGACACGTTACCCCTACGCCCAAGAGGCATACAATTGAGAACCGGTAAAATTAAACCTTTAAAAACACTTGCAGATGGTTTAAACTAACGTCAATGTTTTCTAGGTCAAGCATGACGTCATTGTCGTAGTAGCAGGAGGATAGAAAAATGAAGGAACGATTTTTTCGGCACCCCTGTTAAATGTAAAAATCGGAAAAACAAAATCAAAAAAGAAAACGCGAATGTGATGGAAAAAGAAAACAGAAAAACGAACGTTAAAACTTTAAAAAATATGAAAAATAAAAACAACAAAAACACAAAACGTGAAAAATTGCTTTAATAATCCTGTTTCAATATTAAAATTTAAAATATCGAAAAAAACCCAGAAAAGACAACTCACAGCAGGATTCGAACTCGCAACCTGTAGATAATGACCCCCGCCTCTAAGCAACTGAGCTAAGACGTTGTTGACGAAATTGGGTCGGGTTTTTAAATATTTAAACTAAATCATGTGCCGACGTCATTTGCGCATCCGTAGAAACGAACTTGTCATGAGAGGACGGTTTTTCCTACATCCTCCCTGAAGAAAACTGATGATTTTAAGGTGAAGGAGTTAAGTTTTATGGCCAATTTTTCGATATTTAAAATGATACCTATCTGGCGAAAATCCGTGATCCGTGTCGAAAGTTTTTGCGAGATATACGAACACACATACATACATACAAACATACACACATTTTCGCTTATATATATATATATATATATATATATATATATATATATATATAGATAGATAGATAGATAGATAAATAATAATTATATAAAAACTGACGTCCGTTTTTTTTTTTTACATTATTTTCCTCCTTCGCGGTACTGCCTGCTTACTACCACGTTTCTTTTTTGATCAAGACACCCTTTCAAACACCCGGGCAACGCCGGACACCAAAGTTAGTCTTATATATATACTAGCATTTCAGCCTGGCGTTTCCCGAGTGTTTGGAGGCGCATGTTGAGCAAAAAAAAAAAGTTGTCAATTTTGTTTAACTTTGACCCCTATTAAAATTTATTGTTTTGGGCTCAAATTAAGTTATTAAGTTAGATCCATGTCCAAGGAACATATATCTAAAATTTCAAGTGTTTAAACCCAAAATTGTCGGAGGAATTTTGTAGAGTTCTCGTTGAACTCTGACCCTTACTCGCCAAATTTCTGTCCGAAAACCGATCACGTCGATTTTCCCAAATCTCAGTACCCTGTATATCAAATTTTAAGTCTGTAGACTGAAAATTGACAGATCTGTCTGTGTGTCTGTGTGTGTACATTTCCCTACGTAAGTAGGGAAATGTACACACACAGACACACAGACAGACACTTTCACTTATATATATATACTAGTAGGAAGACCCGATGTTGCTCGGGATTGAATGGTGATCAATGGATGTTTCACACTCCCATTGTTATCGAAACCGGTAAAATCACCCATTTTTCAATCTAATCGATTAGTTGCTATTTCTAATTGGGGACGCGTCGCTGTGTATTCGAAAGAACCTTTACATGTTTCCCCGCAGTGACTTAGTCCAAGTACATTGCAGTCTACATTGAACTGTACAGAACTTACTGTTTATTTTATAAATTACTTTTATATAACAGATTAAAAAGCTTGCCCTATCTCTGAATACACTTTATGTAAAATTTCAAATGTTTAGACCAGAAATTGTCTGAGTAATTTGGTATAGACCGCAGACGTCAATTTTTTTTAAAATTTGACCCCTATTATGACCCCTTAAAATTTATAGTTTCGGGCTCAAATCACTTTATTAAGTTAGATCCAGGTTCAAGGAACCTATATCTAAAATTTCAAGTGTCTAGACCCAAAATTGTCGGAGGAGTTTGGTAGAGTTCTTAAAGGTCAAATCGTTGAAATTTGACCCCTTAACAGCCAAATTTCTGGCTGACACCCGTCACATCGATTTTCCCAAATCTCAGTACCCGGTATTTCAAATTTCGAGTCTATAGACTAAAAATTGACAGAGTTATTGCGTAGGGAAATGTACACAGACAGACAGACACACAGACAGACACGTTCACTTTTATATATATATATATATATATATATATATAATATATATATATATATATATATATATATATATATATATATATATATATATTCTTTCAGACTTTGGCATGCTACACGATGAAATGGTTACGAGATCGTTCACCATAAATTCACAATCGTATTGTGCTTAATTTGTCAGCTTAATTCCAATTTTCGCTTGCAGGTACGTAAAGAGCTCGGTCGACGTTGCTATTGAGAATAATTCATGCGACAGATACAACGCACCGTCTTTGAAAGTCGACCAGCGTCTCTTCGTTCAAACACTTGTTTAACAAACAACGTATAGTGTCGCATTCTTTTTACACCAGAAGGAGCCGGAACAAACAAGGATGGTCTTCTTTGTTTATGGTTCACCGGCTCCTGCGCTTCGTCTCGTGATTTGCGCACAACAACCTTTTTTCACGAAACGAATTCTTTTGAATGGAGGCCGTTATCAGCGGGGCAGCGTAACACACGAACGGGCTGTTATCAATCTATTACTAATAGAGATTTAGTATCTGTCCGAAACAGAAACTATTATTACTTCTATTAATTGTACTATTTAAACGCTTAGTTCAGTTAACGATGAGAACAGAAAGGGGACGATCATAAGATGCTATGATCAGATGAGGGCTACAAAACTGACTCAACCATCTACAAATGTCAAGAGGCGAACCATACATGTCCGCCTCTACTGCCCATCCTGTGTCGATTGAAAGATTTAAGAGAGTATAACAAAAGACTACGTACAAAATGTAGGAAATCGTTGTATGACCACATTCGTGAAAACACACAAAGAAACAGTTGGCTATACTATTTCAAACTAATCGATATCTTTCGACGTTCAATTCAGAGAGGAAAGATAGTGTAGTAAGAGTTCTGATGTCATCATACCATCCTACCTGGTATTACCTCCTCCTTAAGGGGAGAGTAGTGCAATTCAGTTTACTATATTATTTCAGACTAATCGATGTTCAATTCAGAGGAAGGGGTATATTGTAGTATCTGTTCTATTTTCATGCGACCATGCCATTTATTTTTTGGATGTAGGGGAGAGTAATATATTATCTGTTCTGTGGACATTATTTTGTTACCTTTGAAAACGTGAAGGGATTTGGATGCATTTCGAATAGAAAGTTACTTAAACTGTCTTTTAGATTATGTTTACTTATGTATAAACTCGAAATTTTTTTTTCGAAAACTTTTTTTCATTAATAATTAGTTTTCTATTTCATCGTTTTTCGTAATTTTTGGATTTGTTATTAAATTCGACATGACAATTAAGTAGATACCATTGGTTTCACTTGAAATACAATATTTCGATTTTCGAATTTCGGTATTATAACGAAGAAACGCCCAAAACTGTTCTGTTCGAGAAATTAATTTTACCCGCCTGAGACGAGTATCCATCTGGTATAACTAGGGCTACAACACAGCATATTCTTTTCATTGTTTTGGCTCTCGAGTATATATCCAACACAGTTAGACACAGTTAACCAACCGAGAACCACATCACTCTATATAAAAGCATATAAGATATCAACGGATACACACTCGAGAGTCAAAACAATGAAAAGAATATGCTGTTGTCCTAGCCCTAGTGTTAACTATGTTCGTATAACTGCGTGATCATTCGTCGTGCTTTTGTATGTGTGTTGATTTCCCGCCTCCGCGTAACTTACACATCATTATTTTCATTTACTATTAATTAATTACGTATGGAAATCACAACCGCAATATCGCAAATATTACAAAACTTTTAAAAAATCTCATTTTGTTATGAAATTATGATCTACTGCAGTGCATCTTGGTTTCTTCGTAAATGAGTTAGCCATTTAATTTTGTCTACAGTTGAAAAGAGAAAAAAAAAGAAAAAAGGATCCATTATTCTGTTCGAAATTTGAAAGAGATTCGGATGCATTTCGAATAGAAACTTCCTTAAGCTGTCTTTTAGATTCTTAATAAACTCACCTATATTACTATTGTGGGCGAACCACCTTCTGAATGGACTCAACCATCGTCCATAAATACCGGAACACTTAACGATCCCAGGAGACTCCAGTTCCAGAGTTAACATCGTTTGCTTCGTGGAACGCAAACACTCTTTTTATTCTGTAACACTTTATTTGCCTGGGTGCCCGGCTGTTTGGAGGCGTGTGTTGAGAAAAAAAAAGAAAAAGTGGTAATAGGCAGACAGGCTCGAACCCGTACCGCGAAGGAGAAAAAGAAGGCGAGAAAAAAAAGTTGCGTGTCTGCTGTTACGTCCATCGCAATACCGGAAGTGACGTAAGTTTAAATTAAGGCTAGAGAATCGAAAAGAGGGATGACTTTCGAAAATATCGGCGAAAAAAAAGCGACCCCTTCCTGTAGAAAAGTGCCCAGTTGAAGGTGAAAGAATTAATGTTTTTGGCCAATTTTTTTATATTTGTCGTCCGAAGGGTCCAGCTTTAAAATGATACCGATCTCGTGAAAATCCGTCGCCTCTGTCGAAATTTTTAGGCAGACATACATACACACATACATACATTTAAACAGACAGGTGAGATTTATATTATAGACGTCTTGACTTGCACAGTTATTCTATTTTTATTGCGTCTAATTCAGAGCCATAACAATTACTAACGCAGTTCGATCACCTGTTCGTCTGAAATTTTAAATTGTACGTCTATTTCGATGTCTGAAGTCCAAACTTTACTATTACGCTCCTTATTAACGGAGATTTTGCACCTGTCTGTCTGAAGCCGAAATTATATTAATAAGGTTTTTGCACTCAGTTCAGTTTATTTTACTATTTTAGACTAATGTACCATCTTTAATGCCCAAGATGATGAGCTAGTGTTTATCTGTTCTGTCGTCCTGATATCATACTAACAGGGATTATTTTCTTTAATTTTTGTAGGAGGTAGTGTATTATCTGTTCTGCGGGCATTATTTTTTGGGTAGTAATGCATCCTGTGTTCTGTTATAATAATATCACCTCCTAAGAAATTGCCTTCTCCATTTTTTGCTAAGGGTGGGGTATTGTGATCTGTGATCATGATATTATCCTTCCAGGCATTATCTCTTTCTATTTCGGAGGCGGGGGGGGGGTTGTGGAGGCTACTGTAGTATAAATCCTGTTGTCAACCAACGTTAGCGAACGCGTTCTCATGCGCACAAACTTAAATAATAATGATGATGATGATAATAAAAAAAAAACGTTTTGGGTGAAATTGAGGACGAGACCTGGCGTGTATTTCAATTTTCAGCATGTGTGCGAGGGGAAATGTCTCGATATGTTATTAAAATAAAAGATAAATATGTTTTCTTCCCAGAAAATTGTTAATCTCACCTGTATATCGGGCGGGGCCTATCCACCTGTGTTTGTTGGAGGACCGCATCAAATAACCACTGAAGCCAAAGCCAAGGATCAGTCCGCAGTAACAGGCTAACTGATGTCCGTAATGGACACTGTAAATATTGGTTGACTTTTGAAAACCTGAAAATAAGCATAAAAAATACCCAATATTATTGGTATGAGAAAAAAAAAAAGAAAGAAAAAAAGGATTAATATACATTTCTTTTCTTTTCTTAAAAGAAATAATATTTTGACACAAAAAAAGCCAAATGGAACGAGAATGAACCCACGAATTTGTTGATAAAACTCGGATTTTGTTTTTTTAAATATCGAATTTTTAATCAAACAAATGGTTGAAACCATTGCCAAAAAGGGAAAATATGATGGCGAAAAAAATGAAATCTGCTTCATTCGAAACCTTAACCCTGATCTAATAATTATTTTTTAAAAACAAACATTTTCACCTGGTCAAAATGATAAAACCACTGATAATTTATCTAACAAAAGGCAATTATAAATTACTAAAAAGTGTCTCAGTATTTAGTATAGCCTCCATTATTACGAATTACTTCAAAAATTCTATTCGGCATGTTTGCGACTAAGTTTTTTTATCAGTTGCGAAGGAATTTTATCTCATGTACTGAAAACTGAATCAGAAAATTCCTTTATCGAATCATACTGGGTTCCATCCTTGAACACTTCTTTTGCCATCCATCCTCAAAGATTTTCAATGGGATTGAGGTCCGAAGAACATGCTGGATGATCTAACAATTCTATATTATTTGAAGAAAAGTATTCTCTTGCTTGTCGAGAAGTGTGTATCGCAGCCTTGTCTTGCTGGAAAATGCAATTTCTTCCACACAGACGTGGACCTTCAGTCCTGATAGAAGCATTTTCAAGCATTGAAATGTACTTCAATGATGTTTTCCGGCCTTTCTTTCAAGTCTGGTGTTTGGCGGCATATTTAAGTCGGTTAGTTTTGTGCTGTTCAAGAAGACGTGGTTTCTGCAGTCGCTTTAAATGATTAAAACCCTTCATTTTCAGATGCCTTCTGATGGTTTTAGGGCTACATTCTGCTGCTGTTTGGCTTTTCAATCGACTTGAGCTCATACTGGATATTTTTTAAATACTTCTTCTGATACGGCGATCCAGTGATGGTTTTTTTTTTTTTTTTTTTTTTTTTTTTTTACAAAGGCATCACCACATTATCAAGGCCCAGAGGCCACTCAAGGATAAGGGTTAAAGAGTGTACAGTAGAAATTGGTCCATATAGTAATCATTAGTAATGAAAATTTGGTAAATTTAATAACTTATATGGAACGGCTCATCAAGAACTTATTTACTTTAGACTTGAACACAACCATATTGTAGTCAGCCGGAAAGCAGGAAAACGGAAGACAATTCCACAGGCGTGCAGTTCTAAGAAAGAAGCTTTGTTCATGGAATCTACGTTTAGGTTTAGGCACAGATAAAGAGTGGGGGAAATTATTGATAGTGTTTACAGCTAGACGAGTGTTTCTTGTGAAAGTTTGGCGAGGGGGGACCATAGATTAAAGCTCAGTCGAACACTTTCCATGAAAATAACGATACATCAGAGACAAACTCGCAACATCTCTTCTGTGAGATAGAGGTTGCAAGGAGGAGAAAAGGACATCTCCTACGAGGCTACGAAGTCTATTTTGAACTCTATCAAGGCAGGACAAGTCCTTTCTAGCAGCTCCTGCCCAGATGTGGCAACAGTATTCCATCCTTGGACGTACCTGGCTCTTATATAGGTAGAGAATAGCATCAGCAGTGAGATATCTACTGGATCGATAGAAAGATCCCACCATTTTTCCAGCGGCCTTGGCAACAGATTTGATATACGTGTTCCATTTAAGATCAGGAGTAATGGTCAAGCCCAGAAGCTTGTCAAAACTTGAGGCCTCCTGAAGACGAGAGCCATTCATTTCAATTGATGACAAATGTGAATTAGAATGTTGATGATGTAAAGAGAGAAGCTTGGTTTTAGATGCATTAAAAGTAACCAGCCACTCCTTTCCCCATTGTACTACGTGCTCAAGATCAGAGGAGAGAGAATTGGAGAGAACTTGGTCGTTTACTGTCTTAGATGTGGTACCATAAATGGTAGTGTCGTCAGCATAAATGTCTACAAATGATGTAAGGATATGATTTGGAAGATCATTAATGTAGATCAGGAAAAGAGTTGGGCCCAGGATGGATCCCTGAGGGACACCGGCATTAATACTGTGAGCTTCTGATTTTTGCCCCTCAACTACTACTCTTATGAACCTATCAGAAAGAAATGATTTAATAATTGAGAAGACTTTTCCAGCTATACCATAGCTAGCGATCTTATGAAGTAAACCTTTATGCCATACCCTATCAAAGGCTTTAGATATGTCAAGAGCAATTGCCCTAGAAAGATTGCCACCGTCGAGAGATTTGCTAATCCTATGCGATATAACTGTAAGGACATCTGCTGTAGATCTAGCAGAACGGAAACCATATTGAGTGTCACTAAGAAGGTTATTTTTGTTGAGATGTTTGATTACTTCTGTATTTAACACAGATTCTAGCAACTTACTCATGACGCACAGGAGACTTATTGGCCTGTACTGAGAGGGGGATGAGCGATCACCTGAATTCTTAAATACAGGGCATACTGATGAGATTTTCCAGGGAGATGGGAAACTATTCTCCTTAAGACAACGTTTAAACAGTTTTGTAAGTATGGGCGCTAATTCAGGTTGAAGTTTTTTGAGTACTATAATTGGAATACCATTTGGTCGACCTGGACTCTTTTTGTGCCCATATTGATCTGGATTTGATGTTGCATTCATTGGCGAAACGACAGATTTGAGAACGTCTGTCCATTCAGTATCTGTCTTCGCAAAGCATGTAGAGAGCGTTCTTCATAGTCTGATGCTGTCTCCCGATATTTCCTGAGCTTTGTGGTCGCTAGGGACAGTGGAGTTCTTGTTTAATAGACATCTCGTTGCAGAATTCTCTATAGACTTCATTCGTGAAGTGCGTTAGCGATGAGTGAGTCCTTGAAAGTTGAAAATGTGATGGCCGATGGGTGTGTCGGACGGAGCATCCCATCTCGTTCTGACCGAAGTGAAAATCCCGATCCTCTTTCTTTAGGAGTCTCATCTTTCGGTGTGAGCGATGTGAGCTTTGCGATGTGAGCTTCGATTTGATTGCGTGGATTTGGCAGCTGCGTCCGTAAAGATAGGGCTTACCCCTGAGGTATCTTTAGTATATTTGGGAACCTGGTGAATAATGACGAACTTCTTGATATTGGCGGTGGTCTCGCTTTGAGTTGGTGTTGATGTTCATCTGGTTTGGACGATGATGTCCGCTGTGACGGATATTTTGATGCGATGATTGTGGAGTTCTTCTCTGATGGGGTCTACGTTGTTTCCGAGAGAGAAATGTGATGTCCTGTGAATTGGTAGCATCAGATTTTACACCATTTTGCGCCTCGGATGTTATGCCGATTGTGGTGTAGTGGTTATCGATTGAGGGTAAAGGTTTGCATTCCAAGCTTTTACTTTTTTACTTCAAAGCATTGCGCCGATAATTGAAATAAATCAATCAAACGTCAATTCGGAGTTTTTGTCCTTTTAAATTTTGTTTTGATATGGACGTCTGCTTCTCTCAGTGAGGGTTCAAGTCAGCTTGCGAAATCCGTTAATTTTTCGCTGTCTTGATGTTCTAGGCTCCGTTGAGATGTTGAGAGATCATCATCTGGCTGCTGTGTACTGCTATTATGTATTCTTTCAATTTGATAAATTTAGATGTATTTTGATCCGAGTCGATCATTTGTTGGAATATGACTTGTTCAAATAGATCCTTTGTAGACTTAACAAATTCACATTCTAGGCTTGGATAAGTAGACATTTCAGACGCTACGTGTATTGCATATATTTTGTTCAAGGCTGTGATGAACTGGTGAACGTTGTTTCCCGGACGAAAAGTCGCTTGCTGCCGCATAATGTCTCGTATGGATTGTTGGCGCATTACTAAATTATAATCGCCTATTTTTTGAGCAGTGGTGGTTGTCGCCATGGAGGTTACCTTTAGGGCAGTCATTATTGCGTCAATGTCGATTGAATTTCCCAGAGTGCATCCTCAGATGGTTGTATCGATCCCGTTTTAAGGTTAAATAATAATAATTTCTGTTCCTTAATGAGAGTGAATAGTTCAGATCGAATGAAATCTTTGTAGTCTTCTGTTATCATCTTGTTGAGTTTCTGACATTGTCTGACTTGGTCTCGCCGAACGCCTGACACCAGTTGTTATATTGCTACTTCTGACACCAGGTGTATGTTGTAAAGCTCGGACGCCAATAGTTGTATTGTCGTCATAGGGTATTGTCTCTCAATACCTGATAACGATGGTCACAATAGAAATCTTATATTTCACAATATAACACAGGACTACCTACAGGACGGCCACGAAATCAAGGAAAATTTTAACATTAATGAAGCTTATAGACGATCTTAAACTAATTAAGTAACAGAAAATTATGATCTCATACACAAAGCTAGCTGACCGATGTTTTTTATTCTCCCAGACAGTGCTCAACTTAAAGAATTTTATTTCCCAAAGGAGCAACAAAATATATGTCTACTTACCTTTAATAATGTGTAAGGCACAAGTTTCTGGGTCTCGAGTACCGTACAAAAACATACATAGGACATCACCAGACCCTAAAGATGAAAAAGAAGGTAGAAATAAAGAATAGCAATTATTGATGAAGCAGGCCGCCTGGCATTGCCCGGTCGTAAAACACACGTAATGCAGATTTCATATTTATTATTATAGTATGTTGGACCCAATATATAGTAATGATTAAAAAAGTTAAAAAAAAAAAAATGACTCGTGCACCATCACTGAGAATCGAAACTAAAACGTTTAGCTTACGATTTACTTTTTCCTCTGACATTAATGCCTGAGCTATGAAAACATGTTTGCTGCAAGGCTAAAAATTAAAACATGAACCAATAGCTATTATGTTACGCATGTATATTTGTAATGCCGTCGTTCGACTTTCACCTGGCGAATTGTATTTTTTTAAAGTTTAACACTTTTGCATCGATTTTCCCCGGCTATAACCTAAATATAAAGTTTCGCATGGGTTCTAATACCCTATATATTAAGTTTCATGTCTGTAGACCAAAATCTAACAGAGGAGTTTGGTAGGCAAAATTTTTTAAACAAATATATATACGCATACATAAATATATATAGAAACATGTTTGTGTTTACTATAACCTTTTTACACAAATATTATGCAAGTATAAATCACGTAGAATATCTGTATGAATATAATTACACGTAATAGTTAACTAAAGATGATCATCCGATAAGAAAACCGAAAAAAAAACTAATAGGGAATTAATAAAAACGAATGTTTAAAAGAATATGCAAATTAGCTAGATCGTTTGCAGATGAATGCAATTCTACGACCAATATATTCGTTTATTGAGTTCACATCAACTCTTAAAGCACCTTGTCTTTCTTTTTCATCAAATCTTTCTTGGAATTCATATATTAGATCTATTGCCCTTTCTGCTTCTCCTAAAGTCGAACCTCTCTATCGCTCTAAACATATTCTCAAGCCCGAGGCTATTCTTTATCTCTATAAATCTACTAGAAGAGCATGTATGGAGTCTTGTTCTCATATTTGGATTGGCGAATCTTTATCCTATTTGAATGGTTCTTGTTAAGGTGCACAAACGTATCTGTAATTTGATTGGTTTTACCCTTTCTGCTTCTCTGCAAACTCTCTCTTACAGACGTACTGTTGCTAATCTCAATCTTTTCTATAAATTTTACTAAGGCATGCGTGTTTTAGAATCGTCTTTTCTGTTCCACGCTTCCTTTGTTTCAGTTCTCGTTAGTCTAGTGGTCTCCATCAATTCGCAGTTTTGATATCTTATTATGATACAGCTTCCTATTTTAGTAGCTTCTTTCCCAAAACGGCAAGATTGTGGAACTCTTTCCTGCTGACTGTTTCCTTCCGACATATAACCTTGGTCTTTTCAAGACTAATGTCAATAGGAATCTTCTATATTTTCGATGATTATCTTTCGTCTTTGGTAGCTCTTTACATCAAACTAGCCTGGGTGGCAGGCGTTGGCCGGCGTTTTTGGAGGTGTGTATTAAGCAAAAAAAAACAAAAAAACAAAAAAAAAACAAAAGTGGTAGTAGGCAGGCAGGCAGGCTCTAACCTGTGACGCAAAGACGGAAAAGAAAGTGAAAGAAAATCTGACGCCTTACCGCTACTCCACAACGCGACCGGAAATTCAAAAGGTTAAAATTAGGCAAAGTCAATCCATGATATGATGACTTGCAAAAATGGCTCGCAAAAAATCGACCCCCTCCTTGTAGAAAACTGTCAAGTTGAGAGTGAAAGATATAATGTTTTGGGCCAATTTTTCGATATTTTTGGTCCGAGAATCCGAGCTTCAAAATGATACTGATCTCGTGAAAATCCGTTGCCTCTGTCGAAAGTTTTAGACAGGCATACATACATACATACATTTAAACAGACAGATGATATTTATATTATAGACTAACCTGGGTGCCGGTGTTGCCCGGGTGTTAGGAGGTATGTTTTGAGATCAAAAAAACAATTGGTAGTAGGCATGTAGGCTCGAACCCGTACCGCGAAGGAGGAAAAGAACGTGTAGAAAAGTTCCCAGTTGAGGATGAAGGAATTAATGTTTTTAGTCAATTTTTCGATATTTGTAGTCCGAAGGGTTGAACTTCAAAATGATACCGATCTCGTAAAAATCCGTCGCCTCTGTCGAAAGTTTTAGGCATACATACATACATACATACATACATACATTTAAACAGATAGGTGAGATTTATATTATAGATGGCTTCATGCCTTGTCTGGAACTTTTTCTATAAAAAAATTGCACTCGTATTTATTGAATATAGGTGAGTTTACCTGCAGGTATAATTCCAATGGGAATATCGCATGGCTTAATGCGAGCATCCGGCGTGTTATGATCCACTCCAGCATCTTTCTGCGTTCTCAGTACGAGGCCGTTCATCACTTCCGAGTACATGCCGTCGCCTCCCACCGAGATGATCCTGCAATGGAAAAGATAAATTAAATAGATTGGCCAGATGCCAGAGTAAGCGAAAACCTTTGATCATCTATATCAGGGATTCCTAACTGGTGGCCACAGAAATTCTAAGGAGACCCACGAAAAATTAAATGTTATTTTGGAAGCAGGGGCAACTAGTAATGTAGGATAGCGCGGATGTAAATGCACGAGAAATGACGTCACTAGTAAAGAAAAAAGAGTATTAAAAACGAGAGAAAGAACAATAACGAAAAAGACATAGATTACTTTCAGAATCACGATAACAACGACAAAATTTGTTCTGGTTCATTTGTCATATAAACCTATTTGAGGGCCATGTATGCGATTAATTAAGCATAAGTTTAAATTCTACACATAGCTTTGACAGCAATGGTTTGATACCTCTTTGAATGAGTATTACGTTGTGGGGAATATAAGGTCTATATATATGTAAAGCTCTGTATATAAAGCCTGTTGGGTAAATGATGAGTTGTGTATATAGTGTTATGTCATCGATATTTCAAACTCTCTCTATAACATGCTTACAATTGGACGTCATTTATCCACATGCCACCTTGAACATTTGTATTACGTTGTTGGGGGTATAAGGTCTATATATATGTAAGGCGCTGTATATAAATTGCGTTGAGTATAAGACGAGTTGTGTATATATAGTGAAGGTTCTTCGTGTCGCCTAATGTTCATAAATCATTGTGGATGTGTGTGGTATGTTAACAGGACATTTACAATATAGATAACACAAAGGGGATGGAACAAAGTCCTGGGTGGTTATGCATCCTTCCAATAAAGACATCATACCTTTGTTCATCCAGATCTTGATTGATGAAACTGCCTTTCTGTTCTATTTCTCTTGTGCCCAGACCCACAGGCCTGTAGCTAGGGACTCAGGTATCCCACAGGTTCGGACTGTTTCTCCTCGACTTCTCCCCTGGACTTCTGTCCCGGACTTTTTCTATTACTGTAACTAACCTTTATATATCTAAACTAACAGATCCTATTACGTCATTTACTTCCATGACCTGACATGTGACTTCTAAACACGTTTTCCGATATCTGATTTAGTCACGTTGAACAATTCCATGACGAGTCTGCTCTTTGGAAAGCTACATTTCCATCAAGACCATAAAATTCTAGGATCTTTTTGTTCTATTCTTGTTCCTACATTCCATTTTTTAATAACAAACATTTCTTTGTTATACAAATCATTTTACAATTTAATTTTAATCATCGATTTATATATCGACTCTTAACAAGGTTACCCGGCGTTGCCCTGACATAACACATAACGTGATTGGATTGACCATAATCATTAGGTCAATAACGACTTCACCGCCGAGATATATGCAACGCGTATGGTGAAGATTATTATTATTATATGAAGTTGCAAACAGAAAGACTAACAAACACGTAGGTTGTTTGTTTTCTTTTTACCCGGGAGTCACCGCTTATCAAGACCTAAAGGCCACTCGAGGATGAGGGTTAATGACTGTCAGGTGGTCGGTGAAGAGACACCATAATGATAGGTAATGGTGTAAATTGAGTAGAATTTGATTATTTAAGCGGAGGAGTCAATAATAACTTGTTTACATTGGACTTGAAAACGAGTATACAGTACCAGGGTAATATGCTCCATAGTGGGGTAGTTCTAAAAAAGAAACTTTGCTCATGGAACTTTTTTTTTTTTTTTTAGTATAGATAGAGAATAAAGAGATATTGTTGACAGTGATTGTCATTAGACGGGTGTATGCTGTGGATGGTTTACAGAGGAGACCATAGATTGCAGCTCGGTCGAACGAATGTTACTTTCAGCAGAATTTGTAGGCAGTTTTTTTCAATGATTTACAAAAAAAAAATAAAACATAAGTAAAAAAAAAAAAAAAAAAAAAAAAAAAATAATAATAATAATAAATAGAATGAAGCAGACGTTTGATTCATTCCTTTCCCGGAAAATAACTCGATAAAACGTGTTAATGTAATCGGATTGCAAATTTAAGGTTATTTGGTTAAACTATTTCTTACATAGAAACCGACTCACAGCGTAAAAACACGTAGATTTCTTTTTGTCCTGAGTGACAAAGAAAATATAAATAAAAGAATTGCATATACTAAGCACGTATATATATATAGATAGATATGTATATATATATATATATATATATATATATATATATATATATATATATAGATATATAGATATATAGATATGTATATATATATATATATATATATATATATATATATATATATATATATATATATATATATATATATATATCTAAATTAAATTGTGAACATAGAGGACAACAGGCTACATTTCTGGATTTAGATATAAAAATTGAGGATGGAATTTTTCTTTATAAAATATTTGATAAAAGAAACGCTTTCCCCTTTAAAATAGTACGTATGCCCCATAAGGATAGCACCTGCCCCGTTTTTGTGTTTTATGGAACCATTATGTCAGAGTTTTTGAGAATAGCTCGCGTTACTCTAAAATTAACAGATTTTATACCACCAGTTTCTAGCTTAGTAATAAGGATGATAAAACAAGGTGGAGATAAAAATAAAATATTTAAACAGTTAAATAAAGCATTTGTTCGTTATCCTGATGCTTTTGAATCGTTTAAGATAAACCAGATTATATTGATAAAGGAAATCCAAAACTATATTAGCAATGTATAAATGTATTTATAATTATATATAATAAATTTATATAGTTAAAAAAAAAAAAAAAAAAAAATGTATATATGTAAAAATAAAATATTTTTAACCTTTATATATCTAATTTTAAATAAATAAGAATGTAAATATACAAACTACTAACTATAGTGGGGGTGATAAGTAGTTAAATGGATTAATCCAAATCTTATAAATATAAGACTGATAAATTAAAAAATTAAAAAATGCATCCATTTCAAATGGATAGTACCAGTCAAGGATCCGTCACTTGACACTCAGCCCAACAGGTGAGGGGCCGGAGACCGGTCCAGCACCTGTTGGACTGAGGTACACCGCCTGGGTAATACCTAGGAGGTCCACCCTCCCAGGCCTTGCCACTGGGCTTTCCGGTGGGGCAAGTTTATTGCTTGCTGCCTGAGGCGCCCCGACCGGGGAATGCCGACGGGGTTACTCGGGAAATTTTTAAAATTGCAGGAGTGCCCCTCCTTTAGGGGAGCCTGCTAGGTTACCACTTTCCGGCCTTGTGCCACATTTTGCTGAGTGGACAGCAAATAAATATAATCCATTTCAAATGGATAGTACCAGTCAAGGATCCGTCACTTGACACTCAGCCCAACAGGTGAGGGGCCGGAGACCGGCCCAGCACCTTTGGACTGAGGTACACCGCCTGGGTAATACCTAGGAGGTCCACCCTCCCAGGCCTTGCCACTGGGCTTTCCGGTGGAGCAAGTTTATTGCTTGCTGCCTGAGGCGCCCCGACCGGGGAATGCCGACGGGGTTACTCGGGCAATTTTTAAAATTGCAGGAGTGCCCCTCCTTTAGGGGAGCCTGCTGGGTTACCACTTTCCGGCCTTGTGCCACATTTTGCTGAGTGGACAGCAAATAAATATAATCCATTTTAAATGGATAGTACCAGTCAAGGATCCGTCACTTGACACTCAGCTCAACAGGTGAGGGGCCGGAGACCGGCCCAGCACCTGTTGGACTGAGGTACACCGCCTGGGTAATACCTAGGAGGTCCACCCTCCCAGGCCTTGCCACCGGGCTTTCCGGTGGGGCAAGTTTATTGCTTGTTGCCTGAGGCGCCCCGACCGGGGAATGCCGACGGGGTTACTCAGGCAATTTTTAAAATTGCAGGAGTGCCCCTCCTTTAGGGGAGCCTGCTGGGTTACCACTTTCCGGCCTTGTGCCACATTTTGCTGAGTGGACAGCAAATAAATATAATCCATTTTAAATGTGGAAATTGATGAATCGCACAGGTAAGAAATTCATTTTTATACTATGAAAAGGTAAGTAATTACAATTAAGAATAGGAAATTGGGAAAAATTTTTTTGTAACTTGTCTTCTTCCTAAGATTAAGGGTGGTGGTGTTTGATCAACACTGCTGGGGAGCCATGATGTAATACACTGTTTTGTTTTTAAATCCCCGAAACAGTGTTTCATGGTAAACAACTGATGATCCCTTAAAAAATATAAAAATTGGTATTATAGTAAATTTGAGAGTTGATGCAGTGATTGCAGGTGATTAAATGACTTACTGACTAGATGTTTTTTTTAATGAATGATAAAAAATAATTTTTTGTGTGGTTTCAAATGTTAAAAACTTCAAAGACTATATATACTAGCAGTTCAGTCCGGCTTTGCTCGGGCCCTATGTACTGTTCATAACTTTATGCGCATATGCACACACACACACACACACACACACACACACACACACACACACACACACACACACACACACACACACACATATATATATTAAAATGTTTCACTCATGTCCAGGTAACCTACGTCTAAAATTTCAAGTGTTTAGAACCAAAATTGGCGGAGGAGTTTGATAGAGTCCGAAAGGTCACCTCTTTTGACTTTGACCTCTTGGAAGCCAAATTTTCGCCCAAAACTTGATTAAAAAGCTTGATGCTTGTATTAATACCCTTTATGTAAAATTTCAGATATTTAGACCCAAAATTGGCTGAATAGTTTGCTAAACAGCGCAAAGGTACAATCTTTTGAACTTTGACCTCTTGGCAGGCAAAATTTGGGCCAAAAACCGATTAAAAAGATTGCCCTATGTCGGAAAACATTTTATGTAAAATTTCAAATTTTTAGACCAAAAGTTGGCTGAGTAATTTAGTAGAGACCGCAGAGGTCAATTTTTTCAAAACTTGATCCAAATTTTGACCCATTAATCTTTATTGTTTTGGGCTTAAATCCAAATAAAAAGTTTGATCCATGTCCAAGTAACCTACATCAAAAATTCAAGTGTTTAGACCGAAAAATGGCGGAGGAGATTGAAAAGTTTTCAAAGGTCCAATCGTTTAACTTTGACCCCTTGACAACCAAATTTCTGACCGAAAACCAATTAAAAAGATTTTCCGAAATCTCAATACCCCTTATGTCAAATCTTGAGTATGTAGACTGAAAATTGACAGAGTAGTTTGGTAGGGAAATGTACACACACAGACACAAAGACAGAAAATTTGACTTATATGTATACCCTAGCATTTCAGCCCGGCGTTGCCCAGGTGTTTGGAGGTGTATGTTGAGCAAAAAAGAAAATGTGGTAGTAGGAAGGCAGGCTCGAACCCGTACCACAAAGGAGGAAAAATCTGACGTCTTTGCTGTTATGACCACCGCAAAACCGGAAGTGACGTAGGTTTAAATTGAAGCTAGATAATCGAAAGGAGAGGATTACTTTCGAAAATATTGGCGAAAAAAGCGACCTCCCCTGTAGAAAAGTGTCCAGTTTAAGGTGAAGATATTAATGTTTTTAGCCAATTTTTCGATATTTGTCGTTTGAAAGGTCGAACTTTAAAACGATACTGATCTTGAGAAAATCCGTCGCCTCTGTCGAAAGTTTAGGCAGACATGCATGCATACATACATACATATATTGGTAACTGAAATTTTCGACCCAAACCGATTAAAAAGCTTGCCCTATCTCTGAATACCCTTTATGTAAAGTTTCAAATGTTTAGACCAGAAATTGTCTGAGTAATTTGGTAGAGACCGCAGGTCAATTTTTTAAAACTTTGACCACTATTATGACCCCTTAACATTTATTGTTTTGGGCTCAAATCAAGTGAATAAGTTAGATCCATGTCCAAGAGACCTATATCCAAAATTTCAAGTGTTTAGACCCAAAATTGTCGGAGGAGTTTGGTAAAGTACTCAAAGGTCAAATCGTTGAACATTAACCCCTTAACAGCCAAATCTATGCCGAAAACGAGTTACAAAGGTTTTCCCAAATCTCAGTACACTGTATATCAAATTTCGAGTTTGTAGACTGACAATTGACAGAGTTATTTTGTAGGCAAATGTACACAGACAGACAGACAGACAGACAGACAGACAGACACTTTCACTTTTATAGATATACTAGCATTTCAGCCCGGCGTTGCCGGGGTGTTTGGTTGTGTATGCTGAGCAAAAAAATAAAAAAAAACGAAACAAAAAAAAAAAAAGGTCAATTTTTTAAAACCTTTGACCCCTATTATGACCTCTTAACATTTATTGTTTTGGACTCAAATCAAGTTATTAAGTTAGATCCATGTCCAAGGAACCTATATCTAAAATTTCAAGTGTTTATACCCCAAATTATCAGAGGAGTTCGGTATAGTTCTCAAAGGTCAAATCGTTGAACTTTGACCTCTTAACAGCCAAATTTGTGGCCGAAAACCGATCACATGGATTTTCCCAAATCTCAGTACCCTGTATATCAAATTTCGAGTGTAGACTAAAAATTGACAGGGTTATTGCGTAGGGAAATGTACACAGACAGACACACAGACAGACACACAGACAGACAGACACGTTCACTTTTATAGATATATATAGATAGATATGTGTGTATATATATATATATATATATATATATTTGCATGTGTACGTATACTTATTAGCTTTCTCATATATATATATGTATATATATATAGAGAGAGAGAGAGAAAGAGGAAAGGAGGGAGAGAGAGAGAGAGAGAGAGAGAGAGAGAGAGAGAGAGAGAGAGAGAGAGAGAGAGAAACAGATAGAGATTGTATGTGTATACATGCGTGGCGAAAAAGTATATGGAGTACTCTGCGTGCTCACAAAAGGTATATGGAGCGGATTTTGTAAAAATTGAACCAACAAATACTCCGCCATCGCAAATAGTTTAAGAGTTAGTCAATGTGTGTCTGTCTGCAAGCCTTGTTTGAATACAAGTTTACAGATAATAGGATATCTGTCTAAGGTTAACGATTTGACCCCTGAATGGGTCTTACAATAAAAGAACGCTTATTCTGTTTTTGATTCTTTTTATTGTATATATTTATTTATCTATCTTTTCCAAAAAATGCTATCAGGTGACGCTCGTACATTAACGATTTCCCAAGAATAGAAGTGTTTAACGGACCTTCACAAAAGCATATTAGATTAGAGTGTGTGTGTGTGAGTGTGTAACTGTGAGTTTGTATTGCTTGGATGTCTATGTCTCTACCAAAGTGATATATATATATATATATATATATATATATATATATATATATATATATATATATATAGAGAGAGAGAGAGAGAGAGAGAGAGAGAGAGAGAGAAAGAGTGTGTGTATGTGTGTGTGTGTGTGTGAGGGAGAGAGAGAGAGATAGAGACAGAGAGAAGTTATGTTTTACAAACTCTAAAAATAATTTTTGTAATTCATATTGACAGGCGCCTATATTGCACACACACACACACACACACACACACACACACACACACACACACACACACACACACACTAGCAGGCCGCCTGGCGTTGCCTGGCGTTGCCTGGCGTTGCCTGGCGTTGCCTGGTCGTAAAATACGCATAAATATTATCTTTTAATTCATACAGAAAGTGAGACACGTGCATGCGAGTATTATGTTTTTTTCTAAACTGTTCACTTCTTGTGAGTTAAAAAAAAGCAAAAAAAAAAAAAAATATTCCAACTGAGATCAAAACCAAAACCTAAAGACAGTGAGTCAAGTACGATAACCACTAGGTTAGCTTGCCACGTTCGTTAAAAGTTGTTTTCAAATCTACTTATACTTAACATAAGGAAGCTGTCATGTGAACGATTCGCGCATGCTCAGTCGTTTAATAGTTGACAAACAGATAATAACCAATGACCCCCCCAAGTTTTCAATTTTGACCCCTTAGCAGCTATTTAAAAAAAAAATTTAAAACCAATTAAAAAGCTTTCCACATGTCTGAATACCCTATATACCAAATTTCACATCTATAAATCCACAATTACACATATATATATATATATATATATATATATAATATAAAGCTGAACGTCTGTGTGTGTGTCTGGTCACGAATAGGCTCCTATATGGTTGACTATTATAGAAAACTGGTCACATATAATGATAGAAGATGTATCCAGACACAGGAATGGGTATGTTTGATCTGGCATAATGATGAGTCATTAAAATTGTGGGGTCTGCGTACGCGGTTGATCCAAAAAGTATGGAAATAAAAAAATTAAAAAAAAACGTTTACAAGTGTTTTTGATATAGATGTACATAATAATACTTTGATAAGTATGTTTTAACTAAAATAGGGATGGTATAATAAAATTGTGGGGTCTGAGTTCGCGCTTGGCCACCATATAATGGAAATATGTCACAAAGTTTAACAAGGTTTTTTAATATAGATCCACAGAATATTGTGATAAGTGTTCCAGTGTGAACAGGTATGGTAAAATAAATTATGGGGTTTATCTATTTTATTTATACTTCCATCATATTTTGCTTTGGTTTTGATACCCCCAAATTCGAAGCTATCTCTTTACAACCCTTCCTTTTCATAACCTATCATACTTTCATAAATCAGAGTCCATTTTCTGTAAGCTGTTTTTGAACCCAGACAACGACGGGTACTTTTGCTAGTATATATATATATATATATATATATATATATATATATATATATATATATATATATATATATATATATATATATAAATACGCACCTCACATTTTTTCCGTTTTCTTTTTTTCAAGATCAGAATAGTGAATAAAGAAAAACCCATCCATTTTGAATGACACGTTTACCGGTGGCGGCAACGACGGGGGTGGCGACTGGTACGCATGGTTGGCCAAGCGATCGACATTGTTTGCCGTACAAAGTAGAGAATAAAAAGGGGGAAAAGAAGCAAAAAGGGAACAAGAAAGCAGACGGTTCACAAGGCGCGAGAAATATTATGACGAGAAAAAAATTAGTACGAAAACGAATCGGTAAAAATACAAACCAAACAAACAAGTAAAAAACATTGATACCTACGTCAGTAGCACACACACACACACACACACACACACACACACACACACACACACACACACACACACACACACACACACACACACACACACACACACACACACACATGCATATATATATACGCGATATATATCGATATATATATATATATATATATATATATATATGTATATATATATATGTATATATGTAAAAAACAACATTATTTTTGCACCTATATATATATATATATATATATTAGGTTGGTGCAAAAATAATGTCGTTTTTTTACGTATATATGTCTGATAAAAACGACATTATTTTTGCACCATTCTAATATAGACGTACACACGTGTGAATATAAAGCATATTTTATGCTTACATCATCATTATTATTTAGAACAAAAATGTCGACGATATTTTCATCTTAATCTTAAAAGTATTTATTACAAAAGGCAAAAAACTGTTTCTGTGTGTGTGTGCGTGTGTGTGTATATATATATATATGTATATATATATATTTAATGAACTTTGTGTGTGTGTGAGTTCGTTCCCCATGTATTTGATAACGGCTAAGCAGGGTTTAATGTAATTTCACACGAAGGTACTTTATATGCCTGGCACTGTTCTTAGACAGGTTTTTGTATCGGAATATCTTCTATAAGTATCGAAATAATCCGATAAAAGAAGGGACCGGCGACTTTCACAAAGGTTATCCCCTTACACAGCCTAACATCACAAGTGCATTTGAGAAGTTTTATTATCACACAAGCCGAAAAGCCCGATATATAAAATAAAAAGTAGGTTCTTACATATAGTAGGGGCGCTTTCGAAATGGCTATTTGACTTTTTCATTTCAACTTTAAATTCAAGCTATTATCAATGCACAAACCGCAAGGCCAGACATATAAAATCAACAGTAGGCTCTTTGATATGACAGAGGCGCGTTCGATATTAATGTTTCTGTTTGGAGCACACTTGAAGCATGATACTTGACGTTTGTATGTTAAACTTTAATTGAAGCCATTATATATAAAATAATTTTATAAAAACATTAGGTCCTCTACAGTGCAATGTAGACTACAATGTATTGTGGACTATAACTGCGGGAAGGCATGTGAAGTTTCCACCCGGTGCAGTGCCACGGATTCCTAACTAGAGCAGGCAGTCAATCAATCGATATGATTGAAAAATGGACGATTTCCCCAATTTCGATGACAATAAAAATATTTGAGTGTGAAAAATTCGTTGATCATCATTAAATTCCGGGCAACGTCGGGTCTCTCCCCTATGACTACAAATATTTTAAGCCCCCCCCCCTCTTTGGGTAGAGCACTGTCGTAAATAATAATCTTACCCGCTGCTTAATTGGCTGAAAAGGTGCGACGCTCACTATTTGTTTATAAACAAAGCGGTTAGAGCACCGTAAAAGAAATAGATATTTGGCGAGATTATTTTCGGGCGCCGCTCCTGTAGGTCGATCGGTAGAACTGCTGACTGTCAACGTGATGGTTCTATGTTAAATCCTCGGCTTGGGAGAGGTGCTAGTCTAGCGGTACTGACGAGTTTTGATACAACGAAACAGGACTGTATGTCGATGACTACAAAATATACTTTTATTTTTAGATCATTTTGTTCTAACTGTGGATGGGGAACCCTACAAGATACAAAAGGCAAAAAGCTTTCTCTCTCTCTCTTTCTCTACCTTCTCTCTCGATCTCCCCCTCTCTCTCTCTTTCTCTTTATATATGCTCAAGAGGTAACATCATTAGCATATTATCGATTTTACTAAATGGCTGTATTTTAGTTACCGTTTATAGCGAAAAAATGGTTTTACCAAATGACTGTATGTTACTTACTATTTATAGCGAGAGAATTGTTTTAAGTGTTCTATTTAAGATTATTATTTAAAGTTGATAATATATTTAATTTAATTTATTTTGGATTATTGTTACCGACATCTATCTTTTTAGAAACCGGTTTCGAATTATTTCCCCTGGGCGCCACCTGTTATCTTCTATTATATAAATCTCAAACGTCAGCTTATGTATTTGTATGTCAGTTCATGTATCCGCTAAAAACCTTCGTCAGCCTCATCGGACCGAGTCTAAACTGGTACAATTTGAAAGAGTGATCCCTCGGGCGCATAATATCTGAATTAGGAAAAAAGATTAATTCTGTGGTGGTCATCTGGATCATTTCTTGCAAGGGGTCACTTTTCGCGACGCCATTTTTGCAAGTTACATACGTGTTTATGTTTATGAATGTAATTTTTTAGGGATATGACGCCATAAGTCATCGTGGTCCGGTGGGCAAACACGTTTTCCACTTATCCCTTCTTTCCCTCTTTCGCGTTCAAGCTTGCCTACCGCGGCTTTTTTTTTTGCGATCGCACGAGCACTTGCTGCTATTTTAATTGAAACAGAAGTTGTTTTGATTCATTTTTTTTGTGTCACCTACGTCTTTCCATTCTTTTCTGGGGTTGCTCAATATCCTTAGTATAGCAGCTCTGTCTAAACCGAATTTCATGTCCACCCGGGCAACGCCAGGTATCCATGCTAGTATATATATATATATATATATATATATATATATATATATATATATATATATATATTATTTCTGATCATTTTATTCGCTCGACATTCACCCGCTGCCTTAAACATGTCAACCGAGAGATCTTTTTAAAATTATTACCGTCCCTATTAAGTAACATTATTTGTATCTCTCTTACACCGGGTATACATGCCAGATAGTTTTTGAAATTCTTTTTCATGAGTTCGGTTGTTTCAATGGAATGAATGGAATGATGAAGATGTTGCTCCTACTGGGATGATGGAGATCTTCCTACACTGTCGTACATAACATCATGGCATTTCGTTATCATTTCCTTATCAGTTTTGTCTTACACACCATCATTGATGAAAGTAACTTCTACTAAGGTTGCTTCTTTCTTTTTATTGATGCATATCACTTTAATAGTTCCGTTTTCAAAGTACATAGCTGTAGGAATTGCATAGTCATCGTGGATGGTGTATGACTTATTTTCAAGTTTTCTTTCTGGTAAACATGTTCCAAGGACTTGTTGCTCCGTTCGATATTCAACTTTTTCCGGTGGAGATATTTACACATTCCATTGTGTCGCGTTGTGTAGTAGCCGTCCTCCATGTATATAAAATTATTATTAAAAATATGTAAATGTCTATATTGTTTTTCTATTTACTTTTTATTTCTTATAGTATAGGAATACAAAATACTTTGAAAAATCTTTATATAAAGGAATAGTATTTTCGGCTGTTCCCGCCGATTTTCATCAGTGTGTGTGTGTGTGTGTGTGTGTGTGTGTGTGTGTGCGTGTGTGTGTGGGTATGTTTGTGTGTGTATGTTTGTGTGTGTGTATATTTGTGTGTGTTTGTATGTGTGTGTGTGTGTGTGTGTGTGTGTGTGTGTGTGTGTGTGTGTGTGTGTGTGTGTGTGTGTGTGTACGGCATAATCGCGTTGACACACCGGTTCTCGTCAGATCACCGAAGTTAAGCCTGGCTAGTACCGGATGAATTATCATTTGGGAATTATAGGCGCTGTATCTGCTCCCCGCTTATCTCGACATTGTTTCCAGTCCTCCTGGACCTCCACTCGCCATTAGTATTTAACAACGCCGACACAAGAAACGAGAGATTGCGCAACTCTTGCCACAAAAAGTCCACGCGCAGGCACCCTTCGGTGGGTATCCATAGTCTGTGAAGACTAAAAGAAGCTACCATGTGTGTGTGGGTGTGTGTTGGGGAGGGGGAGTGCTAGCAGGGAAAAAGCACATAGCTAATTAGATAAAGAAATGTTTACATGTGACTCGTGTGTGTGACACCCCCGTATTTTCGCATCTCAAGAGGTTAGTAGCAGTAGTGGGTTGTGAACATTTTTCAAAAACATAAGTGGATGACAGGCTATAAAATGTTAAAGTACATATTTTAAAGAGGATATTTCGCAAGTATCTTTGTCATTAACAGGTTGTAAATGTAATTACATAATTACATCTGCTTTATCAATCATATACTAGTCTTTGTTGTGAAATATTAAAAATTGTATTTACGATCGATTTTATTAGTTTATTAGTTCAGCCCGGCTTTGCTCGGGCCCTATGTATTGTTCATAACTTTGTGCATATATATATATATATATATATATATATATATATATATATATATATGTATAAATTTCAAATGTTTAGACCGAAAATTGGCTGAATAGTTTGCTAGAAACCACAAAGGTAAAATCTTTTGAATGATCTTTACATAACACCAAAAAGATGGAGGAAGTGAGGAAGCGTGGCTGTGGAAATCCTTTTACCCGAATACGATGTCCAGCATGTTAAAAAATATACCTTTTGTTGTAAAAATCTAACGGATAAACATCTGAAGAAGTTGGTGGGGACAGGATATTTTTATGGAAACATAAATCGTAAAATTGCCAACTCATCAATGAAACAGCTGTAATGGAAAAAAATCCAGGAAATAAACGAAGGTTGTAAAAATTAAAATGTGAGTCTTTGAATTTTTAACAAAATTTTGCACTATATATATATATATATATATATATATATATATATATATATATATATATATATATATATATATATATATATATATAAAATTTAACTCATGTCCAGGTAACCTACATCTAAAATTTTAACTGTTGACACCGAAAATTGGCGGAGGAGTTTGGTAGAGTTTGCAAAGGTCAGCTCTTTCAACTTTGACCTCTTGGCAGCCAAACTTCACCCAAAAACTGATTAAAATACCCTTAATGTAAAGTTTCAAATGTTTAGACAGAAAATTGGCTGAATAGTTTGCTAGAAACCACAAAGGTAAAATCTTTTTAACTTTGACCGCTTACCTGCCAAATTTTCGGCCGAAAACCGATTAAAAAGCTTGCCCTTTGTCTGAATACACTTTATGTAAAATTTCTAATGTTTAGACCAATGTGGCTGAGTAATTTGGTAGAGAACGTAGATACCATTTTTTTAAAACTTTGACTCCAATTTTGACCACTCAACATTTATTTTTTTGAGATCAAATCAAATTAAAAAGTTTGATCCATATCCTAGTAACCTACATCTAAAATTTCAAGTGTTTAAAACGAAAATTGGCGGAGGAGTTTGGTAGTTTGCAAAGATGAAACCGTTGAACTTTGACCCCTTGACAGCCAAATTTCTGGACGAAAAAGGAATAAAAAGATTTTCCCAAATCTCAATACCTCTTATGTCAAATCTCGAGTCTGTAGACTGAAAATTGACAGAGTAGTTTGGTAGGGAAATGTACACACAGACAGACATTTTCACTTTATAGATATACTAGCACGGATGTCCGGCGCTTCCCGGGTGTATGGAGGTGTTTGTTTAGCAAAAAAAAAAGTGTTAGTAGTTAGGCAGGCTCGAACCCGTATCACGAAGGAGGAAACGAACGGAAAAACGTGACGTCTTTGCTGTTATGACCACTGCCAAACCGCAAGTGACGTTGGGTTAAATTAAGGCTAGACAATCGAAAAGAGGGGATGACTTTCGAAAATATCAGTGAAAAAAGCGACCCCTCCCTGTAGAAAAGTGCCCAGTTGAGGGTGAAAAATTAATGTTTTTAGCCAATTTTTCGGTATTTGTCGTCTGAAGGGTCGAGCTTGCAAACCATACTGATCTTGTGAAACTCCGTCGCCTCTGTCGAAAGTTTTAGGCAGACATACATACATACATTTATATATTGATAGCTCAAAGTTTTGACCTACACCGATTAAAAAGTTTGCCCTATCTCTGAATACCCTTTATGTAAAATTTTAAATGTTTCGACCAGAAATATTCTGAGCAATCTGGTAGAGACCGCAGAGGTTAATTTTTTAAAAAACTTTGACCCCCTTGATTAATTATTATGACGCCTCTGTCGAAAGTTTTAGGCAGACATACAAACGTACATACATTTATATATTTGTAATTCAAATTTTCGACCCAAACCGATTAAAACGCTTGCCCTATCTCTGAATACTTTTTATGTAAAATATCAAATTTGTAGACCAGAAATTGTCTGAGTAATTTGGTAGAGAGCGCAGAGATCAATTTTTTTTTTTAAATTTGACCCCGATTGTGACCCCTTAACATTTACTGTTTTGGGCTCAAATCGAGTTATTAAGTTAGATCCATTTTCAAGGAACCTATATCAAAATTTCAAATGTTTAGACCCAAAATTGGCGGAGGAGTATGGTAGAGTACTCAAAGGTAAAATAGTCGAACTTTGACCCCTTAACAGTCATATTTCTGGCCGAAAACGGATTACAGAGATTTTCCCAACTATCACTACCCTGTATATACATTTCGAGTCTGTAGACTGAAAATTGACAGAATTATTATGTAAGGGAATATACACAGACAGACAGACAGGCAGACATTTTCACTTTTATAGATACTAGCATGGGTGCCCGATGTTGCCCAGGTGTTTGGAGGTGTGTGTTGAGCAAAAAAAAAAAAACAAAAAAAAAACAAAAGTGGTAGTAGGAAGGCAGGCTCGAACCCGTACCGCGAAGGAGGAAAAGAACGGAAAAAACGTGACGTTTTTTCTGTTACTACCACCGCCAAACCGGAAGTGACGTAGGTTTAAATTAAGGCTAGACACGATTGCTGTAGAACTCTCTTCCGATTGCCTGCTTTCCAGCTGACTACAATCTGATTGCCTTCAGGTCCAACGTAAACAAGTTCTTAATGAGCCGTCCCCCTAAGTAATCCAGTTTACAAAATTCCCACTACTTATGTTTACTATACTATAATTACATTGACTAATGTATACCCATTAACCCTTATCCTGAAGTGGCCTTCGGGCCTTGATTCCTGTGTTAAAAAAAGAGAAAAAAAAATCTTTTTAGTGTTGTGGCCTTCTTTGGTATGTCGACTTTCAGAACAGAAAAGAAAACTTTCTTTTATTTTCCCCTTGCCTAGCGCATGGATGAAATTCTCCAAAACAGAATATCTTCGTTAGCGCATTCCGTTTGTGGAACACATTATCACGAGACTGCTTCCCTGGAGATTATAACCGGGTCGTTGTCTTATCCAATGTAAATCGATTCTTATCAAGACCGTCTCCACAAGATTTCGAATTTGGTCCCAACGATCTTTAAAACACAGCATTCACCGTATGCAGGTTGAACCGGCTTCCTATGAAAGAGAAAGTGTCTTGGGTACATTTAATTCACAAGCGGTTCTTAGTCGCATGTATATTCCCATCAGAGGAGATGACAACGTTATGTTTTTGCAGTGGTTGTCAAGGTTCTCTTACATACAACGGCTGGTATTCTCAAATGAACACCCATCTAGTACTGATCAGTCTCGGCGTTGCTTAACTTCGGTGTTTTAACGAGGACCGGTATGTGCATGTAACTATGCCGTATATAATCATTCTACGTTTCTGCATGCTACCCCCGTGGATTAAATAAAGGATTATGTTCGAAATTTCATGCAGATTCCCGAGTTCAACAGAAAGATTCCTGAGTTCGACAAAAAAGTCACCGAGTTCGACAGAAAGATCCTCGAGTTCGACAAAAAAGATTCCCGAATTTGATAAGATACACATGAAGATGGTCGGAGGTTACATCGATCGAAACTTTGTGAAAAGACGAGAACAGTAATCCGAAGCATCCAACTAAGATTCATTCTATTTTGACAATAATTTTATTCCATTAACTGTTATCCTCAAGTAGCATCTGACCTTGATGACCATTTCGTTAGTGATAATTTTCTTAGTTTAAAAACATTTGTAGTGTTCTGGCTTTGGTTTGGAATGTGAGAGAGTTAGCCGTCGCTCAGGCAACAGCTTTCCCTTAAAAGAAACAACACAAAAATGACAATATATGCAAAAATAATAACAACGAAAACAAATAACAAAAACCAAGAACAAACAAACATGCAAACAAACAAACAAACAAAACATTAATTTCTCGCACATCGATTGCGCTCGGGTTGAGATTGTCTCCATGAAAAAATGTACAATAAAGCCTGTAAGGTAAGTGTACGTGCGTGCGTGTTTGTAAGTGTGCGTATGTTTGTGTGTGTGTGTGTGTGTGTGTGTGTGTGTGTGTGTGCATGTATGTGGAAGTTGAGGGAAGTGTCTAACATATCATGAAATGTGCGTGCATAGTGCTCGAGTGCCAGTGAATGTGTTCATCAGAGGCCTGGCCGGAAAAAAGAGTGTGAATCCCCCTTTTTTTATATCACAGATTGGAGCGACCTCTACCATAACAAAAGGAAGGATAATTTGAGTCGGACGTGTCCTTAAGTGAATGTACGTGCATCTGTATAAAAAAAAAATGTAGGTTAAAAATGTATTAATCTACTTACCCATCGAAATCGCTGAGGTCACATTTTTGCAAGTACTCGATTGAGTGTCTTTCTCGTTCGGTTACTAGATAGGAATAAATAAAAATAAAATGAAATATATTTAATTTACTTTTAACAAATGTAACACACTAAGATATTAATGTTTTTGATGATAGTTGCGATGCTGAGAATGTTGGTAGGAATATCAGTGGCAGTGGCTAAGTTCAGAATGGATATACGAAGGGAATATATATATATATATATATATATATATATATATATATATGGACCGTTAATGACCAAAGAAGGCATGATGATGCCCCCCTCCCACCTTGGGATAGCGCACACCATTTTCCAAGGTAAAGGTCAAGGTTACAAAGTTATAGCCTAGGTATATATATTGTCCTATAGCCTACACCATTTGGGCGATAATGACCAAATTTGACATGATGATGGTCCCCTACCTATGGATGGAAATACCATTTTCAAGGTCAAAGTCAAAGATTAATGTCATATTTGGTATGACTCTTACAGCATCTACTTACTGCAATTTTGCCCGCGAAGCGGGTATTCTAGAATACAGCAAAGTTCCTAGTATATATATATATATATATATATATATATATATATATATATATATATATATATATATATATATATATATATATATATATATATATATATAAAATATATTTTAGTCCTTTTTATTTGTTTTGGAATAGTTTGGCTGTTTATTAATAAATGATCGTATCTGAAGAGCAGCCTTTAAAACCAAAAACAGTATTTTCATTGCAGGTTGCGAAAGGTGCGTAAGACGAGAGAAAAAAAAATTCAAACATTCCTTGAAATAAAATGAATACATAAAAATTATAATTGTGGACTAAATCTTTCTTTGGTCATTGGGATAAAACTAACTACTCTATCATTCAAACACAGTAGTGTTTGAATATATGGTTAAGTGGTAGTTTTAGTCATTTAGAACTGCTTTAAAGTTTCACTGCTCACTCGCTTTTCGATCAAATTTCAAACAATTATTAGTTTATAGATCAGCTATATTGGGGGAAAAATGTTTCATTTTTGTTCATTAAACAAAAGTTATGATGAATCTACTGGTGTTCAAAATGGTAAAAAAAAAAAACGTAAGGAGGTGAGCGACGTTTTTTATGACTGGTTTCCGTAGCAACCACGTCGCTTCAGCGACTACTGTTGCGAAAAGAGAAGTAACAAGTGAAACAGAGAGAATGAAAAGGAAATAACTGGGGGGATTTTATTGAAAGCAGACGACTGCCGTACATTGTTATTACATATGTGCATATTATGTTTATGGGGGCAAAAAAAAAAAAAATAAGACTGAAATTAAACAAAGAACAAGTGACTTTACTGGAAGCTGGAAAAATCATGGATTACAATAAAAACGTGCGAGCATAAAAAGTAATATGGTTAAACTTAAACATGGAAAAGTAAAGGACTAGTTGTTACAACTAGAAAAGAAAAGGACAAGATATTCTAGTAAAAATATAATAAATTTATAACTTAAAACATTGCAGCATTAAGATTTTTTAAAAATTAAATTCATAACATTATATTATCAATTCTTAATACTAATTAATATTAATTATTTAATTAGTAAATGCATGCGAAATGACGTCACCGGTTAAGGAAAAAAAAAGACTATAAAAAAGAGAAAGAGAATGATCACGTGAGAGACGTGGGTCACGGAACGAGATCTAGTGAGAGACGTGGAACACGTACTAGATCACGTAGGTGACGTCACGGCTGTAACAATAGAAAAACAAATGCTATTCCTATTTACTTGTATCCGCACGAGGGCAGAGTTAGACACAAGGTTGATTTTTAACGTAGGGAAAATTCGTCTCCCCCAAAAAGGGACTCTGGATAGAGACAAAAATAAAAATTGCTTCAGTCTACAAGGATTTCTCCTCTATTGATCGAGGTCGGAAAAGGTGAAGTGCAGTATAAGAACAGATATTATATTTTGTTCCTAGCCAAAAAAGGCCAAGAAAGTTGTTGCTACAAAGAAAAAGCGAGTTGGAGTTATTTCCTTTTTCTATTCTTGGTTTGCTTTGCCATTAAGGCTACAACGTGTGTTGGTTCCCGGACAACGTTATAGTATAAATAAACGTTACAGTAACAATAAACGTTACAGTATAAATTGTTACTGTATAAATAAGCGTTACTGTATAAATAAACGTTACTGTATAAATAACCGTTACAGTATAAATAAGCGTTACAGAAACAATAAACGTTACAGTATAAATAAACGTTACTGTATAAATAAGCGTTACAGTATAAATAAACGTTACTGTATAAATAAGCGTTACAGTATAAATAAACGTTACAGTAACAATAAACGTTACAGTATAAGTAAACGTTACTGTATAAATAAACGTTGCAATATAAATAAACGTTACAGTAACAATAAACGTTACAGTATAAATAAACGTTACAGTAACAATAAACGTTACAGTATAAATAAACGTTACAGTATAAATAAAGGTTACAGTAAAAATAAACGTTACAGTATAAATAAACGTTACAGTATTAATAAGCTATAAAAACGATACTGATAAGATGGTAGAAATATATAGATACCTTGAGTGCATACCTTGATTAAAATCTTTACTTTTTATTTATGATATTGTCAGTTAAATTATCAGTGTTTAAATCAGACATTTCATTCTTGATGAGCTAATATTTTTATTAGCGACACAATTTTTATTTTGTTTGTTGGCGTTTTGTTTTATTGTTGCAATCTTTCGAGCCACTTACTCATTTCGGTGATCTTGATTCCAGCCAATTCGAAAATCGGACGAACTTTGTTGCGAAAGATCTTCACGCCGCGATTCTTTCCGCTCTTCGGGCTGACGAAAGCGAGGAAATGTTTCGGTCGGTTTTGGCCTGGCAGAAAAGAGCGACAGCAACAACGGCAGCGAGAAAAAACGTGGAGGGTAGACAGAAAAAGAAAAAGAAAAAGAAAAAGAAAAACAAATTAAAAAGTAAAAAAATATAGCAGTTCGTTAATAGGAATTAGGAATAGCTATTGATGAGGACAATACGTGGTTTAAGATTTATAGTTTAGCGGTGTCTCTTATTTTTGTGAATTATATTTTAAGAACTTACAATTGGTTAAAAAATTAAACTTTAGCCCCCCCCACTTAAAAAAAAATATTTTGAAATAATATCTTCTAGTGTTTTTTTTGATAATTTTAATTATGTTTTTTTTTTGATAATTTTAATTATGTTTTTTTTTTGTTTTAAATTTTTATTTACAACTAGAACCAAAATACGAACCCTCGGAAATATAGTTATCCCTTTCCTAATACCAAACATTGCAACTTTTACACCTGAGGGAAATTGGAGGTTACATCAATCGAAACGTTGTGCAGATAAAACTCAAGGTGAGAACAATGGTCCGAAGAATCCAAATAACACAAACAATCAGACCTCATCTCAAAAATTCAGAAACTGGTGTTCAAATAACCGTTTCTTAGAATAATATGATTGGCTAATTGAAAAAATATAAAGAAGGTCGAAGGTTACACTGATGAAAACGTTGTGCAATTAACACACAAGATGAAAACAATAGTCCGATTAATCCAAACAATAGAAACAATTATACCTCAACTAAAAAAATTCAAAACTGTAAAAGAAATCGAATTTTAAATCAAATAATAGAAAAAGACAACCTCCTTTGCTGATACACACAGGACCAATGCCGCATGGTGAATGTTTTTTTTCTTTTTTTATTCTTTGTTTCTTTATGAAATTATTAATTTTTATTAAATAGGAATTTGAAAGTTGCATTTAATTTTAACGTTATCGTTTGATCATTAAATCATTAACCGAACAACTTAAAAAAAAAAAAATATGAACTATCAGAAAAATACCCGTCCAAGGACAGGTAAAAATAATTCACTGAGATGAACAATTTTGCACCAATTTTATGCCCTCTTAATAAAATAAAAAAGTCACGACATTAACTCTAAACCTGATGACTCGAATATTTCCTCCATTTTTTTTTAAAATGAAAATATGTTTTTTTTTCTTTTTTAATTGGGTTGTTTTTCTTTATCAAATTCTTCATTTTGTAAATTAGGATTTTCAACATTACATTTGCTGTTTCTTCAGTATGCCAGGTTTTCGAAACTTTCAGTTAAAAGCACTATTGTGTATTACGAAATTAGTATAAATTCCAAAAAAATTACGAAAAATGTTGAAACTTTAACCAATCAGCGTAGATATATATATATATATATATATATATATATATATATATATATATATATATATTATCGTTATTTCCATCGCAAGTGCTCGTCTGAGCTCCAATCTCTGCCCCCCCTCGCCAATCTTTCACGAAAACCACCCGTCTATCTGAAACCACTGTCAATAATTTTCCGCACTCTTTATCTGTGCCTAAATCAAAACGTAGATTCCATGAACAAAGCTTCTTTCTTAGAAGTGCACGCCTGTGGAACTCTCTTCCGTTTGCCTGTTTCCCACCTGACTACAACTTGGATGTCTTCAAGTCCAACATAAACAAATTCCTGATAAACCGCCCCCTTTAGTAAGACACTTTATCAAATTTCCATTACTAACGATTACTTCGATATTATCCCAGTGATTACTGTACACGCAATAACCCTTATCCCCGAGTGGCTTCCGGGCCTTGATAAGTGGTAACTACCATGTAATATATATATATTACTGTTTTTAAAAATAATAAATAAATAAATAAAAATAAAAATGTTATATACGTCCAAACAAATTAAAGGGCGACTTTCTAAGTAAATAAAAAAGAAAAATGAACTTCGAGGCGGAGCCAATATTAACCGTATTTATCGCTTGAAAAAACAAAATCTCTCTCTCTCTCTCTCTCTCTCTCTCTCTCTCTCTCTATATATATATATATATATATATATGCATACACACATACATACATACATACATGATGATTGCAACGTCCTGTCACACGAGTGCCACTCCCTCAGACATTTAAAATCCATGAGCCCAAATGCCTGAGGGAGTATCTATACACAGATGATGTTACAGAGTCTTAGCTTTGTACGACAGCTAAGTCTCTCTCTCGGTTCAAAATGTTAAGATCCAGCAGCAAGCAAGAGCAAGATAGCCAGCAACAAATTAAACTGCAGACCAGCTTAATGCGGGTACTGGTCTCCCGCTTTATGTTTTTTTAAATCAGAGATTTGCTTCTCCTAGAAAGGTTGCCTTCACCACGGCTTACGGGAGCCCTCTCCACCCCAATACACATATACACACACACACAAATATACACGGTGCTAGTTGGCCGTTGACCCAGAAAAAGAGTTCATTCACCCTTCATACATACATACATACATACATATATATATATATATATATATATATATATATATATATATATATATATATATATATATATATATATAGTAAGCAAGCATAATACAAGATGGCCGCGTAAAATAGCAATTAAAATAACCTGTGAAGATGCGAAGGTAAAAAAAAAAAAAATTGGTAAATTTAATGAGACATTGTTTTTTTTTACATTGTCAACATCAAGAGAACTGACTAAGTAAAAATAAATAAATAAATAAATAAATAAATAAATAAATAAATAAAAAGACGGTAATATGTACTTACTTATGGTCATGCGGTCCCGTAGGCATTTTGCGAATTCCCTGTTCAAACGGACAGGTCCCTGGAAAGTGACGGAAGCAGTACCCAAGATGTCTCCACTGTAGTGTTTAATGTAATGTATGGTGAAGCTTCCCTCGCTGTTATCGACATACTTGGAATCGGAAAGGATCCGGACAGGCTCCCTATGCCCATTTCCGGCGGTTGCTCCCGACGATGTTGATGCCGCGCAATTCGAGTCCAATTTGTCGCAGGCCTCCTTTTGTAAGACGAAAAGCGGGTGGACAGACGCCGACCGCTTGGAGCCGTTCAGGCTTCGGCTACTCGAACGTGCAATGGCCTCTACCTGTTCGGTGACGGCGATCACTTCAAAGTAAGGAACGTTACCTGTAAATTAGAAAAGGGAGAAGAAAAGAGACCGCGATTAGAGTGGAATTATGGAATTGATTGAAGGTGGCTAATATGATGAAACGTATATACTTAGTGCTAAGAGGGCAAAAGTACCGCAAGTTCGTCGGGGCACATTCCGTAGAAAGTGCTTGTAAAACAAAGACAGGGAAACAACATTGCGGTGATGGGACAGGGGCTGGAGCTTGGTAGAGTATACGCTGGACCATTCGCTTATTTTTAGCAACCTCTTGCTTGCCTTATTTTATCCTTTAGTTCTCATATTTTATAAGTGATGTTTCTGACAAATGAGAACAAATTGCTGTTTTCTGGGTTACAATTTAAAAAGATAGCACTTATTGTTAGCTAGTTTTTTTTTTTTTTAAATCCTGAAGTGTTGTATTTTTGCAAATTGTTAAGATTCTGAACGAAAACTTTGCAATTATGGAATTGATTTAAGGTGGCCGCTGTAATCAAATATATACATTCCAAAGGTAAGATCAGGGTATCCGAATATACTGTCTTCCTGACCTAAAATGCACCAAATATTGATGTTATTATTGTTCTTTTTTTTCTTTTTGCAAAACTTAACCATTTTCTGCTAAGTCAAAAATAAAAACAACAATTTTCTTCTACAAAACAATCAAACCAAACACCATGAATAAATATTTGAAAATATAAAGAACTTGATGCATAAAAACGTTTTGTCAAAAGTACTGGATCCAACATTAAATAACCCCGAAAGAGTTGATATACCGTAAAAAATTCCATGAACAAAGCGTCTTTCTTAGAACTGCACGCCTGTGGAATTGTCTTCCGTTTTCCTGCTTTCCGGCTGACTAGAATATGGTTGTGTTCAAGTCTAACGTAAATAAGTTCTTGATGAGCCGTTCCATATAAGTTATCAAATTTACCGAATTTTCATTACTAATGATTACTATATTGTCCAATTTCTACTGTACACTCGTTAACCCTTATCCTTGAGTGGCCTCTTGGCCTTGATAATGTGGTGATGCCTGTGTATAAAAAACAAACAAACAAAAAAAACAAAAACAAAGCAATCAAACCCAAATCCACGAATTTGAAGATATAAAAAAAACTTTTTTTTTTAATTACTGGATTCAGCATTAAATAACCCGAAAAGGATTGATATGCCGTAAAACGAAGCAATCAAACCAAGGATAAGTGTTTGAGGAAATAATCTATTAGCATAGCAAGCCTTCCAACATATATATATATATATATATATATATATATATATATATATATGTATATATATATATATATATATACCAACTTCCGCAGTGAAGGGCTGTGATTTTGCTGCTTTTTGTTCCGCAAGTAAGCTATGACAAAAAAAATCGTTAGCAATATACAGAGGCTACCTAACTAATTAGGGAATGCAGGAAACTTAAAAACATCACGATAATTAGACAATACAGAACTCGGCTTGTCAAGTTAGTCCAGAGGACAAAAATTGTCAAGTTAGTCCAGAGGACAAAAATTCCTCGGAACACATTCCAGAGGTTGAGCTTGGTAGAGTAGAAAGTGGACCCTTGGTTTACTTTTGGCAGTTTTTCAATTCTCGTTTACCTTATTTTCTTCTTTAGTTCTTACGTTCCATGAACGGTGTTTCTGACAAACGGGAAGAATTGCTTTTTTCTGATTCGGAATCTATCCATATAACATTTATCATTGGTATTTTTTTTTACCTTAATATGCTATTTATTTTAGCTTGTTGCATTAAGTGGTTTCGTGTATTGTCTGGAGCGATTTCCATAAAAAAAGAGAGTGTGGGACCGCTTACGTTAAGGACTGTTTTTTTTTTATTCTGTCTAAAAGGGCGAGGCAAGTGGTTGGTGCACCAGCCTAGATGTGGCAACAATACTCTGTATGGGCAGGCTGTTATGCTCGTGGACCATTTTTGAAATGATCTCTTCCCTGTTGACTGCAGTATGACTCTTATTTTGTGCAGTTCTACGAGGTCTACCCCCCCCGGCTTGCCTTCTCTATTTGAGAAATGGGTTGGTTTATTGCTAATCGCCTGAAGTGGAATGTCAACGAGACTGCCCAGGCCAAAGTGCTCCTTCTCAGGAGCGCTGGCCCTTCACTCCCACTTTCCGACTCTTGTGTCACATCTTCCCACCCAGGGAAGAAGATAAATAACTCCATACCACCACTTTCAATGTAAACCTAGGCAACCTTTACGTGGTCCACCCTGTGAGTATCTAGTTTCCAAAGAGAATTGAGAAAACAGAGCAAACAACAGATCAAAGCTGTCCACGAGATTTTTTTTATTTACTGATTTATACGAATCGCATTTTGTATGGGATTGATATAAAGTTGGTCATCGTGGGTCGCACTAAAGGGCAGGGAACACAACTTATTCAATGTCGAAATATCAAGATATTGCTTAAGTGTCTAAATGATTTTTTCAAAGTATGTAGACATAAAAAAATAATTCAGTGGAGGTTGAATACTCATATTTACGGTCACGTGACTAATAGATTTTGTAGCCGTGGACAATTTTACAGAAACGGTGATGCACACTGGAAACTATTTTTGTAAAGATTATTTCTAAACAGTTGTAAGTAAAACATCAACCATATTTAATATAAAATTATTTTGCCGGATTTTCAAAATCAAGCCATAAAAACCCGAGCATGCGGTGTCCACCCCCCACGAGTGAATAAATCCGTTCTGGCAAAAATTTACTTTCACCATGACTAATGTTTGTGCAAAATTAAAAAAAAAAATTCAAAGAGTGGTTATTGAGAAAAGTACGAACAAACAAACGGACAAACGATATTGGGGCAATTTTACCCCTTTAATGACCCCTAGCGGGGGGACAAGCCGAGTTATCGCGGAAAATTCGTTCTGGCAAAAATTTACTTTCATCATGACTAATGTTTGCGCAAATTTCAAAAATATCAAAAGCGTGTTTATTGAGAAAAATATGGACAAACGATTTTGGGGCAATTTTACTCCTATAATAGCCGCTAGGAGGGCAACCAGAATTTTCCGGAAAATCCGTTTAGGCAAAAAATTTACTTTCATTATGACTAAAATTTGTGAAAAATTTCCAAATATAATATAAAGCGTGGTTATTGAGAAAAGTGCGAATAAACGAACGGGCGAACGGGAAGTAATTACTAAGTCCACCCCCTCCCCTTCGTGGGGGGGCAATTAGTATTTAAGCTGACGAATAAAAATTTTCTTCCTACTGGCCAATTTTCATTTGCCATTGTTTTACTGTGTTATTGGCAACATTATAACGCACTCAGTTACAATTTATTAAAGAAAAAAAATACTTAAAATACTGAATCTACATGAAGCCTCCAGAATCATGCAGTACTAAACACCATATACAGAGAAAACGAGTTAACTATGGCACTATGTTTTTTTAAACTCTCATCTACACGGAGCACGGGTCAGAGGTATAAAATGCATCCGTCAACGAGGTCCAAATCCAATGTTTATGAAGGCGACATTCGTCTCTACAGACAAACTGGTTGATGTGGAGGCTCTGCTCACCTTTGTACTCCCTCCCCCCCTGCACATGCCTATTATCTCCGTGGTATTCTAAATCGACAAAATGCTCCTCGTCAAGACATGGAAGAAAAGTCGACGTTATAGGCAACTGCGGCCGTCAGTGAAGAATCTGATGGGACTGATGATTCGGATGATCGCAACGCATTCATGGATTATGTTGACATTAACATAAATACAGAAGTGCAGTAAAACTTTGTCTTGTTTTTTATTTTATTACTTTTTACAGGCAATAATAACGCATTTCATTGTCTCGTTCTTACAATAATAATTATGACGTCACAACTATCATCATTATTGAAATGAATACGACATGATCTCATAGCATAGTTATTAATAGAGCTAGGACAAGAGAATATTCTTTTCATTATTCTCGAGAATATATCAGTTAATATCGTATACGCTTTTATATAGAGTGATGTGGTTCTTAATGGGTTAACTGTGTCTAACTGTGTCGGATATATACTCGAGAGTCAAAACAATGAAAAGAATAATCTCTTGTAATAGCCCTAGTAATTACACTTCATTTTAAAACAAATCCTAAACGAATATTTCTAGTTCTTGGGATACATAGGTTACAAAGTCGCGAAACTGTGAACCCGTTTTCTGACCTTTTGGAACGTGGCGCTTAGTATCGTATAATTCGGTGGCGGGGGGTGGGGTGGGGGGCTCAAATGATACACCGCAGAAAAAAAAAATATGATTTCGTGAACAAATAAAAAAAATAGAAACGCTGTGAAAATAAGAATGGAGGAAAGATGATAAAGAAAGCAAAAAAAAAAAAAAAAAAAAAAAAAAAATGGAGTCATAATTAATCTAAGTCATTTTAAAAATATGTTGGAAATAAAGAAACTATTTGATATCATTAAGAATTAGTATTGTCTCCCTTTCACCGTCGTAAGATATGGCCGAAGGTCGGAAGGTGGGAATAGAAAAGGTATCGCCTAAAAGAAAGAGCACCCCGGCCTACAAAAATGCCTGAGCCATTTTAAATTGAAAATTACAATGGCCGTTGTCCTACTTTTAGTTTGAAAATATGCAAACAAATAAAGATTAAAAACATAAATGACTTTCATGCATCCCGGGCAACGCCAGGTATTAACAGCTAGTACTAAATAATAATAATAATAATAATAATAATAATAATAATAATAATAATAATAATAATAATAATAATAAAAACCATGAAAGTGTCCGTAATTAGCTTGTTCGCGTGTCGCGAGCGTCTATTTTTTCCATTAATACTCGGCTCTATTTTCTCCCACTTAATTACTATGTAAAAAGATGCGTTCTCGATGAGTTATTTATCTCTGGTTTGCGCTGTTACGATCATATGTGTGTGTGTGTGTGTGTGTGTGTGTGTGTGTGTGTGCGCGCGCGTGTTTGTAATTCGTTGAGTAGCACAAACAAGTTTACATTAAAAATAAATAAGCAATGGTGCTGAGATAACCATGTCTATATTAGATCATGTTCACAGTGCGGTTTTCCATTGGGTAAACTGTGGCATCAATTAACCAATGAGATTAAAGAACAGAAACAATTTTTCTGAAAAAGACGGAACTTGGACTTGTCTCATTATCACATTTTAGTAACATGGAGGTATATGATCACACACACACACACACACACACACACACACACACACACATGCTTGTGTGTGTATAATATATATACGTCAAATGGAAATAAAGTGCGTTTTGACATGATTAAAATTAAATTCCTTTTGACGGATTGATTGTTGCTATTTCTTCTGATGAGTTAAGGGCAAAATAGATTCACTGATTGATATAATAATTAAGTTGGTTGGTTGTTTTTCTTTTACGGCGTATCAACCCTTTTTGAGGTCATTTACCGCCGAATCTCGTGATTTTGAAGAACAATTTTTTAATAGAGTATATTTGCTTTTTTTTTTTTTTTTTTTTTTTAGGTCGGTTTCTATTTAACCCATAGTTGGGACCCTAACAGGTACTACCAATTCGGGTCAGAGTGGACCTGGGAGCAATGGCAATTAAAGGTTGGCTCAACACTCCCCAAAGCCCGCAAGCTGGGGCCTCACCATCGGATATAATTTAAGGTCATATCCAGGACCTATAATAATTAAGTGATTGATTTTACGTTACGAAACAGATACTGTTAAGTATTGTAAATGTCTACTGAATTAAAGGAATAAGTTATAAGATGGTCAACATCATGAACTTTGGAAAATAGACTTTTGTCATTCATTCATTTCTTTTATTGCTCTGTAATTACATATAGTTTCTTAAATAAGGATTGGTATATATCATAAGGAAATAAAAACATATATATATATATATATATATATATATATATATATATATATATATATATAATCAAAAAACTCAAATGACCTTGTAACAGGTGTTGTAACCCACATCCAGTTTACGACTTCCGGTTGCGCATGCGTACATAAACATAAACCATAACAGCGTAAACAAATAAACAAATATCGCTACTTTTGCAGAATTTTACCTACGCACTGAAATATTAACGTTATTATTTAGAAATTATTAGTTTTTTTCTTACACTCCTAACATAAATAAATAACACCGAAAATATATATTTTTTAAATTGCGTTACAAATAAATAATCAACGCGACAATAAACCATATTGTTTTACTGTGTACGTTGTCAGCGTCCCAATTGTTTTTTTTTTCGCGTTTAAGTTAAAAGATATATCAAAATTTGAATTTAACTTTAAGTATTATGGTATCTGTTCAGTGCATATTTACCTATAAGCATGGCAAACCACTTATTATTCAATGGCTATAAGTTTTTTTTTAAATAAAAAATCATGAACAGAACGACTCATAGAAATCTATCTATATTCTTTTTCATTTTAATATACTTTCATAGAAATGTTTCTGTTATGTCAAAAAAAATTATTTTCTTTACGTCACAAGTGTCACGCTCATACATTAATTTCATAGCTAATATAACATACTGACCCAACGGGTCACGGGTAGTCTAGAATATATATATATATATATATATATATATATATATATATATATATATATATATATATATATATATATACTAGCAAAAGTTCAAAAACAGCCTACAGAAAATGGACTCTGATAGGTTATGAAAAGGAAGGGTTGTAAAGAGATAGCTTCGAATTTGGGGGTATCAAAACCAAAGCAAAATATGATGAAAGTAAAAATAAAATAGATAAACCCCATAATTTATTATACCATACCTGTTCACACTGAAACACTTATCACAATATTCTGTGGATCTATATTAAAAAAAAAACTTGTTAAACCTTGTGACATATTTCCATTCTGTGGAGATCAAGTGCGAACGAACACCCCATAATTTTATTATACCATATTTCTTCAAACTGAAACATAATTATCAAAGTATACTTACGCAGATAGATATGAAAAGTGTTTATTAAAGTCTGTGCCTATTTCCATTGTATGGAGGCCAGGCGCGAACGCAGACCCCACAATTTTTATTGTACCACCCGTATTTAAGTAAACACATACTTATCAAAGTATTATTATGTACATCTATATCAAAAACACTTGTAAACGTTTTTTTTTTAATTTTTAAATTTTTTATTTCTATATACTTTGTGGACCAGGCGCGAACCCAGACCCCACAATTTTAATGAACCACCGTTCTGCCAGATCACACATACCCATTCCCGTGTCTCGATACATCTTCTATCATTATATGTAATCAGTTTTTTAAAATAGTCAACCATATAGGAGCCTATTCGTGACCACACACACACACACACACACACACACACACACACACACACACACACACACACACACACACACACACACACACACACACAGCTTTATATTATAGATATATATATAAGGAGGAGTTAAAAGAAAAAGAATAAGATCAAGTCTTTAAGAGGAAACTTATCGGCATAATGCGAAGCTCAATAAATTATTTTGGAGCTTATATAGAGTATCAATAAAGTAAGAAAATGACGATGTAACAATATATACTGATAATTCATTCAATAAAGGTTTAATGTAAGTGAAAACTTTTCATACCAGAATATTTTGAAGCCTAATGCTTCTTATCAGAAGAGGAGAGAAGATGCTAGATAACATAATAGGGATGCAACGTCTAACGATAGTTACATTAGGAGCGAACTAATTGTGCAGTGAGAGATACAATATTGAAACTGTTTGGGGGTGGGAGAACTAAATTGAACTCTATGATATAGGAGAACATAGCTTTTCCCCATGAAAGCTCCGATTTTCCGATTCCTGATTTCGATTAATCGTCCCAACACTAATATATATATATATATATATATATATATATATATATATATATATATATATATATGTGTGTGTGTGTGTATGTATATATTAGACACTGCCAAAAATGGCCGAAAAATCAAGTTGTTGTTGTTTTTTAAAATCACATTTATTAAAATCCATTATTTCTGAGTAACTTTTTTTCCAGAAAGATAAAACCCTGAATTTTATCATATAGAAAGCAGAATAACGTAAAACTTTTTCTACTATTTTTAATTAAATTTAAATGTTAAATTTTTCCCAAAAGTTAACACTTGGCGTTTTTGTTTTGCACAAAAAAAGTATATAAATAGTTAAAAAAAAAAAAGGTTTTTGAAAGAATTCATTTGTTTATTTCTTGTCTAAGATTTAGGGTGATTTTCTATAAGAATATGCAAAAATATTATAATATAAGTACCTGGATTTCAAATAATTCCACTTATTCATATAGGCAACCAGTTACTTCGCGCCGATTTGATTACAATGTTTACATTTGTACTTGATAAAAAGCAAACTACGGAAGACCAAACAAGCAAAAAAAACCTTATTTTTCAGTGACGAAAATTTCAATGTATTATTAACGCTGAGGCTGGCCAGTACCAGATGGGTGACCATTTGTATGAGTTTGGTTTTGAATGTGTATGTGTGTGGGGGACCAGGCTCCCCAAAATGGGAGGGGGGGTGAATTTAAAGCAGAATAAAAAAATTATTTCAGCGCGTTTGGTCTACCGTAGTCGAAAGGCGGCAAACGTTTTCAAACGGGATCGAAAAAATGATGATAATTTTAGCACAAAGGGCACAATATTTATCGAATTTTTTTTTTTTGTATCGATTCTTCAAAGTATGCCCTGTTTAATAATGGTCATGCATTATTCGGCTCGCTAAAAAAAAATTGTTAATTTATTTATCAAAGATTTTAAAATGGGTTTTTTCGTATAAATATTAAAAATGTTTTTTTTGTTTTGCTTAACTTAAATTAATTATTTTACTTAACATATTCACCGAATTTCACCCTTCAAAACTCAAAAGCGGAATAATTAAACACAATCGAAGTTCTGATATTCAGACGTCAAAATAAGTTTTTTTTAATCTATAATCCTGTTCCTTACAACAACACAATATGTTTTGTTCAGTTTCAGATGATTATTTTAAGCATATTTGGAACCCCCTCAAAACAAGGGGGGGTGTAAACAAAAATACATATATATATATATATATATATATATATATATATATATATATATAACTATCGTTTATGAAAAATAAGGAAACTGTTATAAAGTCCATTCTTCTCTTAATAATCGCTGAAAATTTCGTATTAATTGGATAATTACCTGATTTTTGGTAGATTTTTAAAAAGACAGTCCGTCAAAAAATACTTACCTGCCCCCCCCCCCCAGTTTTGGCGGTGCCTTACAATGAGATAGAAAGATAGACGAGCAAAAGTGTGTATGTGTGTGTGTGTGTGTGTGTGTGTGTGAGTAAGAGAGAGAGAGAGAGAGAGAGAGAGAGAGAGAGAGAGAGAGAGAGAGAGAGAGAGAGAGCGAGTGATCAGGCACTTTCTGTATATGTATGTATGTATGTGTATGTATGTATGTATGTACGTATCTGCGTGTGCCGATCGATCTATCAAATCCTTTCTACCTGTCTTTTAGCTTACTTCGTATCTTTCCGCCCTCCATATATCTTGGCTATCTTGCTCCCCCCTTTAACTTCTTGTCACCTTTCTCTCTATTCCCCACCTCTCTCTCTCTCTTTCTCTCTCTTTCTCACTCACTCACTCACTCTCTCTCTCGCTCGCTCGTTCGCGCGCTTGCTATTATTACTATTGACCTTGGTATCATCTATGACCAATAACTACATCAAAGAAAAAGAATAGAAGGATGATCATGTTGCGCGAACGCATAAACGGACGTCGGCGACGGTACGTGCGAATGGGAGAAGGAGAAAGAGTCCACCTACCATGAATGAAAAAAAAAAAGTTAAAGAGAAAAAAAAAAAAAAAAAATCAAACGTTCGCTATCGTGTCTACGTATCTCGTCGAGTAGGCGCCAGTGGTAAAAAAGGTAACTTACACGATCCAATGAACACGGAATGCGTGGGCGGTCGGCGCGGGATAGTGGTGGTGGGCAAGATTCTTAGGGGTTAAGTCTTTTTGTATCTGCTTATTCACTACATGGCCAATTTCGCTGTCATCCTCGGCGCCTTTTATTTGCCCTTTTAATTTTGTTTTATTTCGAGAATTTAAACGAATACAGGGCTTGAAAAATGACTCTATCTATCTATCTATCTATCTATCTATCTATCTATCTATCTATCTATCTATCTCGCTGCATATTACTAATATGACAGAATTTTAGCTTGACTACGAGGAAGCCTGTGGTAGCTTAATTACCGTAATTATATTTTCATAACTTATAACCGAGCTCTACTCACGTATTGAGAACTGTTGAATTAAATATTGAATGTCTATACATACAATATCCTTATAACATTTTGTGCGGAAAGGGGTCCCGATTTCGAATCTCGCTAGATTCAGCCACTCTGATGAGTCGTAGACGACGAAACACGTGTCAGTGGATAATTATATATTAAAAACAATATATATATATATATATATATATATATATATATATATATATATATATATATATATATATATATATATATATATATATATATATTAAGTAATGTGATTTATAATTTAAAAGTTTTAAAATTTTTAAAATTTAAAAATCAAAATTTAATTAAATTAAAAATCAGTTTCATAAGAAGGAACAACAACAAAGTCAATTATCTGTACGATCGTTTCGGAAATCCGTGCTTTTTATTTGTGGTATACATGAAGTCACGTAGAATAATTATACATAGTTTTTTTGGTAAGCACGGTCTCCTCATCAGCAAATTTAGGAGGATTTCTATTGAATTGAAAAGACACCAAAAATAAACCTAGCATTAAAAGTAAGGCAGATGAATCTTTTGGTTTTTCTTTTTTTGAAATCAGGAACTGTATTTAAAGTAGTCATTTAGATGTTTGCTATAGCTTTTTATTTTATTACATTAAAATACACTTAGCTCTTTAGACTATTATTCTAATCTCCTTTAAATTATATATATATATATAGATATACACACACACACACACATATACATATATAAATAGAGATAGATAGAGAGATAGATAGATAGATGGCAATCACGACAACCGTCGGTTTAATCGAAAACATGGCTACCAAAAGATGACGTCGCTAGAAAAATGCAAAATGCGACATCCAGATATATGAAACGAAATACGTTTTAATAGATTTGGGAAATCCACTTTTTTTGCGTCTTTTCTATAACCGAGATTTTTTTTCCGAATTGTAAAATGATTTTTGTTAATGGTTTTATCAAGAGATTCGTTCATTTGTGTAATACGAGAATTTGAATAAAACAATGAAAAAGGAAGTTGTGACTACATTTTTATTATTTTAAATGATTTTATTAAAAGTTCATTAGTTTAATAAGTGTATCTTGTCGAACTTGGGTATGTATCTGTAGAAATCGGGAATTTGGACTGAATTTTGAGCGGAATCCTTTATATACTTCACGGGGTAGAGTGCTCTTGTCCCATCAGCCATAACTGGATAGAGATCCTAAGTAATTCGTAACTGTATTCTTCGGTCGGCCACACTGAGGATTTAACCTTCGCCCTTTAGGAGAATATCACTTTTTACAATTGATTTTTCTAAATACTCCAACCAACCACTGCACCACGGATCCTTGCGAAAAAAGATGAATCAAAATAATACGAGGATTTGTTTTATAAATATGTTAAATACAGGGAGATAACTCCTTTTGAACAAAAGATTTGTAAGAAATTCTATTTTATTTTTGAGTAAAGTTTAAACTTAAAAAAAAAACATTGCAAAAGAAAAAGAAAGTACGATTACTTTTTTGAAAGTAATGTTTATAAAACGCATTTCGTATTTCAAATTTAGAAAAAAAGTCGGAAAAAGAATAGAGGCAAAAACATCCATTTTCCGAGATTTTTTGCATCTTTTGAGTCAAAAACTACTAAAACGTATTTCATCTCATGTATCCGGATGCCACATGACAAGTGACGTCACCTTTTAGAAGTCATGTTACCATTATATATATATATATATATATATATATATATATATATATATATATATATATATAGTCAACCACATATAGAACTGTTTCGCTATATCACAGCTCATCAGTGCGGCTAGACTAACACCCATCTCTAGCCAAGGATTGAACCTACCACCATCTAATTGATAGTCGACAGTTCTAATCTTAGTTCCTTGGGATCGGTGCTCGTAAACAATCTCATCAAGTGCCCATTAATATAGACACGCGCCCACTGCTTTTACAGTGCTCAACTTGCTTGTTCATTTACAAAATAAACAAATAAATAAATAAATAAAATAGAGAGCTTCGCATTAAGCTAATTAAATTGATTTAACACCCGTCGAGTACTATGTACTACACACACACACACACACACACACACACACACACACACACACACACACACACACACACACACATCTATATCTATATATACATATATATACACATATATATATACATATATATACATATATATAAATATATATACATATATACATATATATACATATATATATACATATATATAACTCATCTAACTCCAGCATTTTTAACCTACACAAACCCTTCTTTGAAAATGCTTTAAAGGAATCTGGATATTCCAACCCTAATATTACATACTTGGACCCTAATAAACCCAACAATACAAATAGGAATAACAGATCCCGCAAAGTCCTCTGGTTTAACCCTCCCTATAATAATATGATAAAAACTAAATTAGGTAAAAAATTCTTCATGCTTCTTAATCACCACTTCCCCCCTAGTAATATTCTACATAAAATTTTTAATAAGAACACTATTAAGCTTAGCTACAGTTGCACAAATAATCTAGAAAATAAAATTAAAAAACACAACAATAAAATACTAAATAACCACAACTATAATAACAATGGTCAAAATAATTGTAACTGCCTTAACAAACCCCAATGCCCGCTCCAGCAAAATTGTCTCTCAACAAATGTGGTTTACAAAGCAACTATTGCCCCTGCTGAAGACCCACAAAACAAAAAATTTTACATTGGCCTTTCAAGCACCACGTTCAAAGACAGATTTAGAGTGCATAAATGCTCCCTAAATAACCCCAACCACCCAAATAGTACTTCATTAACTAACCACTATCTACTACTTACCCGAAACAACCTCACCCCAATTATTAGCTGGGAAATTCTTAATAGAGCTAGTACCTGTAAATCACTAAACTCCCCATGTTATTTATGCTTAACTGAAAAATTACTGATTACTAATTTTAGAGATAGAGATAAACTTCTAAATAAAAAAACTGAAACCTCACTTAATTGTAAACATTATAAATCCCACCTCTTAAGCAACTTCTCACCCTTCTAATAATAACTATAACCCACCCCTAAAATCTAACACTAACGAATTACACACAACCTATTTACAACCTAAACTATATAGTCCCCCATTCATTTTAAAAGAACCCCTCCACAGAACCCCCACCTATTTATCCCACCATTTTTTAGCTACATCTCTCTTTACCAAACTCATTTTTGTAAACCCCCCCCCTTTGCCTTAATCACTCCTTATGTCATTATTTAAAGGTTCTCGCCCCATAGTCTCTTATTGGCTATTTCCATAATCAGGTCTCGATTTCTATTATTTCAATTACGTACTTATCACAATTGGTATCCTTCGACTTGCCTCTCGGTCTATTATCTACTTGTTAACAACTAATCATTTACTTACCTTCTATTTTAATTAATTATTTAATTTACCATCTACATATAACATATATAATACGCTTTTCTCTTATATTTACCTCTTACTAATTCTTTCAATAATAATTATCATATATTTTAACACGAAGCTTATTTACATATTTTTCGTATTTGTGTTTGTACATATACTCAAGCACATGCTTCTCCCCCATTTATGTGTGTATTTTTTACATGTGTACTCATGTGTATGTATTTGTGTGTTTTTGTTATCTACTTACTATCTACATTTTATTAATAATTATATTAATTTTTATTATTTAATTAACTTACTTATATCCTTAGTTTTTTTACTTTATTAAATAAACCTATAACGTATAATTCACCTATTTACCCTTCTATTTCTCATTTCTTTCTTCCAACTTAACGCCCGACAATTCAAAAAACTATAAATAATAAATTAAAAACAAAAAATTAATTTTTTCAATTTCTCCCTGCCCAGCTAATTTATATATATATATATATGTGTATATATATGTGCACATGTATATATATATGTGTGTGTGTGCGTGTGTATGTGTGTGTGTTTGTATATGTATGTATATGTGTGTGTATGTATGTATTTATATGTGTGTATATATATGTGTGTGTGTGTATATGTATGTATATATATGTATTTGTGTTTGTGCGTATCTTCTATATGTGTGTATATGTATGGGTTTTTTTTATATATATTTGTATTTGGTTACGTATCTTCTACATGTATTTTTGTGTGTGTGTTTTTCTGTGTGTATGTG